>NW_008794965.1:93125-130543 GCF_000699145.1 Aptenodytes forsteri | reverse complement strand
ACCGGTTTTCCTGCGCGACCGAGGCCGTGCGGCTCCCCGCAAGGGCGCTTTGCTGCGCTGAGGGCCTGCAGGCGCAGCGCAGCGGCAAAAGATGAGGCATAATGGGTTTCTCTGTCGTGCTCCGCTTTCACGGTACCGTCAGGAAAACGTGAAGCTCACGTGTGTTATGTTCTCAGCAACTAGCGGTGCCAATCACTGCTAATTACTGACAGTCTTTCGGGTGCGCTGCTTGAACAAATTGCATCTTTGCCCGGGCAGATAGTGCCGCGGGCTCTCTTACGCTTACTGCTCCGGCGTGGTGCTCTCAGGGCTCGCGCTGCCGCAGCCCCTTGTGATGTTACCGTAGCTATCAGTTCGCTTCGCTGCTCTGTGAAAAAGATTTCTGCCCCGTTTTTGCTTCGCTGTCCTGTTAAGTAGAACTCTCCTTATTTCGTTTCAGTTCCAACGCCGAATTCAGCCAGGTCGCTTGATCTTGGTATTTTTGTATATCAAATACGTTCCCTTGTGTGCCGACTAGAAGCAAAGGCTTGTGGTATCAGCATGATGCTTACTGCCCTTCCATGTATTTAAGCATTTCTAGTTTAAATGTTGCAGGTTGTCCTTATAACAGCCTGCTTTCGTAAGCGTACGTGCGCGTGCATGCTTACCTATGCACCTGAGCTGTAAACATAAGTTTATTTTTTTCCTCACAAATTCGGCTAGTTCAGTGGTTCTAAACCATTTGGACTTAGTTTCTCTTTGTGGTGCGAATGCAGAACGCCCAAACTCGTAACTGTGAGGCTCCTGAAGATGTTGTGGTTCACCACGCTGCACACCTCACTGGCGTCGGTTACTGGTCATCTGCGGGCTAGTCTGGGAATTGCTGCTTTTGTTTGTGTCAGCATGGCTGGGGTTTTTAATAGTTCCTAGCTTTGGCAATGATAACACAGCCTTTGCTTCTGTGGGTAAACAGTAATTATTTATTTGTTCCTTGAGGTTTGTGATGAGACTTTTTTCCCTGGACAGCGTACCTCTTAACGGGGTGAGACTATTTAAAAGGTAGAGGTAGTAAAAATAATAGCTAGGCGTAACACCTGAACATATATCAGTATTCCTAGGTAACTGTAGCATTAAAATCCTGTCCTACTTGTAAAGGCCTGTTCTCCCCATACATAAATCACTGGTCTTTGAGTATGAGCAGTTAAATTCTTGCTTATTTTCTGGTTAAAATGGAATCTTAATGATCCATCTATCTGGTTGTCAGTTAATAATAAACTGGCTACAGATTAATGAGCAGTCTCATTGCTTGCCTTCATACTGCGGCTGCTTACCCGACTTCTTTCTGTATGCTTTGAAATTCTATATTCTGCATCCATTAATGATTGTGTGTGATATACAGCTGGGAAGGAAGCTCGCCCACAGAATTTCTGCTCATCTGTTCTCTGTCCTGGGAGATTTTCCCTACTACATATACGCATGGGGCTTTTATTTTGATAGGTTTTATAATTATACTCAATTTAAATTTGAATTCTGGTTGCAGTTGAGTTTATGTGAAAATTGCTTATCTCTTTTAGCAGGAACCACCTTTGTTTCTGTGCAGCACTTAGTAGAGTAGGATCTGGGGGGTTCTAGGCTCTGCTGCATCGCAAATATTACTAGGGATATCACTTGCCTATTTTCAGTATAAAAACAGATGGCAATGTACGTGAAATTGTCTCAGAGTATCGTTTAAATCTCCTCTGTGGCTTAAGTCAAGACTGTTGCCATAAGTTAACTTCTGTTTCTTCACAGGCTGCGTGCAATTTCATCAAGTCTCGTGTGGACTCCAGCAGTGTTGATTCCCTCTTTTACGCTGCACAGTCCATCCGGGTCCTGTCTGGCTGTGAGGTGAGTTTGGAGCCCTGAGCTCTGAAGACAGATGTTACCAAGGAAATACTTACCTTGATCTTTTTCTTGGTTTTATTTTATGCATAGTCTACTTTTCCTTTCTTCTAGTGGGTTGTACTCTCTTGTGTCTTAGGTAAATGACTCACAAAGTGTCTGGGAGTACCTTTACAAGGCAAAGTGTGAAGATGTAAAGCAAGTATTTGGCCCAGGGTAATTCTGAGGGGATGTTCCTTGATTAAACATTGGTGGCTAAGAAAAAAGGAGCCAGCACATTTTAATAGAATTCACAGCAGCCGTGTCAGTTAAAACCTCTTTGGGTGGATGGTAAACTGCTTGGATGTAAACCTTGTGTTGAAACGCTGCAGTGACACAAATGCAGCCCACCCTTGCTGAGTTGTGGGTGGGTTATCCAAGCCCCGTTTTTCATCAGTACCACCGGCTGCTGCGCAGTGATGTGAAGCCAGATGAAAAGCAGTAGCAGGTTACCAGGATAAATCTGAATCGTGGATTATCCTGACTAACTGATAGTTGAGAGCAAAACTTAGGGATTTAATTAATTAAACTAAAAGGTAATGGATGATAAAGGGCTTTTTCCCAAACGCTTACAGTAGTTCACCAGTCAAGTGTGTTGCTCCAGGAAGAAATCAGTGGTGACTAGAAGGCTTTGTGTTTTTTAAGTGTGAATCAACATGTTCCCTGTGCTCTTCCTCAGGTGACCATTTCAAATGAGACCAGGGAGCTGCTGCTTGCAGCTGTCAGTGAGGATTCCTCAATCACGCAGATCTTCCACGCCGTTGGGGCCCTGAGTGGCTTTGGCCTTCCTTTAGCATCTCAGGAAGCACTTAGTGCTCTTACTGCTCGTCTTAGCAAAGAAGAAAATGTGCTGGCGTAAGTCTTTCGGGTGGAGATGATTCACTGTTGCATGTTTATCTTCTAAGCGGTTGGATTTTGGAGTAAAGGGTATTTTAACGCTTAAGTTTTGTAATATAGATGTAGTAGAGTAGGGGCTGTGTTTTCATTTGATGTATTTGTCCAGTTCATTATTGTCCCTCTGGGGGAATGAAAAATACGTTTTGGGGCTATTTTTTCTGTGTGATTTTTGCAAATGAGCGTATGTATTCAGTTTAGTTCAAGAATAAAGGTCAGTAAAGAGGACACATCCCAAAGAAGCCGCCTCTTTCAAAAAGATTCACAACAGATTTTTTTACTTAATACCCAGCCATGCTTCTGTGTCATTTATGGTTGCACTAGACTTGATGCTCTTCCTCAGCCCTGTCGTTTGTAGGTTGGGATGCCTGTACTCTGAGGTGGAAAAAACGTGCCAGTAAGCAGAAGGGATCTTGGCATTTATCACCAAAGAATTAAGTAATTTTATGCAAAAGGAGAGAATAGGGATTTCCCTGTTCTCTAGGGAGAGAGCTAGGGAAGAAAGGGAAACTTTAAAACTTGCTTTGTTGACCAAAAAAATGGATTCCTGGAAGCCTCAGTAGCAAGTCTGGGGGTCTGGGCTATGCAGGGATCAAAGTTTGGTTTCTTCTCTGCCTTTGAATCTGAGTTTATTGCAGCGCTGGTGCAGCTAAAGTGGCGTTCCCTAATGAATTCTAAGTTTCCACTAAATCGCTTCAGATTCATTGCCTTGAGTCAACTGAATGCAGTAACAGCTGTTTTACACTTCATTCAGAATAGAAACTGTAGTTGCTTTGATTTGAATGATGCTTGGCTTTTAAGGAAGGAAAATCATACAATTGTTTGGTTTTGTTTGTTGTTGTTTAAGAACCATCCAGGCTTTGGAGACGGCATCTTACTTGTCCCAGCAGGCAGATCTAAGTGGCATTGTGGAGGAGATAGAGGTAGGAACACGCTACGCTCTCTAATTATTCGGTAATTTGTTAGACCTCTGGAGTACTAAAAGATGTATTAATGTGAAACACAAAATGAAAAACCAACCTGGCTAATTCCTTGCCTGCATGATGTGGGTTGGCTTGGCTCTTCCTTTCCAGCGGATATTTCTTCTGGAATTTTAACTGTTTCACAGTGGACTGAGACACAGAAAGTCATGACTTTTAAATATAATTAAATCCACGAAAGGCTGAAGGTTTCTTTTTCTTCCTGTTTCTAAATTACTATTACAAAATACCTCAGTGATCCCATACAGATAGGCTTGATTACAGGCCTAACAGCGGAGTTAACTTCTGTGGATCTACTAGAATGCAATTTAAATTTTAATAACTCTCTCTGTCAGGATCTTGTTGCTCGCCTGGATGACTTGGGTGGAGTTTATCTGCAGTTTGAAGAAGGAATTGAGACTACTGCACTGTTTGTTGCTGCTGCCTATAAGCTGTCAGACCACGTGGGTACGGAGCCAGCAATGAAGGAGGTCTGTATCTGCGTTTTCCTCCCTTGCACACCGTAGCTGACAAAAAGGATCTGCCTAGTCCCTGTTGCAAGACGCTGGTATAGCTGGGTAGAATTTCTGCTGGAAAAAATAATGAGCACACTCAGTGAAAAGGGACATCTCAGAGCGAATGCTAAGTAACGGCATCCAGGAGAAAATTCCACCTTCAAGATCACAGGCTGAATTTGGTTTGGTTTTTTTCTTTTTCAAACGTACAGAAGGAAATTGCAAGTGAGGCCTAGTTTTTCTTTGTTTATTGAGACAAACTGTTGAAAAAAAACCCTCTTATTTCAGAGTTTGTTCTGGTATTTGGCACTCGTCTAGCACTTTCCAGCATTTCAAAGTGTTTTGCAAATGTTATTTACCTGTGAGGAAACACAGGCACCCTAGTTTGGGGTGCCCAAAAGGGAGACAACGTTAGTATCATACGCCTACAGGAATCCAGATGCAAAAACTTGTTGCCTAAAATGAAAGACTAGAAATTCCTTTAGAGCTTGGTTAAGCTAGAAATCATTACTGCAAGCTATCCACTTAGTGTATTTTTTTTTTCCACAACAAGTTAACTGAGTTAGATGTACTTTTGATTGAGAGTGGCAGCTCCCTAAAGCACAAGCCAAAGTGGCAGGGTTGAGACAGAAGCCAGTGTAAGACATCTGAGTTCATTCCTGGCTCTCTTCCATGCTGCTGCCAAACAGACTAATGCAAAGTAATTTTGATGTCATTTTTGAGGTGGTGATTCTGCTAGACACAATTCAAACTGTCAGCGTCCAAATGATGTTTAAAAAAAAGACCAATTAAGGAAAATTGTTTAGTGTTGTTTCAGAATTGTGCTGTCAGAAGTGCTATTGTTGGGGCTTAAAGCTTTATCTCCTGTGAATGGTGAGAGTGCCTCCAGAATGCCACAAAACTCTCTTTAAAAATTAACATGTAGTATTTGAAAAAATAGCTCCCTTTTTTTTTTTCCCCCCTCACAATTTAAATGAGTGTCAGTTGCTGGTTAAGGTCTGGAGCTATGCCATGACCTCCATATAAATGAAAAACACTGCAGGATTTGTGCTGTGCGGGAGTTTTTTGTAGCTTCTGTCTGGATGCTTTCTCTAGTTATGTCATGTACGTTGGCGCTCATTAATACAAATACGAGGGTGGAAACTTGAGAGGCAGTGGATTTCATTTAAAAGTGTTCTTTGTAGGTTACTGAATTGTATGCCTATTGCTTTATTTGGGATTGTCTTTGATTATTCTCATTTCTGATTAGAATTTAGCCCACAATCCTTTGCTTGGATCAAAGTACAGGTAACCAAACCCCCTGTTTTCCAGACTAGCAGGGAGTAATGGAAGAATCTGAAAAATATGGCATACCCTGCGGAGTGTGGCGCAGACGCGCTAACCCTACAAAGTCAGACTGGAAAACCAGCTGGGGGACTCCGTCCCACTCCTACTTCGGAGAGAACAAATTAGCTTTGGCACATCCCAGAGCCAGAGCTGGCTCTGTGCTCCTGGTGGTACCGCTTTAAAGCTAATCCTCTTAGCTTGAGGACACTGCTGAGCCTAAGGGGATAAGCCTGCATGGGCCTAGTCTGGCTCCTTCCAGAGCCATTAGGATGCTTTGCATCACCTCTCCGTGGCCTTCCCAGCTTGGCAGGTAGCCAGGACATCTAGCCTAGTCCTTCTCCACTGTGTGAAGACAATTGTACGGCTCCTGGAGCCAAATTGTCTTTTTGCAGCTGCATGCAGTCGGGATAGTTGAGCTGATGGCATCTTCCATTCTGAAACACGTAGTTTGAAGAGGTAGAGCCAAATTCTGGTTTTGCAAGTTTTCAGCACAATTACAGCGATTGTGGTTGGAACCTCCCAGCCCAGAGTAAGTATGTTAATGTGACATTGAAAAGGTAGCTAATTTTGGGTTACCTCATAAATTGAGTTATTTTTAAAGCAAATGGGAAATTAAGCAGCCTTTGTGAATGATGTTTTTATTAATAACATTACACTGAGCCAGTTTGCAATGTTGTGATAAGCTGCTGGTGCTTATATGTGATTTGCTTTTCCTCTTTCAGGATCAAATTATCCAGTTGATGAATGCAATTTTTAGCAAGAAAAACTTTGAGACGCTCTCGGAGGCCTTCAGCGTTGCTTGTGCCGTGGGTTCTTTATCCCGGAACCGCTACCACTTGCCTGTCATTATTGTCCCCGATGGGCCTGCAGCTGTGTCTCACCATCAGCCCATACTCAGGGTGAGTCCTTAGCCCCAAATCTTAGTTCATCTCTTGGCCCAGTCTTTAGTGCTGTAGGTCTGGGCTGACTGAATGTGTAAGGTGATGTCTTTCATTTTTAGCTCCAGGACTCGGGTTCCAGTAGATCTGGGGTTTTAGTGCTTTTATGGAGGGATTCTTGGGAACCTCTGCTTGCCCAGGGCTTACCAGACGCCACCTCGAGAAGGCACTGTGTGGAAGTCAGCTCTGCTGATTACAAACTTCAGCTTTCCCGGTTATGTTAGAAAGAACTAGGTGAATCTGGGATGCTGGGCAGGGGAGAATTCTGGGTGTATAATGCAGAGGGGTAGTGAGTCGTCTGTGCTCCTGCATTCCTTCTGGCACAACGGGTTTCACAGAAATTCTTGTTTTTCTCTTGTAGCTACAAGTGACCGATGTTATGTCCCAGCCACTGACTCAAGCTTCTGTAAAGCTTGACTACGCCAAGTCTGCATCTAGCAAAGCCACTGTCCTTCAACAGACAGCATTTGCTCTGTCAGGGTAAGAATATAATCTTATTTTTACAGTTTGTAAGGCAAACAGGTGTTATTTAAACAGTGTTGGACTTATTTTCCTTATGTGTTCTTCCACCGGAGAAATGTTTGTATGATGGAAAACTCAAAATGCTGTAGTTGCATTTGGTTGGTAACAGGTGACTGAGCGCGTTTGGTAGCGATGGTGAATTTCTGTTGCTTTTTCTTTTGATTGGGAGTGGGGATTTGCAATGTTCCTCTGACTTTGGAGGCACTTTGGAGAATTCTTTTCCTGCTGCACTTAGCCATGTTAGTTTTGTGCTGCATTTGTCTGTTTGCTTGCTTAATCTAGCATATTTGGAGACTTCTTGGTAGCAAGAATAGATTACCTATTTGTAGGATGCTGCTAGTGTCCTAGAGGATACTTAATACCTTGCTTTTTTTTTTTACAGAGATGTCTTTGAGCTGAACTTCATGAATGTGAAACCTGCAAGTGGATATTATGATTTCTCTATCAGTGTGGATGGAGATAAGCGATTTATTGCTAACAAAATTGAGGTGGGTATACTTTTTGATGGCATTTTAATTCTGTGCCTATTCACTGAAACAGCTTTTTATTTACACCTGTTAAGGATGTTGCCAGTTATATGGCATTTTTATCACATGTTTTTCTGTAATGCATTGGATTTTGACTCAGGATTATGACCAGCCACAGATTAATATATGATCAAAAGAGATTTGTGTAAATTTCAAAATTGACTTACCACTTAGATGCTGATCTGACAGCATATGAACAAAGGCTAACAGTGGGAGTGTTTATATAGCAGCCCAAAGTAGCTATGCAAAACCAATTACTAAGAATGTTAGTTCTTCAGAGCATTCAAGATTTGAGTCTGTAAATCTCAAGGCTTGGCTAGCAGTTGTCTGGTGATTGCCTGATGTATGGAGGCTCAGCATTTGTTGTTGTCTGTTTTATATAAGCTCTAGAGCCCCAGAAAAGAGTCAAGGGGTCTTCTGGCATCTCCTAACTGTGTATATGGTGATGCTTTTGTAGTGGAGAAACAGTGACCAATGCAAATGAAGTCTTCATTTCATGTATACATACCCCCTTTTTGGTGGCAAAAGCTGTTATACCACACCTTTCTGAAGAAGAGTTTTATATAAACACTCAGAGTTTTACTTTCCTCAAGTTTGTTACAGCGAGAAGAAAGTGACCTCTGTGACTATTCATGTAGTCGCCCCAGTGTCAGCAGCTGTTGAATGCTCTTCTCCAGTGGTGTCTATTCCCAGGGTTAGTTTTTGCCCTCAATTGCCTATTTAAAGAAAAGATTAGTTTTTAAAGTCTTCCAGCATAGTCAGCTTGGAGTGGAGGAAGACACTTACTTACAACTGCTGACCTTTACTCTGTGTATCAAATTGATGTTGTCATTGTAGTAGTAATGGCACTTAGGAGTGTCAAAAGGGGATTGATTGGTCCTGCCTAAGCTCGCTGCTGGCACACAGAGGTACCGGTAGGAATGCATTAACGCTGGGGCAGCTTTGCGTGAACAGCTTCTAATAAGACACATTGTTATGGGGGAGGACTGCTGGGGGAACTGCTTTTTTTTCCTTACTGTTATTAGCATTAATTGTCCTTAATGCACCATCGTTTTGACAGTAATGAGCTAAACCAGTGGGTTATTACTCCAGGCAGAGACTACATTTCCTGGCATTAAAATATTTGAGAGATGTTTGTGTACTGTTCAGTTGGAGGGGCTGTGTGCAGCAGCTCTGAGTTGCCTTCACGTAACTTTTTTAAAATGAATATTTCATTAGTCCATCTTTCTTTGCTCCCATCTTGGAACAAACTAAGGCTTTTGCAAAGTTAGCCTGAATAGTCTACATGTTAATGGATCCATTTTCAGGGGTAACCTCTATCTTAAATTACACTTTGTTGTAAAGGAACTACCAAGATTGTTGTGTTTGAAGTCTGACCTGAATAGTTTGATTTATGTTTTTACATATTTTTCCCACAGGTTCCCTGTGAATTATTTTTCAGGGCGAGGGTGTGGGGCTGGTTCACATGAGCAAACCTGTAATAACAAATTGTAGTATATGATGAAAAATATCTTGGCAATGGAACTTTAATTCTCCAGGGGAGCATTTGTAAGCTGTGAGAACAAATGTGCTAATTAAAAACTACAGACTGCAGTAACTGCTTATGTTTGAGAGAAGGATTGAAATCAGTCAAACCCACCGAGGTTCGCTGCCTAGATGGGCTGTGGTTTGGGACTGGGGAGAGGGCAGGAAGTCATTTCTCTGCTTGGGGCTTACACTGCGCTTAGCACAAAGGAGAGTGATAAATGGCAGGGCCTTATTGGCTGCCCTGCACTAAGTGATAAATGCTGTGACTCCGAAGGAAGGCTTGCTGAACAAAGTGCAGGTCTTGCAGGAATGCTTTGGCTTTTGCTTGCTGGTAATAAAATCAGCAGAAACCTGTTAGGCTTTAGGAGCCAACAAAGGCATAACTGGTTGCTGTCCAGAGACCCCTCTCATCTCAAATTGCTATCCAGCAGAAGTACATATGCACATGCAGTTTTAAGTTGTATCGTATATGATGTAATCTTTAATAGCTAGTTTCTGCTAGTTCAAACGGAAAACTAGTTGGATCTGGATAGTTGGACTGTTTCATTAAAAACAGTTCTCCAAAGGGCAGCTAACTCCAGCGTGACTGAGAAGCTGGTGTCTTCAGAGCTGGCTGCTCGTGCAAGGAGGAAGGGGATGGGTTAGGGTTAGTGACTGATGCAGGAGCCTTGCCAGAAGGTAAATTGCTGTAGATCCTTCTGTTCCGGTTAGGTTCTGTCTCTGGCTTAGTGTAAGACCCTCTTTGAGGAAGGGGACAGAAGAGCTAAAGCTTCTGCAGTGAACTTGACCATAATTAGTACATGTAGAGTGCTCTGAATAATTTTCTATTGTGTTTTGTTGCAGCTGAAAGTAAAAGTTTCCACGGAAGTTGGGATTACTAATGTAGATCTTTCTACTGTGGATAAAGATCAGAGCATTGCACCAAAAACAACCAGGTAAAACGACTCAGTGTGTGTGATTCTTTAAGGGGCAACTCTGGCTCTATACTGGAGGTCTTCTGAGCTTTACCGACTTCAGCTTAACCAGAGGAATCTTGTGTAGGGATAACTACAGAGTTATACCCATGCTGTTTCTCTTAAACCTGTGAGTTCATTGGGAGAATACTGGTTATTTTTATAGGTGGTTTTCCTTAATACTGAAATAAGTACTAACAGAAGCCAGGCAACCTGAGTCTTCTGTTCCTTTGTTGGCACCTCTCCATAGCGAAAGCAAGCTAAAATAATTGTGTTAACATTTCTGGTATTATTTGGCTTCGGTAGAGATGCTCTAAAGCAACATGTACACTGTATTTGGCGGGGGTGGCTGTACCATTGCTAGGTGTACTTGAATTTAATGTAATCAGTGTTTTTAACTGACATCAGTTAGAATGTAATGTATGGAATTTAATTTAGGTTGCACAGCCCCACTGAGGCCCCTCTGTGTGTGTTGATGCAGCCTTCCTGTGCTGAAGTTTGAGTGTCTGTTTTTTCTGTTCTGCTGCCATCACACCTTTGGCTGTAGCATAGCCTTGGCTAAATGGAATGTGGGGTGTAGTATTAGCAAAACCTTCTTCTGGTGTTCCTTTGAACCTTACAACAAACAACTG
This sequence comes from Aptenodytes forsteri, assembly GCF_000699145.1. NCBI lineage: Eukaryota > Metazoa > Chordata > Aves > Sphenisciformes > Spheniscidae > Aptenodytes > Aptenodytes forsteri. Next base: position 119,851 of record NW_008794965.1, on the reverse strand, counting down.
TTTTACTTGAAAATGGGCAAGGTATGTAGTGCACAAAAATCCTACCAAAAAAATTCCATTCATTTCTTTTCATTAAATTTATGGTGGAAGAGAAAGACATGTTAGTTCACCTGACTTTTTGATAAAACAGCTCATCTGTGCCGAGTAGACTGCAGTACTGCTAGACAGGCTTTGCATGCCTCGGTTTCTTTGAACGCCAGGCCTTCTCTTGGCAGATCACCTCAATTCTGTCTGGTTTTTTTTCCTCCTAGGGTAGCTTACCCAGCCAAAGCCAAGGGCTCATTCACTGCTGACAGCCATCAGAATTTTGCTTTATCCTTCCAGCTGATAGACGTGAACAGTGGAGCTGAACTCATCCCTCACCAGGTTAGGACAAATTTTTGTCATTGCTGTGTCACCAAGATGCTCCATCTTAAAGTGTCTGAGGTGACAGTTGCTCTTGAAAAGATTTGATAGGTTTTGAGAAGCCTTATGTTTCTGACATGGACTGTGAAGGATCACTGATCTTGGTAGATGGGAAGTGGATTCAGTTCATTTGTTTTGGCTGTATGTTAAATGAAGCCTCTTCTGGCTCTGGTACTGTGTCTTATTTAACTCAACAAAATGAGTGCAGGTAGCCTGCACTGTAAAGCACACTTCTGATTTTTTTAATATAGATTGTTTGCTGAAAAAGTCCTTGAATGTTACACTTTCTTTAAAATTTTATTTTTTCTGTTTAAAATAGAAAAAAGGTGGGGGGGAACCCAACAAAAACCGTATCTGCATACATCTCTTTGTGCTGTTGCGTATACCCTGTCAAATAACATCCAATATATTGCCCTGTACTCCAAGTGGGCGACTGGACGGTCTTGGTCCTGTGTGAATGTAGTTGCTCAAAGAGACACAGAACTTTGCTGATTTGCAGGGATCTAGACACCTGGGCTCCCAGTTTATACTCCAACTTTTGTTAATGTTGTGCTTTTTGATTTGGGGGGGAAATCTCTCATTTCGCTGGCATTTGTGAACGCACTATGAGATATTCCAGAAATGTTACAATCTTTCCTTTCAGACTTTTGTCCGACTTCACAACCAAAAGACTGGCCAGGAGGTAGTGTTCGTTGCAGAACCAGATAGCAAGAACATATACAAGTTTGAACTGGATACCTCTGAAAGAAAGACTGAATTTGACTCTGCCTCTGGTACCTACACTCTTTACTTGATAATTGGAGATGCCACTCTGGAAAATCCAATCCTGTGGAATGTGGTATGTAGCTGGAAGTGTGGTGATGTCGTTTTGAGATTACTGGCAGTCTTAACAGGAGGGCATGGTACAGGCTTGGAAGAAAAAAGCTCAAATGTTTTGTTCTTTGTAGTGAACCAGAATCCTTTTGGCCCATTTATGGGCTCTGAGGTTCGTTTGTTCACTTTAAGTTTTTAAGTGAGCATCAAAGCAAGACAGAAATGAACATATGTTTCATCATGTGGTAGAACAGAAACTTCAGAACATTTATGGGTTTGATTGTAAATTCACAGCAAGCACTTCAAGGTTTAGCCTTTCCTTGTTTGCTATGCTGGAAATAAGTCCAGTTCTTAGTGATGGGTGAATGGCATTATGCCTCTGTTTAGGAGAAATTGCTTCTTAAAAAATCTGGTGGCTTTTTCTTAGTTTCCTTTAAAAATCATGTTAATTGTAGATTGACAAATAAGGAAATAGGCCACAGTAACGGAATAGGTTTTATAAAACTTCTAATACATTAAGATCAAACTTCACGAAGCTGCACGATTTCATTTCAGGCTGATGTTGTGATCAAATTCCCAGAAGAGGATGCACCATCCACAGTCCAGTCCAAGAACCTCTTTGTTCCCAAACCTGAAATCCAGGTACAGTCAAAAACTATGTGTGGACATGGGGGGCTAGTCCTACTAGTATTGTTTGTTCTCTTTGTAATTTATTTTTGAAAAGTCATCTCTCATTAAAAAAAACGAATACTGTGTAAGTAATGTAATTAAAGGAAGACCAGAGTTACTGCTTAATGGGAAGAAATTTGTTGCAGTCCTCTGGAGTATGAATAAATAAGCTGTGTGTCCTACCTGTGAGAGAGCAAGTGGTGTCACTGAGAAGATTCAAACATGAGAATTTAACTAGGTAAGCACCACAGAAAGTTCTCTGCTTCTGAAGATTTCTCTTGCTTCATTCCAGCCCTCTGTGCTGATGACAAGCTAACAACTGCTTCTGTGAGTGCAAGGAAATGTTAACTGTGCAAGAGATCAAATGTGCAGAGGCTGGAATAGACGCTACTTTAAAGAGTCAGTCTTTGCCTTAAGAGGAATGCTTATCATCCAAAGGAACGTCTGGGACCAGCACCAGGGCTGCAGCTGGCCCCCTGGGGAGCCGAGAAGCTGCTCTGTTGGAATACTCCTACTTACGAGTTGGTTTTTGTTTGCAGCACCTCTTCAGGGAACCTGAGAAGAGGCCTCCCACTGTGGTATCCAACACTTTCACAGCATTGATTCTTTCCCCCCTGCTTTTGCTGCTCATTCTGGTGAGTGAACTGGGCCACAGAAGAAAGTTTTTTCCCATCCAGTCCAAGGTCACTTAGGAGGTTGGCCAGCTAAACTTCTCATTAAAACTCTTGGTTAATCATGACTAGCACAGCAGTGCTGCAGTCATAGCTAGCAAACGTCAGTGCAGAGCGTTGGTCTGGTATTGTCTCTTTCCTAAACTCATTTGGGTTTTTTTGTTGAGTTTATAGTCAAAACAGAAAAACTGCTGCCAAGTAGAAGTAGGTGGTATGAGTGTCTTCAGTGTGCTTCTGCTAGGGATGTTGAATAACACTGGGCAGATTAATTTATAACTAACATTAGACTTCCGCAGGAAAAAAAGCAGTGATTCTGCCTTGCACTTAAAATATCCATCACAACATCTGTGTTACTTAATCCTATCAGATTGATTCCCATTTATGGACATAATTGGTATTTGTGTGTCTGTAGTTGAAACATCTACTGCTACTCACTGTATCATCAGATCAGTGTTTTGAACTTAATGCAATACAAAATCTCATCTAGGCAAGCTAAATTACGTCTTATTTGGAGGATGAAACTGATCCCTTACTTGCTTGGCAGTAATTTCCCATTAGCTAGTCTCACTGCAAGCTGGCATTCAGATAGTCGCGTCCACTGGTCTCTGGAGTTCACAATATACATGTTGATGACACTTTTAATGAAAAATCTCATTGCTACTGCTCCTGTTTTCCATCCTTCATGCCTTTCTCTTTTGTACTCTAAAAACTGAAATTGTTTTTATGAGCACACATCTTGTAGCTATAGCTGTTCTTCTGCTGAGTCCAAAGCTAGAACCTTACCTTTTTTGTCTTTTTAATTAAAATTAATTCAGCTGGATGGAAATAGCAATGTTTGGTTTTCTGGAAAATGTAGATTCGGAGCAATACCCTCTCGTCAGTTTAAGAAAGATAATTGAGGAACTGCCTTTGGTCAGTCAGAAACAGCAGGAGAAATTTTCTGTAAAGGAGCTCAACAGTGCTGTCTTCAGCAAAATTACTACTCTGTCCTCTTGTAGTAGGAAACAAGTGCTTCTGTAGAGAATACACTGTATTCATCGAGGAACTTAAAGCAAACAGGCTTGAAAGATACTAAAGTTTAAAATACAACGGCCTTGTAAATGCAAGCTTTTAACTCGGGTTTTGTTTCTTTTCCTTTTAGTGGATAAAGATAGGTGCCAACATCTCCAACTTCAGCTTTGCTCCCAGCACCATTGTTTTTCACATGGGACATGCTGGTAAGCGTCAGAGGCTTTCTGCTTTGTTTGACCTTCTCACGTGGGAGTTACGGATGAGAGCCCTGGTGGTTAATGGGCTTGCAGTCTATTAACTATAATGACATAATAGCATAACATTTTTTCTCTTGTTTTCATCTGCCTTCCTGCTTTTCATGATTGTTAATATGGTGATAAACCTGTTTGGGCCATCAGCTTATAACAGAGGTCATTATCTGGGCTCCTCTCACACACCATTTATCTGTACTTAATAGAACTTCTTATTTCCAGAGGTCACGCTTTCTTTATTGCATGTTTATCCTTTGTAAGCAGGGAGTTTCTGTGGGGATTGAAACCTGCAGGGCTGCCATCTACATCTTTTCTTTAAGGCTCTTCCTGTGAAAGCTGCTCTTGTTCTTTGGCTGGACCAATTTTTTCCATCAATTTTATTGTGCCGTTGGTTGCACAGTTCTTCACTGTCTTGACAGAATTTCAAAAACATAGCAGGTTGGGAGAACGTTGGATCTGCTGTTTCCCAGATGACAATGTGTTGCGTAATCCAAGGCAGCTTCCTTGGAAGCTTTATAAAGCTGGAAGCTCCTACAGATGTGCAAAGGTTAATATCCTCTATTGAAATCCAGAGTATCCTCCTCCTTTTAATAGCCCTTAATGTTTTTAATATGTCCATAATTCTGCCACAAGAGGGTTGATTGCAAGCCGTCAGTGTCACATTTTTCTCTACTATGGAGACCCAGACGCCTTCTTCCACTGGCAATAACATATAGTCTTTAGATCTGCCATTTCAGAGCTTCAGAGATGAGATAGAAACCCAATGCCTAGGCCTGGCAGTACAACATAGTAATTGTTCTGAGGGTAACGAATGGTTGGTCTTTGAAATGCAGTTTCAGCCATGGGCTCTGTCTTTTTTTCACAGCAATGTTGGGACTCATGTATGTCTACTGGACTCAGCTCAACATGTTCCAGACTCTGAAGTACTTGGCCATTTTGGGTGGCGTCACATTCCTGGCAGGCAACAGGATGCTGGCTCAGAAAGCAGTAAAACGGTAAGCCGGGGATGGATGCGTTGGTGGGCGCTGCTTTTAAAATCAGTGGGGAGGAGGTCACGTTGATGCTATTGTGTGTCAGTAACTGATACAGTAATGAATGCTGCTTTTGGTTCTTGGATCTTGTGCGGGGGGGTGGGCTGCTCGGTCCCACTTTCTTGCCCGCTGACTAGGGCAATGGGCTGCTCTCACTGAGATACAGCTAACGGCTCCTTCAGAGAGAATGGTCCACGTGGCCACATGCTGAAGCCATCAGGCACACGGAGAAAGCAAAGGGTGGAAGTATGTGCACTTTGACGTGGAGAAACCCACATTTGGCGAGATGCATTCACTGACAGATTTGTTCTACTACATGATATATCAAGCTGTTACAATATCGTCAGGTAATGAAAGCTGCTATAAATGCAGAAGAGGTCCAGCTCTTCTGTAGCTGTGCTTGTGAGAAGTTTTAAGAGGAGGAAGGTAAGGCGGGGGTATCTTACTGCTGTCTTCCCCAAACTAAAGGGGGATTATAGAGAAAAGGGAAGCAGGTGCTTATCAGAGGTGCGCAGCAACAAAGTGCAACACACGCAAGCAAAACCAAGGAAAATTCTGATAAATGTTAGGGGTACAACATTCATTTCTGTACTGGCATTGGACTGATTCTTCACACTTGTGTCTTCTGCCACGCAGTGTCTCGTGAATGTGCTGTGGCTTAGGCAGCCTGCAGGCAGTTTGCTGACCCAAGGTTCCAATACAGTGCATTAATTAGAGGTCGAACCGTTCCCTTTCCTTCACTTCTGCCACACAGGGTTTCCATGTGAGACTAAAGTTTTAGCCCTCTTGTACTAATGCAGAGTTTGGCTTTGAAGAGGATCTTACTGACCTGCTTTGCCATCAACCTGTGATTTTCTTACTTTCCCCTTTTTGAGCCACTAGGAGTTGTTTATCTTTGCATACCTATTTGCATAGATATCCCTGGGTTCTCACTTTTTTGATTACACTGTATTAAGACCAGGACAAGAGCTGTTAAAAAAAAAACAAAAAAAACCCAAACAAAACCACAAGGATATAATTTTCAGGGGTTTTGCATTGATTTGTTGTGTTTAAAACATCTCTACTTGCATGGCTGTAGCAGGGAGGATGATTATTGTAATCAACCCTTTCATACCATCCTCCCAGCTTTCTCAGCCTTGCTCTCTTGGATGTCCAGCCCTTTCCACTCTGGCACTTTCTCCCCTTTTAATTTAAAGAGTAATGATAAAATCATCATTAATTACAGATTGCCTAGGATACAGATTTGGGGAAAAAGAATACAATGAAGCTTCTAAGTGTCTTCGCTCAACCAGGGCTTCTGTTAGCACATAAATGCGGGTGGTTGGTTCCTACTTCAAAACACTGCAGGGGGTGTCCGTGCTTTTTCACTGTAAATGACATGAAGCTGCAACTACAATGGCAAATTTGAAAGTAAAACTTCTACCTTAGGCTAAAGTTAAACCCTTTGTACATGACTTTAAAGTTCAAAAAGACATCTTTTTGTTAACGTCCTGCTAGCCTGCCTCAGATGTTGAAGTGCAGTGATAATTAACTAGATTGCACTTTGAGGCAAAGCTGCTGTTCCACTATGGAGACCGCTGGCGGGGGTGGGAAGGGGGACTGTATAAACCATCTTTTTACAGAAGTTACCAGAAGGCCTGGTTTTGCTTTTTGCATTTCTGCTGCTGGCTCTGGTTCCTGGAGCAGGGCTGCTTTCCTCCTTCCTATCTTCTCTGAACCTTTCTTCCTTTCTCCTTTTGGCAGGATCGCTGCAGAGCAGAGCAGTAGGTTGGCAAAGTATAGAACACTGCGGTAAAAGGGGGTTTTGCTAGTGACCAGCTCTTCTAGAAGTAAGGGCCTTTTTGGAATTTGCCTTTCCTGGGCATGCTGCCTGTTTCATTTCACATCATCACTCACTCCTTGTACAAAAAGATATCTGAGCTGAAGCTGCTTCCTTCCAACATCGTTTATTGGACTTTAAATCAGTCCTTGGGTGTCCTTGGCTATGGCTGGGTTTGCATACTAGCAGTACGTGTCCTCTGAGACGAAATTGCCTTTGTGTGATTTCCTTAATCATCTGAAGTCTGTATGGTAATATGTGCACATGTGAATATGTTGTCTTGGGCACCAAGCAGCTATCAGGTGATGAAATAAACCTAGTTTAAGCATTATTGTTCCTGTAAATAAATTATTAGTAATGTTGGCTGGAGGAGAACATGATGAAAATGGCTGATACCTGGGCTGTTCCCATCCTGCCGTTGGTATTCCCTGTCCCCATCTGCAGTATTCTGGTTATTCAGCTGCCAGGCACTCCGACTGCTGAATTACATCCCCGCTTGGGGCGGCGAGAGCTCTGTGTGCAGCAGAGCCAGGTCAGCACCACCTCGTTCGGTTGAGAACACGACCCAATCCAGGGTTGACCCTCCTATGAGACTGAACTGGCCACGATGGCTCAGTCAGCGGCAGCAGCCAACCCCCTCCATTCAATACAGTCATCTGATAGGTCTCCATTATTGTTTACCAGTGCAAAGCCCTTCGCTTCCTTTCGTTCCGAGCAGGTAAGGCCCCAGTTTGCTATATCCAGAGTGGCGTAGGAGGCAGGACTGCCTGCCAGTCTGCATGCTGCCCAATTCTGATGTGTGTGTGTGTAGCTTCATTTCTCGGTCAGCGCACCGTTTTATTTTGGGGAAGGGAGAGAGCATCTGGGACAAGTCCTGTGATGGGACTGAAATCACAACGTGCTGCACTGGTACATCCCATGAGCATCTGCTTTCTCTCACGTTCATAGTCAGTGCTCCAGGCACACACACAGAGTGTGTTGAGGAGAGCTCAGTTTTGTGGTGCAAGACAAAACCAGCGTGGGTGGCTGTGTCGCAGAAACAATGTGCGCTGTGGTATAAGCTCCTGTCTGCAGATCAGATAGTATGGAGGATGGTTTCGTGAAAATTACCTGTGGAGAATTTGGCATCGTGTCCCATAGAACAGCGCCCTGTTACTATCTCTTCCCTCCCTGGAGTGTTTTGAGGTATTTGAGCACCGAACGAGCTATGACAAGTAACTGGAGAGGAAATGGAGATGGCTGTCGCTTGTTCTGGTAGATGAACGCTGGCTGCACCCTGGCTGCGTGTGCTGGTGCTGTTCTGGTCCCTGGACGCTTCTTTTTACCATAGCTTTGGGCCAGTGGTTTTCAGCTTTTTAGTGGCCTGTTAACAAACACCTCACAGTTGTGTTCTCCACAGCTTGCATGTTTTCTGTTTCTCAGCCTGGTATTTTAACTCCTTAATTTCCCGTGGGCTGTGAGTAACCCTGGAAGATCTTGTTTATTATCCACAACCCGTAAGTTAGGTTTTGCTGCCATGTGCAGTCACAAGCATTTTTCCTTATTGCTGGGTTTTCTGATGCCCCAGATAGGTCAGTTGAAGCTGGTAACAATACAGTCTTTAGGGCTGGACTGTCACGTGCTCAGCATCCATAGCTGTGCCTGTGTCTGGCATCTGGAAGGGAAAAGGACCGCAAAAAGATGGGTCTGCTGTGCCCACATTAGATTACTTCATCTTGGGGACATGGAGATCTTTTCTTTGTGTTTACGTGGACCAACTGATTCCAAGTGGATAGATTGGCCCTGTTTAAAGTAGAAGAGCAGTTAAGGTACCCCCAGGCTTTGCGTTCAGCCCTGCTTTTTTTGTTCAGTTCTGTATTTTACAAGGCTCATTCATCCCTTTTGCACCAGAAATTAACCTTCATTTTGTCTGACCATTTCCATCCTCCTTGAATTCAGTCCTCCGTTCCATTGCAGTACTGGTTTTATGACTCCAAAAAGTTTCCTTTGAGAAGCTTATCTGACAAGCTTCCTTTGAGAGAGAATGAGGGGTCTGGGGACACTTTTACTGTGTGCTTTGTTGCCTGGAAGAGTTAATTTTTTGGGTTTTTCTTTCTAGGACACACTAGTACCAGAAGAATGGAAGAAATGGGGAAAAACAAGGCAAATGCCTTCAGAACAGAAGTGAATAAATAACTGAAAGACCAGAAGAAGGAAGGCAAAAGCAGATTTTTTTTTTTATATTAAGTCAAGAGGGTACCAGTTACACTTTTTTAAAAATCTGATTTTCATCGTTGTGTTCATGCTACTTGAGTGCTTTTCATATGAATCCCAAAAATCCTTTGTTCCCTGGATCTTCCCCCCTTTTTCTCCCAGGCTTGAATTTCTCTTAGAAAAAGGGGGGGGGGAGGGGGGATACAATTCTGCCTTTCCCCAGATGCCCTCTCCTCATCCTAAATGATTTGTGAATAAAGAGGAAAGAATGGTCCTGAATTTTGTTTTTTGGCTGTCTCGGGCTGTGATTGGAAGTGGGGCTCACATGAGAATGAAAAGAGCTTTTTCTGGTGGGTAATTTTGTGTATGAATCATTGCTGTGTGAAGCTTCCTGTTCTTTCATGTCCTTTCCCAGAGGGACGTGTTTATTGGGGGGGACTTCCCACTCCTGCCTGTCCCTTGCGTGACGCTGTCATCTGCGTTTCTCCGCTGATGGCTGTTCCCTCTGACTTCAGGATGGCGCCAGGCTGGGCTGTGCTGAGTTGCTGTGGGCCCTCGAGGCTCAGGCAGTAGTTCTCAGGGCCTGGCCCTTGGGGGGAGCCAGCTGCGGTGCTGGCGTGCCTGGCTGTGTCTGACCCTGGCAGGTTTGGTGGGTCCCTTGAGTGGGTTCGCTTTCTTTCCAGCCTCTGGAAGTAACCTTTTCACTCCAAATACGAGTTTGATTGAGGTTATCGTCTCTGTTCCTCTGTGAAGCCGAATGCCGGGAATCTGCTGGTTGCCGTGTGGCCACGTTTGAGTTATTTGAGCTCTAACTTCTCAATTAATCACCGCCTTCCAGACCACTAAGCAGTGTTGAGGCAGCAGACTTGGGCTTTATTGAAGGATGCACTGATAGTAGTAACCAAAGGCCAAAATCTCCTCCTGATGAGCAACTTCCACATGGGAAACTTAACAGTTGCTCCCTCCCCTGCATCTCTGTGTTGGCTTCTGTTTGTCCCGTGTCAGACTGGTTTCTCTAAAGGCCTTTTAGCAAAGGAACTTTATCAAGTGTCTTTTGGAGATCTCAGAAAATGATATCAACCAGCAGGCATGTGGATAAAGGGTGTGGAGCCGAATCCTCCAAAGAACTTCACATGTGTGAGACATGACTCCACTTTATAAAAGCCATCTTGCCTCTTCCCCGCTGCCATTGTTCACACTTAGCTCACTGTTTCTGTTCTTTGTAATAGTTCCTACCCATTTGTTCATTGTGAATGTTTTACTGGGTGCCATAGAGGTTTAATGAATTCTGTTAACCTCCTTCTGCACTCCTTCAAAAACCTGATCTCGTGCTGCATTAAAGTCCTCTGGGACTAGAGAAGTTTTAAGCAAGAAATAGTTAAGTTACTATTTGTAGTATTTTACTGTGGAATTTCTTTTCACCCTGGTGAGTTCTTTTTGAGCCTCATATTTTGTTCCTGCTCACTTACCAGCTTTGTTTTATAACTTACTTTTCTACTGATGCCTCATGCTGGGACAGATCCTCCACTACTTTCTCTGTAGAGCTCTGGCACGTTACCCAAGGAGAGCACAGATGCAAAAAGAAAATCGTGGAGTGCTACTGTGATGTATCTTCTCTAAGCTGTGCGTGTTGCTATTGATTTTTCTACCTCCTTGGCTATGCCTTAGGAAAGGTGGGTTTTATTCTTTTGGCCTTTTATTCCTCAGACACTTTCTGGTTTGCTTTATGCGTTTTTATATTTAATCTCCCAGAGTTTGAGCATTTGTTTCCTCATTTTGATGCAAACTGAACTTTCCAGGGAGTCCCTTTTATTCCAAATAGCTGCACTCACCCAGCTGTTGAATCATACAGACTTAGTCTTTCCAAAGTGTTTTTGATAGGTCTTTTGATTTTAGCCGGAGTATCCAATCTAATGTTTGCATATAGGTTTTATGCCACTTACCAGAATTTTAAGTTTTTTGCCACCATGTTTACTTACTACTTTAGGAAGCTGCTGCTTTTTTATAATTCCTTTCCTTGGAGCAAGTAAGTCCTAATGGCTTCAAGTGTGCTAGTTGTTACAGAACAGGTTTACAGATACATTTTGAACGAGGCCTACTCGGGTTGTTTTTTCTTTTGTGGGTTCTCTGTCCAGCTGTACTGTGAAGCGGAAGGATGGTTTATGTCTGACTGTGCCAGCTGCCTGCCTGTGGAAGGGTAACGGATAACCCATTAGTGCACTTGCTGCTGTCACAGCTTCACTGATCTCCCTCAACATCGTCTCGTTGCTTCCCATCCTGCCGGGCAGTTAGTAATATTTTCATAGTGCTGGAATTGTAAAACCTGAACAGGGAAGGATGTAATCTGTAGGGATTTGGTGCAAGTATGAATTCATTTCCGTGCATGCTGGAGCCTGCTGTCCTAAAACACGGTCACCTGTGGAAAAAATGACATGGTATCTACTGCAGACTGTCAAGGAATTGTTCGGGCGCAAGGAGGGATGATTTCAGAGGCATTAATATATGTTTGCATGCCACCGTATTTCCGACCTGGTGCCTTTGTTAGCACAGCTCTGAGTCGTCCTCGGTGCAGTTGAGCACTATCTTTGAGCGACATCTTCCATTCTGGGCCCAGAATCAAGAAACTAACGTCTCAACAGACAAAGAGCCATCTTGACCTGCTGTTGGACAGGTTTATTTAGAACAATTTTTATTCCCCGCTAATGATGGGAAAGCAGACCCCAGCCTGACATTATTTACATTTCTGAAGACATAATTATTACACAAACAATAGGAGAATTGGGGTGACAAGGAAGGAAGTAGCTGTGTGAGATCATTGGGTTAATAACTTAATTCTTTGAAAACATGTAGGGTTGTAACCCTAGCCACGGTGGAGTTCAGAGCCACTGGATGGCACGTTGAATTAAAACATAGCAACAGCCCAGTCTGATGCACAGGGATCTCTTTTAACTCTTGCAGAGCAGAGCTGTAGCTTCAGCTTGAACACCCCAAGGCTAAGCAGTAACTGTAGCTGAGCTTTTTAGAGTTCGGTTTTGCTGCCGGGGCTCTGTATCAAAGAGCTAGACAGCAGCAGCCCACAGCGGCGTTTCTAATGGGTGGTAGACGTGTGGATTCATGTCTTACCTCGCCCTGATCTGAGCTGCGTGTGTGCTTGTGCCATCAGCATCTATTTAGAGGAGGCTGTAATCAATTTATTAAGTTGCCTAAAGGTGCCTTTTGGTGGCCTCATGTTTATTAATCAGGCCCGCAAACAGAATGATGACTTGGCAGAAATTTTGCTACGCTTTATGATTTGAAAGCCTTAATTAGTAGACAATATGTCCCCAGGATTACAAGTGTACTGGCTGTTATAGTCTTTGTACGTAAAGCAGCCTAAGGTTAAACCACGGAGGTATTTTTTTCTGCTCCAGTACACAGACCAGTATTTAGAGAGGGGAGTTAAATTGTAAAGACTGAAGTAAATTAAGTAGTGCATCATAACTGCATTCCTTTGAACAGATCTGAGGAGTGTATGCATCAGTTCCCAGCTGGTCACATCCAGGAATGTCTTCATTGCTGTGAAGGGCTTACTGTATAGTTAGATCCGTGAGCTCTGAATTATTCTAGACAGAAGCAGGAGGAAAAGAGAATTACGAGAAGACTTTGTGAGCACACACAGAAGTTTTTTCATTCTTCGGAGGCTTTTCCTGTCTGACCTTTGTGGAAAGGTAACCAAGTCAACATGGCAAGAGAGATGCTGAAATGCCATGCTCTCCCAGCTGAATCCATAGGCATGATTAACGTAAAGTTCTGATCTCCCCCCCCCTCCCCAGCCCCCTCTTTGTTCAGTATGCACGCAGGTCTCTCCACACCCCTTTATATTGTGCTGGCTAGGGTTGGACAGGCTTAATTTCTGTGGGACAGAGGAGTAAGATGAGTTTGCTTCAAACAGGACAACTGACATTTGTACCAGTGAAGGTATTCTCAAGGATGGACTGTCTGCTGGCTCTCGGTCCCCCAGGGCTGACAAGATTTAGAGCGTAATTCAAGTTCCAGGAGACTACTTTCAGGAGTGAGGGGTACAGAAAACAGTTAAGACTTCCTCTCCTATTCAGTGCAGGGAAAACCTGAAGTGTCCCAGGGACCTAGAGGCAGGTTCTGCTCCTCGGGGAAGACTTTTGTCTGCCTTTAGCCTAGCTTAGACACTCGGATACGCAGTCTCAGCTTTACAAGGCTGCTCTTGGTTGCTGCAAGCCTGTTCCCAGACATCCACATGCGGCTTCACAACACTCATGTTTTATCTGTTCAGACTAACAGGACTTTAGGTACTTGACAAAATTGACAGGGAGGTTTTTTTCCCTTAAATTGCAGCAAGCACCCTTTTTCATGGACAGCAGTGGGAATTGGCTTTGCTGAAGGAGACCCTCTAAACTGCTTGAGCAGTGCAGAAGCAGTGTGTTATGTACAGAATTGGGCAGGGAATGGTACTCACCAGAGCATGGGGAGATGAAAAAGGGAGAAATATTTACATGAGCTTAGCCAGGGTGCTGGGAAAGCCTTCTAACTGACTGCTGTTGATGTCCTGAGGCCTGTGAAAGAAGAGAACAGGGCAGTGATGGCATAACTGGGATTGAGAAATTCTTTTTTCCACTGCTATTTTACTGAATTATGAGGGTGAGAAGACAGCACAGTGATGTGCTGGTGTGTGTGGTGTGGGCTGGCTCAGGACAGGCTGTTCCTTATCTGCACCCTACTTGCCCACGTAAGGGAAGGGCTGGGTTATGGGGTCAGGTAAGAGCTTTATTCTTTCTCTGAGTGTATCTGAAAGATGATACTTAATCCAGTAGCTTCACAGCTGGAAGCCAGACAGCAATAAGGACCTTGTCTTATTCCTGCGGTGAGCAGGTAATGAACTGATTCCCACCTACCTTTGATTCTGCAGAATGGCTCCCAGGAAGTCCCTTAGTACCATCTGTTGGTGGTAGCGGCTGTCCATCAGGATGCTGTCAGACTGGCGCCTTGTCAGAAATTCATGCACCCCTTCTCCTGGGCTGCTCTCACTGCTTCTGTTATGCAAAGATGAGAAACATCTCCGTTTCAGTGATGCTTTTTCATCCCTCGCTCAAAGTTTGGCTTAGGCTGAGCAGCATGGCAAGGCAACCTGCTGGGTCTGAGCCTGGGGCCATTCTGCTTAATTTCAGTAAGAAATTGGTCAGCTGTATTTGCTCCTGAGTTAGGAGAGGGATTGGACCTGGCTCGCATCGGACTAGTTGGTCTTATTTAGTGGCAGCCACTGACCTAGCTAGCCAAAGCTACCCGAGTGGTAGTGGAGAGGCTGTTTTCTATGTTCAAACCAGGCCAGGGATAACTGTTTCCTACCAGTGAATGATCGTTGCAAATATTATTGCTTGTTGATATTATGGTAGAGGTCTCAGCTGATCTGCCACTTACAGCCATGGAGGAAAGGATTAATTAGGCTGCTTAATGATAGTTGTGATTAGGGGGATCCAAGACGTAGGGATGCAGGATGCCCTTCGGGGTGTGGAACAGCAGGAGAGCGTGCTTCTGTTGCAATGGAAGGCAGCTATTTCTGCTACATGCATGAAAGAAACTGCCCAGCGTAATAAGCAAAACATTAGCCCTAGGACAGCAAAGCGCTGTGGCTTACCCAAGCCGCTTGCCAATGATGGTCTGTAAGAATTTGCGGGCAGAAATCTGCCCCAGGAATTTCCGGTAGTTATCGGTGAATATGGCATCAGCATGGCGCTGCATCCTAGGGGTGAAAGACAAGCACAAGGTGTGCTTTCTGAGGTAGCAATGAACCTTCTAGGTGAGAAATGGGTGTTTCAGATGTCAAAATACACCAGATGTAGCACTGCTGAGATCAGGGGCAGGTAACCATAGAAAACACCTTTTGGTATTGGACTGCGTTAGTGTTGGAGGGTAAAAGGATTTGAGGGAGCTCAGTCCTGACAGGGAGGCAGCAGGCAAAATAAAATGTCTGTTAATCAGTGTCCACACTAAAACAAGAAAGGAGAAGTGCCTGCAAACCAAAGGTGAGGTCAGAGAACCAGTGGAAAGGAGAAGAACCATAGGCTGGGAGAGGGCAGAGCTGGGGCTGGGACATTCCTGTGCTCTACAGCAGCACTGTCACTTCCTGGGAGGGCTGTGTCTGGGACAGGGTGGCAGGAGCCTCCAGCAGGTCTCTAGCCGGTGGCTAGACCCAGGCTCCCGAAAATCCACAGGTAAGGGAAGCACAAGCCACTTGGCTGGTCCCCACTGTTGTAAGGATGAGTCCGCTGTGCTTCAGACAGAAATAACCATCCTTCATCTCCTGGCAGGGGTGGAAAGGAGAGGAGATGGATTCCCAGAGCTCGGTGGAAAATTATGTTCCCTGCAGGAGTGCTGGGCCTGTGACCCTGCCCTTGTCAGTACGTCCCTGCTGCTGGGGGACAGCAGGACGTGGCTCTGGACATGCTGGGGCACAGTCCCAGCCCTCTGCTCTGGTTGCAGAGCTCAGCTGGGTTCTCCCCCCGGAGCCTGGACTTTGTGGTGCTGGTGGGACTAAGTGACCTGCTGGCCTGTTCCCGGGCAGGGGGAAGACTGTAACCAGCATACTCTTGCTGCAGTGGGGCTGAGAGGTGAGGTACAAACCTTTTCTCAGTGGGGTCTGTCAACAAACCCTCCTCCTCCTGTTCCTCCACCGAGGGGTTATGGCTCTGCAGTGGGCTGCTGTGCTGTAGCTGGAAGTTCACGGCCTTGCCAGCAACCGGCCCTGGACTGTACCTGCAAGGCAAACCCAAGGCATACTGCGAGACGTGCTCAATTGCCGGTCGGGGATCAGTCGTCTTCCCCACCACTCCCTGTTCTCTTGCTTTTTCTTTCTCCTTTTGCCATCTTCATCTCATCAGTAACACAAATGTTGTCCGACACTCCCCTCAGCTAGAAACTGCCCTGAATTCCTGCTGAATCCCCTATTTCAGCGTGAAAAGATGGTTGATAGAGCTGCCCCAAACACACTTTCCCCCTTGCTGAGCTCCCAGCATCCTCGAGCAAAATTCCAGCGATTCTGGTATTGTTATGCCATGGCTTTGGCACAAGGCTAAAGCATTTTCTATGGGACATTGCAAATCTACGTTATAGAACCCAATGCTCAGTTTTGCGTTTCCATCGATTTGTAGTGGTAGGAAGTAATATTACAACTTCTAACAGTCGACAAGGAAATACTTGAAATATTAATAGGCTGTTGAGTTCATGCACTAGAATATCCACAGTTCTGATTTCAATGCAGGTGGCCTGCAGGCACAAATTTTAATCAGTGATGGAGCTGGAGGTGCTGGCTGCTCTGAAGATTGGCAGATTTCCCTTTATAGGACCCAGCACTCAATTCCAAAACCAACTGCTTGGGCTGAAATATTCCATGTCGGGTACCTGCCTTTTTTGGAAACCGCCCTTAGGCTAGCAGTGTTCCCCAAAAATTAAGCCAGAGTAAAGAAATAGGTTTACCAATGCACATACAGTTCGTCTGGCTTTCAGAAGTGCTGGCAACCTTAATTTGGCACGTGCTTATTTTGCACAAGGTCAGAGATGAGGCAGGGAGTGACAGCGTGGATAAAACACTCGGCAGCTTACCTGAGAGCTGGGTGGAGAGGAGAGGAGATGGAGCATGCGACTAAATGCAGGAACAGGAGCAGTGTGGCCTTATCCAGCATCTTCCACCCTTGGGGGTCACCTGAAATGCAGAGCAGTCTGAGTCAGCGGCAGTGAGATGCTCAGGGCCAGGAGAGGAGGCCAAGTGCCACCTTTGTGTTCTCGGTCCCCCTGCTCGCTTATTGGCACGAAGGGACTGGAAACATGCCTTCGTGTTTGTGGTTATGGTGTTTCCCAATGCGGAGATGTCTTGACGTGGCAAAGTCTTTGCTAAGGCATGCAATTCCTGGAGGCAGTGGCTGTGTGTGACCCCTCAGGGAGCTGGTGCCTCCCTTGGGTCGGGAGGCAGGGCTGATCAGCAGGGTTTCCTGCTGTAGGACCACCTTATTGACCCGTCCCCCCAGTGTGGTTGAAGGAGAGCGCTCAGGCTGGGGCGAGCCCTGGGGACCACCGTACGGGCTGTAAATACCAGTGTAAGAGCACCTGGAAGCTGGAGGGCAGCAGTTAGCAGGGGCTGCCAAAAGCAACAGGACCATCTGCGACCAGCCCCTGGGACCTCTCCTGCCCTCTGCTCTCCTGGCGACGTCTGTCTGCTCACATGGCTGTACGGCACGAGTCCGTGCATAACAGCCAACTGGGCTGCCTTGCTGGCTGTTGAGATCGGGGAGAAACAGGGAAATCCAAATAAAATTCCTGGGCAGAGGGGTAATATTGGCCCGGAGGTAACCCTGGCAAACCTGTTCACTGGAGGCAACAGTGCTGAGCTTGATTAGCCTAAACAAAACGCAGGCTGCTCCTTTAGTCAGTGTGCTTGGGGAGAGGGGGGACTGGACCGAAATACGTCCCTTCGGGAGGGCTGAACTGCTGCTGTGTCAAGAGGAGCCCCCCACCGCTGCTCAGCGAGGCGCCTACACAGCTCTGAGCACCCGCTTCGGTGGAAGGTGCGGTGGACTTGAGCCGTGTGTGTCTGCCCTCCGTTAGACGGCTGCGGTGCTTCGCGTCCTGGGGCTGGCTGAAGTGCTGCGAATGACTCAGGACAGAGTCATCTGAGGTCACGCACCCCCCCCCGGGAGCTGAATGCGACGCTTTTGTCATTGGAAGCGAGGGACAGTAGGAAGGTATTTCAGTGAATGCTCTTCCTGAGTTTTGACTGAAAACAATTGATCTTTTGCTCAAAAAAGATTCTTTAAGAATGCAGATAGAAATCTTTAAAATACCGAGTTTCCCTGTTCCCTGTCTTATTTTACACAAGAAAAGAGCAGAAAGATGTTTGATCTCCATAAGAGAAAAAAACACTCTAGAATTATTTTTTAAAAAACCTTTCAAATGTATAACAATACTTTGTTGCATGTTCTGACGGGAAGCATCAGCAGTGAGCTCTGTTCATCTGCTCGGACATAGCTGTCCACTCTTCTGAAAGGGGGGAAGGCTTATTAAGGACTGGTGCTCATGCAAGTGGATCCGATCGTGATACCATGGAAGTTAATAACAGTGGCAGTGTCAGAAGCTCATGGACAGACATGGGCAAGGTAGTGCACTAAGAAATAGGGTTTCTTATCACAAACTCATTGTCAGCCCGGTCCCTGTTTCCAGCTGCTCGTGCTCCCAGCCGGGGGACCAGCAGCTTCCCCTGGGAGCAGCACCGTTGCTCCTGGCTGCAGCAGAGCTTCTTGCAAACACATGGGTGGCATCTCCTACCTCCGATACCTGGTCTCATACAGCACCACTCTGGTCCCTCAGAGAGCCAAGGAATGCTCAGAAGCAGCAAAAAAGTGACTTTGAGAGAGACTTACAGGGCTCCTGGTTTTAGGGCAAATTTCCTGCTGGTTTTTTTTTTTTTTCCTTCTTCTTTTTCATTTGAACTTGAAAAGGCATGCCTCTTCCCCTAAATATCTCCAAGACAAATCCCAAATCAGAACTCTAGAAGTGATCTGAAGCATCTGCCAGGGGGTACCAGGAGACTGTGGCACCAGCATTTATAGAAAGTGCCAACCAGGAGATTTAATCAGTACCAGGAAAGCTGCTATGTGAGCTGAGAAGTGAAATATCAATGTAAATTAAAAGAAAACCTAGTCCAATGTTGTCTGCTTCCCTTTTTTCTTCCTAGGATATGGCCCTTATTACCACTTTCTTTCTGTATCTGGTTTCTCTTCCTTGAATGCTGGATTTTCCTCCAGAATCACTTTTTGTCCCTTTGAGATTTTTTTCCTCTTCTCTGCTCTTAGTTTCTTTCTGATAATTTTTTTTTTTTTTTAAGTTTCTGGTTTTGCCTTTCTTCCCCTGTCTTGCTTTGTCTTCTCTCCCTTCACTACAGTCTGCTGTTTGGGTATCTCTGTCTCCCTTTTTCCCTCGGGAAGGAGCCTGAAGTGAAAGTCCTACACCCCTTCCCCGAAGCGTCTGCTATTTCAGAGGAGAAGCCAGGGAATTGAAGTGTCACCCTGCGTACACACAGCTTGACAGCTCTGCAAAACCTTGTCACCTTCGAAATTCTCCTGAGGTGAGGGACACCTTACTTTCCATTCTGGCAGCATGTGAAAAAATGATTAATAAATAAATTCCCCTTAAGATGAAGAGCTTTTAGCGCCATTCCAGCAGATAAAGCATAATAGCTTCATTCCATCCTGTGCACCGCTAACAGCAGCATTGTGACAATGATGTTGGAGAGATGGGGTAACTGTCTCTTAGTGTTTCTGAAACCTTAACCTGATCAGTCTTAAAAATACCACTACGTAGATGAAACAAAGCTTTTACTGTGCCTGCAGTTTTATAAAGTTCAGACTTTTATACTATGAAATACTACATTAGAAAAGCAGAAATCCTTTTAAGGATTACTCTGCCTCGCCGTAGCTGACTTCACGTTACCCGTAACACACTGTTGCGTTTCTCCTCGCACTTTGGTTTGGCTCAAACACAGGTTTACTGATGGGTGGGTAAAACAGCATTCATTTTCCAGGGTAAAAGGAACTCGCATCAGTATAGCAAAAGAGGAAAACTGTGCTATGGCTAGTAAATGTCTGACATGTTTTTGCAAGGCTCATCTATAGTATTATTCTATTGATTTGCACTTATCCTATAGTTCAATTATTGTTTCATTCTATAACTTGGTACAAAAAATCTTGTATGGTACAAAGGATATTGCACCTGGCAAAGCTAATTACTGATGCCAGCTTTGATTGCATTTCAGTGTACTTTAATTGTCTCCAGTTTCCAAATAGACGTTATCTTGTTAAATGCACGTACAGAGACTGACACTTACCGTTCCCTTGGAAAACAAGCTCTTCCAAGACCGGCTCCTGCTCAGGTGTTTCCTTCCCCTGTTGCAAACACAACTTCTTCTTCTCTAGAGCTGCCTCTGTGAACCCTGCTGGGTCTGTCCCCTCCGCGCGGTGCCTGGGCAGGACCCGGGACGCGTGCTGAGCAGGGAGGACACTCTCGGATCTGCCCCCAGCTGTCCTCTGGCTGCCAGGGAGGTGCATCTCCTCTTTTTATACCTGTGCTCCCTCAGGAGTCCTGTGGGCTTCTACGCGTCAGAGAATCAATTATCCTCCTGAATTTCAAAGGCTGTGTTTAGCATCCTCTTTTTTGTGTGTGCAAGGATGCGGGCAGGGAGGTTGCTGGGAGAGGGTTATGCCTGTAGTCGAGGGTCATTTGCATGCTTTCTCTTTATCGTTCAGAGAGTGAAGAGCAAATAATAACAACGATAATCTGGCAGAGTGAATGACAAATTTGCTTTGCAAGGTAAACTTCTCTTTCCCTTTGCAATTGCGTTTTTTCCTTCTACTCCACAATGAGAGAGAGTTAACCATTAATACTTTCTCACACTGCCTGCTCAGGAGGGTTTATCTTTTTGCTGTTTTTTTTTTTCTTTGATTATCAGCCTTTTCCTCCTTCTCCTTTGTTACTCACACCTGCTAGCGTTAGCAGGGCAGTTCATGCTTCAGTCCCTCGCAAACATCACAGCTTCACATCAAGCACACAAAGCAGCTGGAGAGCCCTGCTCCGTTCATGTGCTCTGGAAAAAGGCAAGGGTCTTTCCTGGGGTGCTGCATGCGCTGGCAGCTGTTTTCATTCCTGGAACAAGGTTTATGAAAGCCCCATTAAAAAGAACACATAGCCTTGGTGCCAAGGAGACCATGACAGTTCAGAGGAGTTAAAAATGAGGTGCCAGCATGAGGTCCACCTGCCAGATTTTTAGTATTGACTTTATAATGCCCAGAATTGATGGGGACCCAGACCTTCCTGTCTCGGGGCTTGTGTGACTCGATGTTGGGAAGAAGTTTCAGCAGGTGAGATGACTCATATCTGCCTGCTGCAGAATACCTTCACCTTGCACCAGAGCGCTCGTCGCAGCTATCAGTGGCAGAGATGGATTGCAGGGAAGGACAGTGCATCTGGTGTGCATGTGGGTGCCTGCGTGTGCAGGTGGTCAAAAGCATTCAGCGCTGGTCTAATTCTCTGCCGTTGCCCCTTTGCTTCCTGCCAAGGTGAGAAATCAGCACTGTGATTATGGCTCACTTCTTGGTGAAGCAGTATCCTCCTTCCAAACCGTGGGCTCTCAGTAAGCAGTAACCCAACAGTCGGAAAGGCTCGAGTGAGCTCAGCACACCAAATGACTCCGTGGAGTTAAATAACAGTCGCTCTGTACCTAGATGGATGTGTACCGACGCCTTTGGGCTCTCCCTGCTTTGAGTGCTCCAAGGGCGCACGTTCCCTTTAGTATCAAATCAGGACCAGGACACTTCACAGAGAAATCATGAAAAAGGATTGAATGGGCCAAAGCAGGAGCTCGAGCTGACCCTGAACTGAGCAGCTGACCTTCTAGCGTAATCCAGAAACAGAACAACAGTGTGAAGAGAAGCAACAACTACTGCCTTCCTCCAGCTGTAAAAAGAAACGGCACCAGCCTGTTCAGGGGGAGAGGAGCTGCCGTGCAGATCAGGCAGGTATATCACGTGTATCATCTACCTGTGAACACTGGAGAAGGGGATTTCTGGGTAGTGCAGAGCAGGTTTTCCAAAATCCCTGCACTGGTGCACACAGCTGCACACCGTCTCTGCAAACTGGAAAGGGATTTTTGTTTGCTTTTTTGAAACAATCTGTTCGTGTTCTCTCATGTGTGAGGCTGGTTGCACCAATTTTTCAGCATGACTTATTCTTCTTCCACCGTCTTGGTGCTACACTGGCTGAACAGATGAATCAGACCATGTTGTTAGACCAGTCGAGAGCCAACACTATTTTGAGGTATTATCCTATAGCGTGGTTTTGAGCTAATTCTCTATCCGCCTGGCCCATTGCCTTACACAGAGCTGCTGTAAGATACCAGGCAATATCTCTCAGATCAAGGGGAAGAATCAGTCTATAATTGACTTGTTTATAGCTGCCTGCTGCCCAGCTCAGATTAGGAGGGCTGTGATCTGCATTCGTATCTCAAGTGAGCTGCTTTCAAAGAAGGCTATATAAAGTCCTAGGGATTTCCTTGTGCCGCCTGGTTTGGGTTCCTGTCATGCACAGCTGGACCCAGCAAGACTCACACAACAACAAGCTCTCTTTATGACTTCAGATTAATTGCGGGAGGCAGCAGAAATTTCTAAAAACCCTCCAGGCTCTGTTGGGTGTATACAGCTTAGGAGTTCTGAAATAGCATAAATAGAGCTGCTTTTCTGTCCCCGGGATTTCCTGTCCCAGCTTTAGTCAAAACCTTCATCTCTTCCCAGGACCCAGAAGGGTCATTTTTGGAGCTCCTCCACCAGACTCCTTGAGCTCTCCCTCTGGCTAGTGAGGCTACTTCTGCTGCAGCAGAAACGGCTGTGATCCTCGCTGCTGCCAGCAGTTCAGCCTCGGCTTGAGTCCCACGATGGGTGTTCTGGCTGCTGATGTCTCTGGACAAAGATGCTACAGACTGTGATAGGATCCGGTGTTGTTTGGGGCCAGTTTTGCATCCATCCGTGTTGCAGTGTATATTTGAGCTGGCAACTATGGTCTTTGTTCTCGTGGTCACTTTTTTCAGTAGGGTAGTCACGCCGATAGGGCTGGTGGCTGGCTTAAGCTGCAGTTCTGCCCTCCTCACAGCCTGAGAGCTGCTCTGTGCGTATCAGTGGCATTCAAAGTCTAAATGTACTAGATGTGTGACAGCATGCCTCATGGGGACTTCATTTTAGGGGTAGTATCAATAATAATTTGGCACAACAGATGACAAACTTGTCTTGCAAAATGAACAGCTTTTTCTCTTTAGAATCTCTCTTGATTTGTCCCTAGGACCTTCCCAGTTTCTCCCCACCTCTCCTCCCTACCGCAGCTAGTGGTGTCAGCATCCACTGGCTCCCAAAACATGAGGAATCTAACACTCAAATTACCTCCCACAGATCATCACTTCAGGTTAGCAACGCGCAGTGGGTAACTGCCTATTTGCCCTCTAAACCCAAGCCTACACCAGTGCAAGCCCGATGGAGTCTACGGCCAGGTACGAGCTGCCACAGGTACCTTCTGCAGCTGGAACTGCCGGATTTCAGAGTCACATCCACGCAGACCTAACCTCCCTAGGGTCCTTGGATGAAGCACATGCCAGCTAGTTTTATTTCAGTGCCAATCCTTTGCTGACAAAGGACACAGTGTTAGGATCCTGCAGCAATTTCCCAGATATTGATTTCCTCTTAGCTTTACCTCCTCTGGTCTCCATGCCATGCTTTAAAAAATTGCCCGTCTGTTCCAGGTGCACAACATATAGCTTCAGATAAGCTGAGCAGCATGTGAAACGGTCCTGCTCACCTTGTGAGGTTGAAACTAATGACAGTAAGAAGTAACTCATCAAATGGCAAAAAAAAACCCATCCCGTATTCTCAGCTATCAAAAGCTTTTCTGCATTTCTCCAAAATGGCACAGACGGTGGCTGTTGGTCCCCAGCTTCTCCAATCCCCACCGCTCCTAAGAGAGCCCCACACAACTGTTCTCTCTGCTTTTCTTTTACTTGAGAGATGTGGTGGTGACTAGCTTATCGCAAATGCCCTAATGCTAAATTAAACAGAACTGCCTAAGATTAGAAGTTACATTTTTTGCCTAGGTTTGCCAACGTAGAGGTAGGATGGGACACATTTTGGTTCAAATGTCTTATCCCCAGTGGCAGAACTAAGGCACATTATAAATAAGTTGAGTATCAATCGCTTAATTACATTGTCCATTACTGATGCGTACACAGTAACTTTCATTCCTAAGTTCTTCGCAAAAATGCAATCATTTCTGTGGAAGGCAAGCGAACAAAAAGGAGATGAGAAAGACAAGATTTGGCCCATGTTGCCAGTTTCTTCTAAGGAAGAAACAGAGGACCCGAAACTTAAACCCAGCAGGTGTGGTGAGACTTGCGATTAGAAAATCATACGAGACTTGGTTTCGCCACCTCAGAAGGATAAAGTGCTGGGATTTGGATCTTCAGATCCTCCAGATTCAATCCTTTGAACATCAATAGACTTCCCGGGGAGAATTTTCCCTTGAGAAATTCAGATTGGTAGGAAGCTGAATACAAACATTTATCAAAATAATCTCAAGGAAGGAGTCCCTCTGGATGAGAGCACAGTCTGCACTATGAGTCTGAAGCAAGGGATCAGATTAAGAATAGACAAAATAAATCAGTAATTCAAAATGTGAAAGGAAGTGCTATCAGAAAAGACTGTCTCATAGAGTTAAAAGCCTGCTTGAAAAGCCTACTTAATCTTCAAACATTAATGCATCACTGAGACTACAACAGAACAAATGGCACCAGCCTGCGAGATGTGTATCTGTCAGGAGGCCTGATGAGCTCTGCGGGTGAGATCCATTTATAGAGCCCGTACCTGTCTGGCTCTGGTTATTTCCTAGCATAGCTGCTGGAGTGTTTCAGCATCGCCCAAGTGAACTGCCAAGAGTTTCAGCCAGATGTCAGCATGTTACACTCAGCTGTAGGCTTGAGAGTTACCGGTTCCTGAATTTCTGGCTCTCTAAATACCACCTCCTTCCTCTTCCAACCCTGGCAGACAGAGCTCAGATGCCAGCAGTGAATCTCAGTAATTAAGGAGTTCGTCTTTGGTCTTACCACTCTCGTTTCAGTTTGGACAGGAGCCTTGGCTAGGTTACACAGCACGTTACAGCCAGAATCAACGAACAGGGACAGCCGGCTTCAATCCTAACCCTGCCACCGACTCGCAGTGACTGGGCTCACAGAGGTCCTTCGGCTGCCGATTCTTGGGTGCCGGTGCCCCGCTTGAGGACCCTGCTCCTGATTTTTGGAAGCACTGAGACCTTCATACTCTGGGTTGGAGAAACAGCGTAGGAAAGGGTCTGTGAACACCCACCCTCTGCGCAGAGGGCTCTAGGGACCACCCCGACGACATCCCTTCCCATCAGGGCAGGCTGGGTGTTGGTCTATGTATTTTCCGTGACTTGGTTTCCCATCAGAATCCAAACGCTGCTATTACTGCTCACCTTGGGAAAGTGCTTTGAAAGCTTCTGCTATAAAACACAATTTGAGTGAGATGTGTTACCACACATGGAGAGGGAGTGAGGAAGGCCACGTTTCCAGTAAGGGCTGAAAAATGAAAGCAGTTACTACTAATTTTTTCCTGGCTGAATAATAACATGCAACCTGAGGATGAAAAGACCTTGGTGCACAAGGATATGGTACATGTGCAGTGAATGGTAATAAATAGGTCTCACTGCAAAGACATGCAGGAAATACTGCAGTGCAAACCAAAGAAGAAATGTAGAAAGAACTAAAAAAGCTAAGGATGATTTGGATTTGGAGAAAGACTTCATGCCTGAGCTCTGGCTCTACTTAGAATTGGGTGCTGACAAAATTGCCGTTTCCGCTTGTTGAACCGATTTTAGCTTTGGAATCCACTCACATCTCGTAGGCTTTGGAAAAATCTTCCCTTTTTTTAGAAATAGCTTTCTTTTTTATCATTTCACAATCGGCTGAAGCAAATGGGTCAGTGTGGTGCTGGCGAGAGGCACGCAGCCAGAGCGGGCTAATGGCACCACCTGCTTGCGGCTCAAAGGCTGAGTTTCTCCTGTGCAGAGCCGGGCATTGCTGTGAAAGTGTTTGAAAGTCGCGGGGCGGGGGGGGGGGCCTAGCGGTCCCCCACCTGCCTATTTCTACTTAGAATAAGTAGTGCCATTTCTGTTGGGGGAGAGGAGGAGAAAGGAAGAAAACGTACAGTGTTGGTTGCAATCCGAGTGTGTATTTTCCCCTTCGCCTGCAAACGTCAAACTAGAAGCATCAGAGCCCATGAGAAGGTGAGTGTGGACAGCAGCACCACCAAATTCAGTGTACTGGTAGTATTGGGAAGAATTTAATCTGGCCGTTCAATCCATACTGATAGGATCTCTCCTGACATTCACAAGAATTATTTCTCCCTCCTCAGTGTTTTTGTGTCTTAAATAGTCAGTGTGTGGGAGCTGAAAGGGCAGAATTTACTGCCTTTCCTGAGCTCTGGGTTTATCCCTTAGCCAGTACAGCCACTCACCAGGGGCAGTGAAAGCTCTGGTAATTATTTAAGAGTAATTTTTTTCTTAGGATTTTTTATGCTAGAAGAATTTCTTTGTACAAGTGTCTCTGGTCTCCGCAACTCACAGCCGTGCACATTCTTCAGTTGTCTGTAAAGTCTTCTGCACTAAAAAAGATGAAAGGTTTTTAATCCAATTGCTCGAAACCTTTGAAATTGTTTTCATTAATACCCATTTAATTCAAATGCTTGGTAACAGCCTAGAAAATCCTTTTATTACAAATGCCATACCTTACTCCCTCAGTAGATAAGTAACCGATTAGATTTTCCCCAAAGTATTTAGGCTCTCCGATAATAAAGCTCTGCAGCAAAACTAACCTGGCACTACGGGTATTTTAGGGTTAGGAAAAGGGCAAAACAAATCAGATTCTTTAAATACCACAAACGAGCAAAACAGAGCACAAGCTGGTTTTCCCTTTGTAGGTCACCTTATCGAGACATCTCCACTTCAGAGCTGGATACTGAATCGGGACATTAAAAATAATAAAAAATCCCTGGCAAGCCAGACGTGCGAGTCTTAATTGTTGCTGCCGGAGCACTTCAAGGAGCAGATCAAAACCTCGCAGATAAAGAGAAACCCGCCAGGACTGAATGGCCACGCTGTTGATGGCGGGGATTAAAATGCTCGCGCTGGTTTAGGGGGCGAGTACATTAACCCTGAGGCGTAAAGCCCCGGGGCGCTTCGCTGCCAGAGGGGCCGACCC
>NW_008794965.1:75880-92738 GCF_000699145.1 Aptenodytes forsteri | reverse complement strand
CGCCCTGCCCCGCCCCGGGAAGCGGGTGGGAGAGCCTCGGGTGCGGGGGAGCCTCGCCGGCTCCGTGACGGCCCGCTCCTCCTGCGGCAGCCAGGGCTGGCCGCCGCTGCTTGCAGGAAGAAACGGCACAGAGCTGGTCTCTCGAGAAGGGAGGAGGAGCTCTGGGTGTCCCCTGCCCTGAGGCGGCACGGCTGCTCCTCCTTACGGCCCCGGGCGCGGCTGGCGAACCCGGCGGCCCGGCGTCGGGCCGCAAGCCAGCAGGCGGGCTCCTCGGACTCGCTAATGGCCGTGTTTTCGGCGGTGCGAAGCACACGCAGATCCCCCTGAAGCCAGTATGAATTGGGCAGTCTGTGTCCCGGCACCTACTAAGTCGTTTCAGAAATCCAGCGCGAGCTGGTTTTGCCTCATCCTTCAACAGAAGCTTTCATGTTCTGCACCGACACTGCTGCTCTTTATTCCCACCCCAAGAGGAAGCTCATATATATCACTTGAAGTGCTCCTGTGGCTTTGTCCTATGCTAATTATTTATATAGCGCTAGGTCTGGAAGATGCCAGCTGGGAAACGCAGGACAGCAGAAAGAAGGGTTTGAGTCTGGCTCTATTGAGATGGCTAGTTCATGGCCCTGATCCTGAAAACACATGGGTACTTATCGTAGGGCCTGATCCTGCGCCCAGGGGGACAGCCGCATCGTCTTCCAGTGGTGTCACTGAGCGAAAGCACAAGCCCACAGCCCTGAGTGGCCCCTCGCTGGTTCTGTGGTACAGCTCCGGCCTTGCTGCAGGACCAAGTCCTTTTGTGTGGGGGTAGCTAGCTTGCTGTAAAACCCTAATAGAGGCAAGACTGAATATTTTTAAGCAGATAGTCAAAATCAATTCCCGTCATGCAGCGCAGCTGTTTGTGCCCTATTTCTGCTGTTACGTTCCGGTGAGATGGCCAGGCTTGTGGGGAGAGGTGGTCGCTGCTGTTAGACCAAATGAGTAAGCTGGAGGGGGGAAGCTTCCTCTCAGGGTCTGAAACAGGAGTACCAATCTTTAAATGCAACTTAAGAACAATTACTTTAAGTGTAGCCATGTTAATAGGTGAGGCGGTCTGAGGAAAAAGGTGGTGGATAACCTGTGGAGAAGAAGAGATGTTAGCTGAGGAAGAGGTGGTGAAACTGTTAGCTTCTCAGGAACAGGGAGGAAGACTCCACTATCCAGGGACCTATTGGATTAGCTGCAAGGCAAAGTGTAAGGAGGTAGCGCGCTCGGTGAGAAAACTCACGTTGCAAGTTTTGCCTTCAGTGCGGAAGGCGGCGTGCCTGGCGCTGAGCCCTGGTTCCCCACCGTTCAGCTCTGGCCTGCTCATTTGCATAAGGTTTAGCCTCCTTGCATGTGCAGGTTTGGGCTTTGTGTTAACCACAGGAGTTTTAAAAAACAGGGAAGAATTTTCCTAATATTAGTTCAGCTCCGCTGATAGCAGGAAAGCTAATGGTCCGAACGTGGGCTGCCTGCTGTGGCTACTGTGCAAGCAAGGGCGCTCTACTATGGCTAGTTGGAGCATGATGCCAGGTCTTCTCTGAGCGTATTTCTTGGGGTAGTGCTTAAAATGGTAGTGGCAGCTGCTGCCAGCCTGCGTGAGAGCTCTTGATGCTGGTCATGTCGCCTGGGATTTGTTAGAAAATTACTAATACCCTCAGGGGAGGTGAAATAGAAAAGGGGAAAGGAGGGGAGACTTGCGGAGGATGAGGATGGATATTTTTTGTTTTCATTGCATCAGTTTCCTTTTCTGGTTTATTTTTGTGTGTTGTGTTTCAGGTGTATGAATCAGGATTATCAGCAGGAGTTTGTCCTGAGAAATTCCGGGTGAGGAATGAAGCAACATCCCTTCCTGCTCTGTTTGAGGAAGGGGGTGGGCAAGAATAACGTTTTCAAAAGATATCCCAACAAATAAAGTCGAGATAAAATGCAACTCAGGGGTGAAGTTTCCCATGATTCTGTTTCTTGCTTAGGAACTGCTTCTTGCCTTAGTGGATTGGGGGAGAGGGCGTTTTAGAAGTTAAAAGCAGTGAGGGATGAGCCACTTTTATGCGTGCTTTGTTGTCACCGTTTTATGTCCGATGCAGCCTTTGGGTCTGCGTTGGGACTTGCTGAGCCTGAGTGGCCCAGCGTGTATTCCAGCTTCATGTTCAGGTCCCATGCAGCCCTTGCTTGTTGAATTTTAATCAGAATTTGAAAATTTTCTTTCACTGAAGTACAGACCTGGAAGGGACTGCAAGAGGTCACCTATTCTTATCTCCCGATTCAAAGGCAGGATTATATATACTCACACCCCATCCCAGGCAAATGCTTATCTGATCTGCTCTTCTCAATCGCCAGTAACAGGGATTCCACAGTCTCTGTACTCCAGTGACTGGCAGTCTGTGCAGTTGGGATTTTTTTTCCTATCTTCTAAAATTCAGAATAATATCCCATACTTCAGCCGAATTAAAACAAAAGAATTATTTCTTGTAATTTATATACTACTCCTTTTAGTATATCCCCAAATGACATTTGCCTCTTATGCAATGGCATTGAGTTGTTGATTGATTCTCAAATTCATCAACTATAACTTTACTCAAATTATACTCTTAAGTTTACCATCTTTCTGAACTGGGTCACACCTGCAGATTGTAGAAATCTCCTCCTAGCTTGAGAAATACAGAGCCTGCTTTGGAGATAATTTCTAGGAGGCAGGTTACTACCATTCAACTGAAATGCACATGCAGCACAATCTCACACCCAAGCTTTAGTAATATAGAGAATTGTAAGTATCAATAAGTAGTGCTGATTCAAAAAGTACACACCAGGATCACACAGGTCAGGAAAACTGAGTAAGACAGTAATCACAACTGAGTTCTGATGGCATCTCAGGCTAATTGAATTTCCCTTTCGGGACTTTCTGTGGCGTAGTCCAGCAATTCTGGCAGGAGAGTTCTGCGTTATCGTAGAAAGCCATTAGCCATTCATAGAATGAATTGACAGCTCCATTAGCGAAAGATAAAGGAAGGAAGAAAGGATGGTCTCGTGGCTGAGAAACTAGCTTGGGACCCAGGAGATCAATATTTAACTGTGCCACAAACTACCTGTGTGACCCTCGCAAGGTATATAGGGCTTAGTGTAACCAGCCACTAAAGCCATGCTTAACTTTATTCCTCTGTCATAACTCATTCCTCTGTCTTCAACGGATCTGCCTTCTGTGTGATTTATTTAAGTAGTAGTTGGTTTTGTACACCATCTAAAACAACAAGGCTGTGACCACATATACGATGTAAGTGAAAATGAATAACAGTCATCTCGCATGCATGATCGATTTCAGGGAGAAGTATAGTATTGCTTATTAAGCTTTTCCCTTATTGTTTCATGAATATTGTTCATATTTTGTTTGTCTTCCCCTCACCTGCAAATGGACTAATACTAGCATTTGAGGACTATTTTCTTAGGCGGGTGGTAAAAGACAATCATCCAAATAAAATGCAAGTTTCATTTCCCTCTTTGTTATTGGGTCTGTAGATCAAGGGTGTCTTCAAAAAACCTGCATGAGGTAGTCTGTCATTTTTTCACAATGGAAAGTGAATACCAGAAGGCATGATGGAAATAATTGCTCTTTATTTTTTTTCCCCTTGTAGTAACCAGTCTTCCTGAGAGCATTAGAGGAGCAGAAGGGTGCATTCACGATGGCTGCAGAGTTGGATTTTTCCCCACCTGAAATCCCTGAGCCCACGTTCATGGAGAACGTGCTACGCTACGGACTCTTCATTGGAGCCATTTTCCAGCTTATCTGTGTGCTAGCCATAATCCTGCCAGTTTCAAAGTCCCATAAGACAGTAAGCAGTGCTCTTTAATATTGATATAGATGGGCAGAGTCAGAGAAAATAGGATGGGAGGGAACTTTGAGTAGCTAATGGAGACACAGCGGTCTGCCCCTGGGATTGATGACAGTTTCATTGTTCATTCTCTTTCCTTCCTTCTAGCTTTCCCACCTCCAGCTTTTGTCTTGTGATTTACCCCCAGATTAGAAAGTCGGGAACAAACACCTGAGCCAGGGGCTCTCTGAATATCAGTGGAAAAAGTGACCTGAAGCACTGGCAAGGTCTGCTAAATGTACATGCTGTCCCTGACCGCACACGAGAAGGCTTTAGTCCCGACCCTGTCTTGTCATCCTGCTGCTGATTTGCTTTATTAATTGCCAGGCAGGGCATCCCCTTTGCAGGACCTGCCTCTCAGAAAGTGACTTTGGGCTCTAGTTTGTCTGTGATTTTTGGAAACAAGATACAGGTGAAATTTCTACTATATTCTAACGTGAGGAAGGCAGTTTTCAGTACTGACACCCAATCCTGTGCTGGCAAGTGGAGGGTCCTTTAATGCAGTTAGTACAGGAGAAGGTTAAAGTGAAAGGTTGAGGTGAGCTACAGGATTGAGCTAGTCCGGTTCCTCTAGACTGGGCCACAGCGGGATGACCTGCACCTACCTGGCTTTTCTGATAAAAGAGCTCCATGTGCTCGGTAGTGCCTGTGGTGCTGGGGACAGATATTTCAGTGTTGGTGATCAGGCGGCAAGTTTGGTGGTTTGATACAGATTTTGTCTAAATGTGTATGGTCTGTTTTCAGTAACAGCTCGGCACGGGAAGTTTTGTTTTCAGGCTATCTTTATTGCCATGTTTGCTCCCTCTTGTACAGAGGAAGCATGGAAATTTTCAGCCTGTCTGGGGAAGGGAATGCCTGAGGGTGAGGTACAGTGTGAAGGATACAGTTCATGACCCGACTCTTTCCCCTTTAACTGTTGGTGTGATGTGAAGTTGTGTTGATGTACTGGATTAGTGACTCTGCCCTGGCATGGGTGCATGCTCCCTCCTGCTAGTCCTGCCGCAGGAGCTGCAGCTCCCAGCAGGGAGATGAAGCAGGCGGCTGCCGGTCACGATGCAGTGCCATTGCAAGTCTTGCACCGTTACTCTGCAGCCACCAGCGCCCGTCTGTCAGAGTCCATGGTTTGCCCTGATAAATTTTTGAGACATACCGAGTAGCCTGATTCTTGAAAGCTGAAAAAGAGTGAGAGCTTTAGTTTGAAGTGGGAAACTGAAGACCAGCCCCCCAATTAAAATGATAAAGCTCAAGGACCTGTTACTGTTTAAGTTTGCAAGCATGCTTTGATGTTTGCATGCTCTACTTTTTATTTTCTCCATATGTATACTGTCCTCTTGATTTACTGTCCGTATGACTAATTTACAAGACCGTAACACCAGAGGCTACCCCTCCAGATCTTGGGAATGATGCTTGAGCCTGGGTAGGATATTGAGGAACTTCTCTGTCTTGGAGGCTTCAGGCTTTGAAGTCTACCTTGGTTTGAACATTAGAAGGCAGCAGTGTTCACTTTACAGCAGCAGCACACTGCATCCCTGAGTAATAACTGCATGTTGCTCCATTTCTCCAGAGCCTGCCAGCTCCCCATGCGCCGATTACAGCCTTTGGAAAGCCAGCCAAGTCTCCTTCCTTGGAAAGCCACACAGATGTGAACTGTAATAGCCCAGTAACTTGAGAGACGTTTGAACCGAGCTCCTTGATTAAAAGGATACTGTCAGATGCTTGCCTCCCCCTCCATTATCTGGAGCGCTGTCTTGGAAGCTTGAAACTAGCACGTCTTGCTCAGCCATTTTTTGTGTGTCCTTTTCCAGTTGGCACGCTCTGACTGATAGAAACCAAGATGCTAAAGCAATATTTATACTCAAACGCATTTAATGAAAGGAGGCAATCTGCATGTGTGCGCTTTCTCAGATGGGACTGGCGCTGTTCCCTTGTGTTTTTACAAGATAACTAAACTTTATTTCCCATGGCTGAAATATTATCTGTCATCTCCCCTGAAGGAAACAAGCAGGATATCTAAGCATTCCTTTTTAGTCCAGGTGAAGAAAGCTTTGCTTGCAATTCCCTCCCTGGATTTTGGGCTTGGTTTAGAGGCTCTGAACTTCACATTCTTACTACTGTTTGGGGGATTTTTTGTCTTGTGCATGTTAATGATTAACACTTGGCAGAAACACCTACTGAATGTTTCCACGCACACTGGTGATTATATGGTATCTTCTCCTTTTCCTAATTTGAATAGTTTTCATGTAGTGTTGATTTTCTTCTTGCCTTTAAAGTTGGTTTTGTTTTTCTTCTCCAAAGCCTGTTTTAGACACTTAAGCTTTTAACGGCTTCTCTGGTAACAAGCTGTTTCTGTGCATAAACTCACAGGCATCAGAAAGCACATGCGGAAGGAGCAGAGATGGTGCTGCTCAAGTCTCATTAAATGTGGACTCCTAGATGTGTTCCAACAGAGATACCCAGCATTTGCTTCCTTTGGCTTATACTCAAATTCCCAAAGTGAGCTGTCAGCAAATTGTAAAAAAAATGTTACTGACTGTTTCTTAATTGATTCTTGTAGGACTCGGACAGTTTTGAGCCCAAGAATTCAGAGACAGTGAAGAAGCCAAAGGCAACTGCTCCGCAGATAAGCAAGAAACCCAAGAAGGAAACCAAAAAGAAACGATAAAGCCATGACCGATGAGCCTCAAAAGACAAAATAATCAGCTATAATCATGCTTCCTCAGAGATGACATCAAAGGCAACTAACTATATTACATGGTTCTCTGGCATTGCCATGCTTTACCTTTCAGGGACAAGGGAGAAGGAACTTATAAGAGTGGAAGGGGCAGGGTTCTGCCATAGATTTCTTACAAGCAAAGAGGACTTCACATGTCCAGGACTTCATTTGATAGGATTAATGCGTCAGTCACCATTAAAGTGACTTCTGTCATTTCTGATGGGTAGAGAGGCCTGTTGTCCTAGCTCCTCCATGCTGGCTAGGATTTGTGGTAAAGTCCCTGTGGAAGGTGGAGCATGGGTTTGCTACTTTGGATACCGGTTTGTGTTGTATTTTTTGAAGGCAGAGGGATCAAATGGATCAAGGATACCACACTACACAGCTTTGTATTCATCTCTGTTGTCATCTAGTCTGAAATACATAGCTGCATTTTATGGCTTAATAATAATGTCTTTGTCATATTCTTTAATTCTTTAGGTAATAACTCATCAGATTCCAGACTGCTGTAGATGAAAGCTTTCATTTCCCCAGCGTCGCTACCTCTTTCTCATTCCCCACCCATGCACTTTTCCTTTCTATTCCCACCCTTGAAAGCAGGTACATTTCAGGGAATTGAGGCTGTGGTGGGGACTGCAAGGACTACAAGGATCAGGGAACAATTTGATTCTGGAAGGTGCAGAATTTAATGCCTGTGCTAATGGGCTGTTCTTGGAAACTTGGGAAGACCAGGTACTGCATGTTGGAGAAAAGCTGCTCTGAGGCAGGAGTCTCGGAGTGCTGCATCGGTCGTGTGTCAAACAGCACTGCCTAGCTGTGCTGTTGATAAAGCCCCCCGTCAGCTAGCTGAGTCCTAACCGTGTGCTCCGTTTCAACACAGCTGGGGTTTGCTGCATTTCCAAACTCCCTCCCAGCCTTACCTGCTGTAGTCTGCTGCATCTCCTCTTGCTGAATTCTTCCTGAAGTTAAATATGGTCTCAGCCTGAGGAGATGTAGTATTTTAAGATCCAAGGGGGGGCAAGCTGGCTGTGTAGCATGACTATATGGCAAGAGACATATACGCTATGTTCCTTCAGGCTCTGGCTCTCCAGGTCCAGGGGCAATCTAGTATTAGATTTAAATATGGCTAGACAGGACTGGAAAGAGATAGGTGGTGACGTAGCCACAGAGTCTCTGTAGGGCAGCTCGAGCTTCCTGATGCCAGCTCACATCTTGGTTTGTTTGATCACAAATGAGTCAATGGGAGGAGAACCTGCTCTTTTAGGCGCACCCAGGGTTCAGAGCGGCTTTGAAGGAAAGGGTTCTCTGGCAGGGCTGCAAGTCTGCGATCCTTTTTGCATACATAGACTCCCATCCTCAATTCACAAATGCCTTGTGAGCCCAGATACGTAGCAGTGTTGTGCTGTTGTTCTTCAACAGGAGTTGAACAACACGTTTACAGAAACCATCAGTGTTGAGAACAGCCACGTTCTCTGCTCACTTTGGCTTTTGGTGGGTGAAACGGATGGATCCCAGTACCAGTTTGATTCTAACCTCTCACTGCTTCCCTGCTCCAGGCTCTCTGCTTCTCTTAACCAGAATGCTGACACCAAGTTGCACTGCTTAAAATCCAGGTTAGAGTTCTGCTTTAGATTCAGCATTTTCTTTTTCTTCTTTTTTTTTTTGAGCTACATGAAGGCGATACTAGGAGGACAGAACAAAGCACGGGAGACACAAGCACTCTAAAGTTGCTTTGAGTTCTCAGTACAAAGAAACATTACAAAAATTTCCCACGCAAATAACAAAGAACAATATTGTGCTATGAGTTTCCATTACGGACCTGTGTTCCTGTCTATGATCTGCAGGGGAAAGAAAAGCATTGCCGCTGCTCTGGATAGGTACTGCAGATCACTTCTTCCATTTTAATAAATGAGGATGGTGGTTGTTTTATCTAACAACTCTGGCCTTCTGCAGGTTACCTAAAGGGGGGGTTTCATGCTTTAACGGAATTGCGAGTATTGAAAGAGTAGCACACACGTTACCCGAAATATAGAAGTGCTTCCACAGCTAAGAACCAGTTAACAATGAGCACTGTGTGGTTGTTACCTGAAATAGCAGGCTACTACATCAACGTCTACATCTAGCTATTTGCAGGCTGGCTTACTCATTGCTAGGTAGAAATCATGGATATTGGGGTTTGGTTTTGTTGGGGGGAAGAGGGATTAAGATAAATTTCCCACTCTGTTCCTAACAGCTTTATACCTGTTTGAATGCTCTTGTTGGCTGAACTTATAGTGTGTTTTTAGAGATTACCAATATCCTATGTATTTTAGTTTCTCTTGAAATGTGTAATAAATACAATCAGAATCTCTCTGTTTAAAAAGAAATCTCTTTTTAAAGTTGTGCTGCCTTTTCCCATGCATTCATTGCAAAAGCTGCCAGAACTCTCAGACTGTAGGAACACCGGGACATAAATAACCTATTCATGAAACTGATCCATTAAGGGAAAGCCTTTCAGATCCTTTAATCTGTGAGCAATTGGTTAGTTAATAGTCAGGCATGTGTGTATCTGTGTTTGACTTGGAAATAGCAAACTATCTCCCAGTACAGCTTCAACTTCCTGGAAGGAAGGAGGAAGTGAGGCGGTGACTAAATTAATTTGCCTCTCATGAGAGATTTTGGCTCCAAGAGCCCCCATGAAGGTAGCAATAATAAAGGCATCATTTGTTAATAATATGAGCAGGGGATTAGATGGGGATTCAGTAGACTGATAACAGGGGTGTCCAGCAGCCCCTCGGTGTGTGATTGTGGCTGGAGCGCGGAGCTGTCTGGTGGCTCTTCTTGGCTGCAGTAAGACCAGCGTGGTAGCCAAGCTCTGGCGAGCGTCTGTTGGTTCCCTCGCCAGAAAACCAAAACGAGAGAAGGACTAGTGTGGTGACTCCTTTAATTCCCAAGCACTTTTCTCCAGGCTGTTTTGTAATTAACATCCCAAAGGGAGCTGAAGACCTCATTAAGTCACTTTTATTGAAGGGGAGGTTTTCAAAGGTCTGCCTCCAGATACCAGCCAGTAGGCAGCACCTCGGTGAACAGCACCTTGCTCTGCCACCCAAAGCCCAGGAGCTGGGCTGAGAGCTGGGTTTCCTCTGCTACTGTTTGTTACGAAGTTCCTTCCCCTCAACAGGCCAAGCCTCAGCTCTGAAGAAACATGGCTGGGAGCTGAGAATTCCTTGCTTTCTTTTTGATGGTGTTCAAGCAGCTCTGCCTTTCTGGCCGCTCACCTCGAGAGCTGTGGCCATCGCCGTCCCCTCGCGCTGTCCCACACTCACAATGC
This sequence comes from Aptenodytes forsteri, assembly GCF_000699145.1. Lineage (NCBI taxonomy): Eukaryota > Metazoa > Chordata > Aves > Sphenisciformes > Spheniscidae > Aptenodytes > Aptenodytes forsteri. The sequence goes on along the minus strand of NW_008794965.1, from coordinate 82,834 downwards.
ATCCTTGTGCTCCTCCAGTGCAAGCAGCACAATCCCTTGAGACCGGCCAATAAGTAGCTCGTGACTGGAGTTCCAGTTCACATAGTTCAATTAAATCCCTGTTAATCTTGTTCAGACCTAATTTACTTTCATTCTCATACACACGCTTCTCTCCGCTTCAGAGAGATTCTGGTGAGGTTCCCTGCTGACGGGAACCGAGGAGCCCGAGGCCATCTTTGAAGAGGACTGATGTCTGCAGAGCAGCCCCCTTGTTGAGTCAATAAGCTAAGATTATTTCCCAGCCTGTCATGAAGACTGTGAAAATACTCCTTCGATGCCTGGATTTCAGGGAGAGTCAAGGCTGGATCTGATGATGCTCGAGGAGAAAACCAGGAAGCTGTAGGAGGGGAGGACCTGCTCAGTATCTCTGTTTCCCAGGGCACTGCTGAACTGTTCCCCTGTGTGCGTGTGTTAATTTTTGGACAGCTGAGAGCTGGGGTGCTGGACTTCTCTCTTGGGAGCCTCTTTTACACGCTGATACTTCATTCAGGCGGAAGTTATGTTGTTCACAGCCTGTGGCCTGCAGGGATCGAGATGACTGTATTGATTTAGTTGTTTGTTTATTAATCTCATGAGGCATCAGAGACTGACTGCAGCGAGAAAACGGGATGATGAATGGAGAGTGCCGGAGTACAGAGCATGGCTGCTTGTTTGGTAATTAGGTTGATTGCCAGCTTTGGCGCTGGGAAGGGATCTGACCCTCCTCCTCTTCCTCATCCAGCCAGAAGGGATGATTTGGCTGGGGAGCATTCCCTTTCTCTCTGGCAAGAGACATGGGCTGTAATCAATGTTTGCATTTCTTCTTAAATTGGCAGTTACTGCAGGTCCAAGCTCCTGCTCTTCTCCTCTGGTAGTTTGTGGCTTCTGAGCGGTTGTTTGTGGGGGTGTTTTCTGGCTTTTGGTACCTGGGCCAGCGTGTAGTAGCTGGTCTAAATGTCTCTTGCTTGGGGCTGGCAATTGCCAAGCAATGAACTCGGCTCCCTGCCTCTCCCTTGAAATTCAGCTGATTTTCCCATTTCATGTTGATTCTTCCCAATTTGTGGCTTTTCTGTCACCGTAATTCACCCCTCTTGTTGCTTCCACCCTGTAGACTCATGTCCATTGCAATTCTTCTGTCCCTGCAGCCAAATTTTACCTGCCAGTGACAGACACCGGGTATCACCTGCTGTTACAAGGACTGATACAAAGAAAGAACACGTGGAGAAGCATCCAGGATGGAGAATTGTGTCCCCTCGTAATCAGACCCGCCAGCATGTTTCTCTTCCCTGATGATTTTTTCAACCAGCAGATATAACTGCTGGGGAAGGACAGCTCTCCGTCTTGGGAGCCCCAGGTATACCCGGGAAGCTGTGCTATGCACATCAGCCTACCCCTGAACCATGAGGCGTTAAAATGATTAAATACTACACTTCCAAACTCTTGCGAGAAGTGAGCACTGCGGCGCTGTGCGTGCTTCACACCACCCGTTCAGATCCTGCTCCTCGCCAGCACACGCAGATTTGTCTTGTGCAATCCCAAACCTCTCGCAGTGCTCGCTTCCCTCCTCCCAGCTTCCCTGGTTTCATTTAGTGCCTGGAGGCCCCGGTGTGGCTCTGATGCTCCTTGCACCCTGCTTTGCTGGAGGCGTGACCAGCCATGCACTGGGAAACCGCAGTCCCACCGAGGACCGCAGTGACGCAGAGCAGGTGGTTGGAGCAGAGAGGCTGACGACAGGTTCCTCCATGGCTCGAGTCCAGCCTTTTTGGCTGGTAGGTACAAGGTAAACCTGCTTTGGATCGCATCTTTGCTTTTTAAAAACATCTGTTGCCTGGCTGATGTCTCTTGTCGCACTTGAAGAGCTTGGCTCCCAAAGGAGGGGTGCTGTGGGTGGAGGGGGTTGAAGGGCTCTCACTTCTTCCTATCTTCAGTTCTAGGCAAGGAGCTGTGTCCCTAGTGCCATGCTCTACTGGAAGCCGTATTTACATGCTAAATGCAGCATTCCTTATTTGTGAAACCTGCACTCTGTCCCCTTGTTTCTTGCCAGAACGCTGTCGGAGCCTCTCATGTGCTGCCCCTGTAAGTGTCAAGTTCAGCCAGACCCACTTCATGGACTGGGGCCACGGAAGGCATCAGCACTGGCCTGAGACGGCTCATAGGCAGTTCCTACTGCCTTCCCTTTGGCTGCTGCTTCTGCAAAAGCCGTCCCAAGCTTGTAAATTCACCTCGCCAAAAGCCAAAGTCCAGAGTACGACAGGCACTGGCGAGCTCTCGCAGGTCAAAGCCGCTCCCTCCGGTCAGGGAACTGACTCCAGACGCTTCCTGCTGTTATTTGTGCCTCAGCTCCAGCAGCGCGGGCAGGAGCCGTGCTGGAGCCGTGCTGCCGACGTGGGGCTTGTGGGGTCACGTCCCTCCTGCTCCCCGAGGGCAGCTCTTGCACATCGGCGTGTGCTGGGTGGGCCCAAGCTGTAGTCGAACGGCTGGACCATGGCTGCTGGGGTCTGCGCAGGAGAGGGTCGTCGTGCTGCGGCAGCTCCTTTGGGTGGCTGAAGCAGGTGTCCCCGAGTGTCAGCCTCTGCGGTGAAGGGAATCGCGGGGGGATCAGTTTTTGAGAGAAGGGGAGAAGCTGCAACCATTTCTGCTCCCTACCTCCCCCCTTATTTAGTTCACTTTAAACTGAGCGTGGATCCAAACGTCATATGGTTTAAATTTTTCAGATCCAGACTTTGGCCTCCCTAGCCCATCCCTCGCTCGAAGGACCAAGACTGGATGATTAAGGGGAAACACCCTTGTGTCTGCTCCGGCTCCGCTTGGCGCAGGCTGCAGCCGCTTGCGGGCCGGTGAGCAGCCGGGTGCTGGCAGGGAGGCTGCCTGGGACTCCTCCGCTGCCTGGGGAATGCCACGGCCCCCAGGGCAGGGTCGCCTGGATGTGGCTACCAGAGCTCTGCACTAGCCAGCCATCCCACTGCTGCTCTGTTAGCAAAGCAAGCCGGAACGAGGGCTATAAATCTCATCTGGATGAGTTTCCGTGGGCTTTTCTGAACCTCTCTTTTCTATTGATACTAAGACTGGCCAAAACGCAGAATTTCCACCGCTGGGAAATGCTAACATTTTGTGTGCGGCTTTTCTGCTGAGCTGAGGCAAGATGCAGAAAGCGTCGGATTTTTGCCTGAATGAGCTATTCCAAGATACCTAATTCAGATTGTATCGAAACGTCGTATTTTATCAGTCAGAAACCTGACGGGAAATGTTGTGTCTCTGTTGAACATGCAGATAGTTTCCCCCCACAGCTGTTGAACTCGGTACCTCCTTATGAAAGATTTGCACGTCACCGAGTCAGTGGTTTCCCCGCGGTCCTTTCCCCCAGGGAATTCTGCAGTGACACTTCTTGGCTGGGGCCACCTCGGTGCTGGGGTTAAGGGCCCCTTTTGCATGGCAGATTGTCACGGCACTGAGGGACACAACGGGTCCTGAGCTGTCCTGAGCCCTCCTGGTGACTTCTTCTCGGCCTCCCCTTTTTATCCTACAACCTGTGGGACGCTGGCGTTTGCTGCTCGGCTCCTGCAGCCCTGATGCTCAGTGTGGGAGAGAATGGCCAGAATTAGCATTTCTACCGTGAAATATTGCCAAATGGCTCGTACCAGGAGTTATTCTGGTCAATCCCCCTTTAGTAAATCAGCTCCTGAGCTCGTAACTGTGGCTTCCCTAACGGGGCTGGTGCTGCCGATCGGTTGCCATCACGCACTCACTATTTGCAGGGCTGTAAAGCTCAATGATCGTAAAACCTCAGGGCGAGAGCCGTGGCTGCTTCTGCGTCTGTCCAGCATCTCAAACATAACCATTATATTATTAATAGTAATAATTCGTGCAAATATATTTGGGATTTGCAGTGAACAAAATGCAGCTAGCCTCAGGAACAGAATCCATTAGACAAAACTTCTTCACGCTTGCCAAGGGGATGCTTAAAAACAAATCTGGCTGGAGATGAATAGATGTTTTGTTGTAAATCCACAGCTACGCTGGAGAGGTCAGGACTCAGATCAATTGCTGGACCCAAAAAGCACCCTCTTACTTCACAGGAAGATTTCAGGAGCCCCGTGGGGCAGTTTGATCTGCACACCCGGAGGGGGAAGGAGCCACGTACTTACTCATGAGTGTGACAGCGCTTTGCCCATCGTAACTCTCATTCTTCTTTTTCCTGATGAAACTTGCATAAAGGTCAGCAAGAAAGCACAGAAATACCTGAGCACGTCTTGATTTCTTGTTAGAATATCATTTCAAGACGTGCTGCAATAACTGAGCCACCAGAAAGAGTCAGTGCTACTTTTTTTTAATTTGAAAGTACCTGGTTTTCAGTTTCTGTAACCGTCTTCCTCTCCCCGGGGCAGGTTTTATCGGTGCTATTTAAAAGTGAAGAGAAAGAATCATCCCAAGAAAATAACTTTCAGGTAAGAGACTGAAATCCCTAGTTGGGGAAAAAAAAAATAATTGTGGATTCGACTGTTTAAAGATAAATACTTGGAGTGGGGCAGGAGGGAAAGGAAAGCGGGCGGCTGGGGGGTGTCTGCCAGGCTCAGGACCTCACGGCTGAGGTGTGCTGGGTTGCTTAAACTTAAATGGTCTTAAATCACATTATCGCCAGCACTGCATGTTTAATGTCAGGGTCCTGTGAGGGCACATTCCTGAATCCGAGCCCAAAAGATAAGAGGCTGGTTTTAGAGAGCGTCTATTTGCCATTTGAAATTTGCATGTTGGCATCTTCTTCGAAGAAGAGATTATGTCGTGGACTTGGTCTGGCGTGTTAAAAGGCACAGTGCCTTTGCTGTTTGCCTTCCAGCAAGAGGCCAGCACCACCGGAGATGAAAACCACGATTGTAGGACAGCCTGTAGAAAAGGAGTTGATTGCAAAAGAGGAAAACAAAATTCAAATATTTACAAGTCATAATTGCGTCTTGGATTTGGCTCTGGATCCAGTAGAGGCTGAGTCATCCTAACCGGCTCACCCGGGGCTGGGGCCGGGTCCCCGCTCCCCCGGGGCGCTCTCCCCTCCGGCAGCAGCTCCTCACACCGGCTCCGGGACTGTGGAGGGGGTACTCCTGGGGTCAGGAGGGAGAGGGGAACGTCGCTGTTTCCCTGTGCAGGCACAGTGGGGAGAAGGCGCGGGGGACCCCAGGCATCGACGTGCCCCACTCTTTGCCCTACGGTATGACCTAAGTATTAACGTGTGAGCGATCAGAGCGGTACCCCGGGGCTGCCCCACGCCGCACGGTTAATTCCTTAATCCCACGTCGGACATTAGGTCGAGGAATCCCTCCCTACACATCCCCACGCCAGCCGGATAGCGGAAGGGGTGGCTATGAATTAACACCCCCAAAAAGCCTCAGTACGCTCCGGGCTGCGGTTTGATGCTCCGGCAAGGAGCAAGCAGGGCCGCGACCCCCAGCCCAGCCGCTCTCCAGCACCAGCCACCCCACGGGTGTGCAGGGAGCCCGGCCGCCCTCCGAGGCGAGAGGCAGGGGAAAAGCGTCGGCTCTGCCCGGCTCAGCCCGGCTGTAGGGACCTTATCAGCAGGCGGCTCCTCCCAGGGAAGGGCCCCTCCGCGATGTGCTGGCCAGGGATGATGGATCGGTGTGTGCGTGACTCCTTGTTCCTGGTGACTCATGGATTCGCTGGCCTTCGCCAGTGTCATGGGAAATATTTTTTTAATAACTCAAAAGAACAAGGCGGGGAGGGGGGGTGGGGGGGTGGGAAACAGAAAGAAAAACTCCGCCACATAGTTCTCTGAGACTTAACTTCCTGAACTGTTTCTGAAGTGTCAGGTCTTGCTCGGAGTAATGGGGTTTTCAGAAATCCCCGCTGAGTGCTGAGTGGCTGCAAGGGTTGGTCCGAGGGGTGGGCAGGGGATGACGGAGGCGGTGCTGGCTGTGGAAATACAGCCCACGGGTCACTGGAGCCGGCCAGCAGCCAAGCGTGCCTCGTAAACCAGCTAAATGGGGGTTTAAGGAGCGGACTGCTTCACCCCATTTCTTCCTGGAGGATAAAGTGACGGTGAACACCTTAGTGGATCGCTAATGGGGGAGGCGGGAGGGCTGCCAGCGCCGCTGAGCTGGTCAGGCAGCCCCGACGGGCTCAGTGCAGGCGTCGGGGCACCCGGCTGAGCCCTGAGCCGTCAGGTCAGGCAGCCCCGACGGGCTCAGGCGTCGGGTCGGGGCACCCGGCTGAGCCCTGAGCCCATGTGTGTGCTCCAGCGCCGCCCTGCGCCGGGGGAGAGCTGGGCATTTCCCACCTCCTCCCGGCGCTGGAAGGGGAAGGTGCTGAGGAGCGAGGGGAGGGACGGCTGGAACTGTCCCTGTGTGCCCACCTGCCCGAGCAGGACTCAGGGGGACCCGCACCTCACTTGGCCCTGCACAGGGTGATGCCGCCAGCCGGGGACCGGGCACCCCAGGAACACCCACAGCTCCGTTCTGCCTTATTTTGGAGGCTGGCACCGGCTGCAGGGGTGACCTGGGGGTGTATTAACCCCCCCAGGTGTTTGTCACAGCACAGGTGAGTGAGGGACACAGCAAAGACGGGGCAGATGCCCCAGCGGGACACGGCCACTGCTGCCCGTCAGCGCTGCCTCCAAAGGGCCTCACAGCTACCCGGGGCTCCCCAGGGAGGCCCAGGACGTGGTTTATCTTTCCCCACTTTTCCCCTACACCTAAGTTTTGCCTCCTTCTGACTTCAGAGATGGGGGAACGTGGATTGCAGCCCCCCAGGACGGCGAGCTGTCCCTCCTGGAGATGAAGATACACAGATTCAACGCGCAGAGTCTGACAAAACAGCGTTTCTCCCTGCCGTTCGCTGTCTGTTAGAACCGTTTAATAAAGCAAACCCCAAACCAGCCAGGCGTCGACCTCCTGAAAATCACTTCTCCGGCTTCCAGGCAAACACAACAAC
>NW_008794965.1:74210-75186 GCF_000699145.1 Aptenodytes forsteri | reverse complement strand
ATGTCCCGCTATGGGGCCGGCGGGGGACGCCCGGGGTCCGCCCGTGGGGTCCGGCAGGGGGATGCTCGCAGAAGGCTGAGCTCGCTGTGGGTCTGATCGGGGATGCTGGCAGTTTGGCAAGGAGGCTATGGGTCCAGCCGAGAATGCCCAGGCTCCGGTGGGGCAGCTGTGGGTCCGGCAGCGGGGGATGCCCGCAGTCCAGTGAGCTGGCTATGGGTCCAGACAGGGATGCTCGCCGTCTGGCTATAGGTTCCGGTGGGGCGGCTGTGGGTCCAGCGGCGGATGCTCCTGGTCTGGTGGGTCAGCTGTGGGTCTGCCTGGGGTTGCCACTGATCTAGCGGGGCAGATATAGGCCCAACCGGGGATGCTGAGGGTCCGGGGAGTGAGGTGAGGTCCGGAGGCGGCGGTGAGGTCGGGCGGGGCGGCACCGCCTGCCTGCAACTCCCCTTTGTTGTGATCAGGGGCTGCGGGGGACCCCCGGGAGCGCAGGGCGGGGAGAGCCGGGCTGTATGTAGGCCAGGACATGAAATATTCATCGCCCCCCTGCTTTGATGTCTCCTGATCCGCTTCCCGTGTTGTGTTTGCTCACCCGTAATTCTGGGGCTCGTGTCCAGCCCCGGTGGGCCTGGAGAGCTGCGTCCAGCCAGGCTCCCCGCTGTGCCCCTCACAGGGGCTGGCTGGCTCCAGCTTGCGGGGCAGCTGCAGAGCCCCGGGTTGCCCAATTAAAGGCTTTCTGCGGCCGGGAAGTTCCCCCATCGCAGCCTGGACGATCCAGCCCCCGTGCATGGCTGCAAACGGCGACAGTGGTGTGTCCCCACCGTCCCCGTCACAGCCCCTGGTGCCACGGAAGAGCATTGTGGGTTTTGCCCTGAGCCAGACTGGGGTCGGGGTGGGCTTTTATCCCTGCTCGCTGCCCGGGGGAGCGTGCTGCCAGCACTGCTGTGTCCCGGTGCCATTTGGGACGGGCACGGGGGGC
>NW_008794965.1:57098-72926 GCF_000699145.1 Aptenodytes forsteri | reverse complement strand
GGGCCTGGAGAGCTGCGTCCAGCCAGGCTCCTCGCTGTGCCCCTCGCAGGGGCTGGCTGGCTCCAGCCTGCGGGGCAGCTGCAGAGCCCCGGGTTGCCCAATTAAAGGCTTTCTGCGGCCGGGAAGTTCCCAGCCTGCAGCCTGGACGATCCAGCCCCCGTGCATGGCTGCAAACGGGGTGTGTCCCCACCGTCCCCGTCACAGCCCCTGGTGCCACGGAAGAGCATGTGGTTTTTGGCCCTGAGCCAGACTGGGGTCGGGGTGGGCTTTTATCCCTGCTCGCTGCCCGGGGGAGCGTGCTGCCAGCACTGCTGTGTCCCGGTGCCATTTGGGACGGGCACGGGGGGGCAGCCTGCGGGGATGGGGCCCACCGCACAGGGCCGTGTGTGTGATGGGGACGGGGGCTGGAGGGGGGGGTGGCGTCTCGTGGCGCTGACCCTGGCGTGCTCCTGTCTGGTGCCGAGCATTGTCTCGGGGAGCTGCGCAGGCTGCTGCGAGACTCGCTGGAAATGAGTGGGGTTCTGCCGCATCTCCCCACGTTTTGCTGGCCCCGCACAGTGCACGGCTTCCCCGGCCCTCCCCCACCCCAGCCGCCGTGTGTGTCTGCGATGCAAAGGAAGGGACATGATGTGGTTGCTCAGTGTAGCCAGGGGAGCCCCCCAAGACAGGTCCCACCGTCCCGTGGCATGAGGAGCTGGGGGCAGTGGAGGGATGCAGCGCCCGGGGGGTTCCTGGGGCGAGCTCCTGCCTGGGGCTGGCACTGCCTGCGCAGCAGGGACAGGGACAGGACAGCACATACCCAGCAGTGCTGTATGCAAACTGAGCTGCGGGAAGGTGGCAACAAAAGACTTGATTTTTCTTCCTCCTGCCTGGCCGGTGCTCCCCAGAGGAGGAGGTGTACGGCGGTAGGGAGCTGGAGGGCTTTTTGAGCTCCTCTCAGCCAAGGAGGTACCCACTGCCAGCAGTGACCGGTGCATGGGTGGGAGAACAGTCATGACAAACCTCTCCCAAGGTCCAGCCACTAATGGTGGGAAGCCGTTCGTCCCCGCCAGGCTCAGAGACCCCCCCTCAGCACCCAGCGGCTCAACATGTGCCCAAGCCCCCCGTGCAGCACGTGTTTGTCAAACAAGGGTGGGGGCTGGCAGGGCTCTCCAGGGAGGCGTGAGGATGGGGAAGTGCAGGGGGACATCAGCAGTCTTGCACTTTAAAGCAGTATCCTTTTTGTTATTTCCACTGTGGGGCTGCTCCCGACACTTTTGCAGCCGGGCAGGCTGATCCTGGGCTGCCCGGTGCTAAGCCGGCTGTTTTGTGCCACTTGGTGCTGGCTCAGGATCCGGCCCATAGCAAAACCTCAGCCGTTTGGCGTCTGAGATGAGGCTCGCGTGCTGGCTCCCCAGGGAGCTGTGTCTCTGTAATCATTAGCCAGTTAGTGCTCGTTTGTCAGAGAGGGCACCTTTGCTTGAAAGATCGAGGTTCGGTTCTCAGTTCCAAGCTTTGACCCGGGAGCAGCAGGGCAGAGGCTCATCCGAAAGCACCTCGCTTTGGTGGCTCTGCCAAAACGCAGCCTGATGATTTTTTGGAGACGGTTATTTATGGGCTGGTGGAGCAGCAGCTAAGGGAAGTCCAATGTTCCCTGTTTCGATCGTTAGTGGCCTTGCAGTGCTCCCTGTGTGATGGAGATGCCCTAACGATAGCTCTGCCCTTTAATGACTTCGTGTCAGAGTGATGGAAAATCATGGAGGTAGGGTGGGGAGGCAGAAAGGGCCGTCCCAGCACCCGGCTGGGGAGCTGGGGCACGAGACGAGGAAAAGAGCTGCGGTTTGTGGTGACCAACCTGTGCAGAGACTCTGCTGCCGAGACAAGAGGCTCCTTTGCTGCCTTGGTGGCACGGAGGGGACATCAGCGGTCCTGAGGCGGAGATGGCCTTTAGCAGCGTGCACAGCTCCCGGGAAGCAGCATTGTTTCCCCAGGCTCACCGAGGCGAGGAGGGGGCGGACTGTGGGGCTTCCGTGCCTCCGAAGTCCCGTCCGCCTCTCTCTGTCGCTGGTGCTGGGATCATCACAGAGCTAAAACTCTTATCTAATGAGACCCGAAGGACTTGGCCCATAACATCTCATTTTAACGACCAGCAAACATCTTGAAAGAGAAAAGGTAGGAGTGAGCGAACAGTCTGCACCTCCTCCCGGCATGTCTAAAGGGGGAGAGAACCCCCGAGCATCACTCACTGTGTTCTTGGCATCGCTGGGGGAAATTTGAAAGCCTATCTGAAGCGCTATTGTTTCCTGTACTGTCTATTTTGCAGCTCGGTTCCCAACTTGTTCCTTTATCTCTCGGAACAATTTCCCATCTGAGCTCACTTCCGCAGCGCTCCGCATCTCGCCCCGGAGCCCGCCTGGAGACGCGTCCAGCGTGCATCCCTTCGGCCGCGGGAAACGGCCTTGGCAGACAGCGGCATGTCCCCGTGCTGCTCCGTGTGGGAGAGATCCCTTTAATCCGATGCCTGGAGAGCAGCTCGGACCTCTGGATGGAAATAACCATCCTTGCAGGGCTCTTCCTGGGACAGGAACGGGTATTGTTGCTGTTTCCAGTCCAAACTCCTCTTTTCGACCGCCTGTAGCTGCGGGTGGTGCGGACTAACTCCCCCGGGGCTCGCATCTTGCTGAAGTTTCCACCCATCAGTAAAAAATGTGCAGTGTGTCGTGGGGCTATTTTAAAGCGGGCCTCAGAAAAATAGTAATGCTTTTGGTCCTTCATCTTTTAAGTGGGCAGCAAGCTGTGAGATAGTCCAGTATATTGTGTGCTTAGGAGGGAAAAAAAATAATATAATTAATTGGCTGAGCATGGCTACGTCAGCGTGGGCTGCAGTCGGTGCTCAGGTGCACCCAGGCCCCCGACTTGGCCCCGTGTTGGCACAGGCGACCTCGGCGCTGGCTGCCGCGGGAACCGGTGCTGCTTTGCACATGCCTCTGCACACGCATGCTTTGAAAATAAAGCCCTGAAACAGATTTCAGGAACAAATGTGGTTTGAACCTGGGCCAGGAACCAGGACCTGCGGATCTGCGTCTTGCACTGACTTCCCTTCAGGCTACGGATCTCCCGGCTGCCCTCGCTGCGGAGCGGGGAGGTGTTTGGGAGGGCTGGGGGCTGGCGGGGCTGCCGCGGGGCATCAGCCGCTGGGCAAGGGGGGGCCGGTCGTTGATTTTAATTCAGACCTTAAAGAAATCTGCCTGAGCCCCTTGGCTCCAGGTGATCTCAGTGGAGATGCAGCATTTGAAATATCCGTGGGCTGGCATGCGGGATCAGTGGGCTTGTCTGGGGGAATCTGGTGAACAGAACCACTCGGGCATTTAAGGCAAAAATATAAGAAATGGGGCCCGTGCGTAGCAAGCCTGCCCTCACCTCGCAGCCGGGGAACCGGTGGAGGTTTGGGCAAGGTGTGCAGCCCGGCACACGTGGGCCCCCACGCCAGGAAGGCACCGGGATGGCTTTGGGGTCCGCAGTGAAGGGCGAGCGGGCTTTACTGGGTCAGTGCCTCTGCCCACGCGTGACGTGGGGACACTTGTGACTTGGGCTGTGCTGCGCTTCCTTCCCCACACTGCAAGTCCGGGAGGCCGGCCCCGAGTTTCCCAGCACCGTCCCATGCTTGATTTGTTGTGGACTCGCTCCTGTGACCGTGAGGTTTCGGCTGGCCCCGAGCCCGCTGTGTTAGGGCTGGATGGATGGAGGAAAACCTGGCTGCGTGCTGCAAAAATTGCTTCCACCCAGCGGGGCTGCTCCCATCCTTCCTGGCCGTGTTTGGCAATCTCGGCCACTAAAAACCTGGGCAATGAGGGTAAAAGCTCACTGCTGCCTTGCCCCCTCCACCATGGGTGAGGTTAACAAGTCCAGCCTGTCCCGAGCCACGTGCCCCCTTCCCGTGCAGCGTCCCCCTTCCCATGCCGTGCCTGGTTTGGGGGCAGTGTGATGGGGTCGGGTCAATGCTAAATCGATACTAAAAATGTCTCACCTTGGGGCACCTTTTAGCAGGCATTTGGGGTTGGAGGTGCAGCACTGTGTCTGGGTTTCAGGGCTCCACCTTGCTTCCCCACCTGGTAAGGAGCATTGCGTGCCTCAGTTTCCCCCGGGAGCACCTGGGAAGCTGCCGTCGGAGGTTGGTGAGGCTTTACACTGAGTGCGTGCCTCAGTTTCCCTCTCTCCCGCCCCTACTTCACCAGCCCCAGCTGCACTGCCCTACACCATGCACGCACCATGGGCAAAGCTCTTCCTTAGGCAGGGCAAATATAATCTGGTCTCCATGAATTGCCGCCGCCTTCCTCACCCGCTCGGCTGCAGCCTCTCAGACGGTGTTTTTGAGGGCTTCCTCCCCAGACCGTGGCCCGTCTGGGCACTGACTTCCCTGGCCGAAACCAGCTCTTGCAGCTTGGTGGTTTTGCGGTGCCACCGGGCTGCAGCCAGTGCCGGCAGCAGCAGGGTCGGGTGGTGCCATCCTGGGCTCAGGATTCTCCCGGGGTGGAAGCGTGCGCTTGGTGGCTTCTGAAAAAAAAAAAAAAACCACAACATGAAAAGGCTGTCGGAGTCGCTCCCTGCTCAACTGGGCCCTTTCCTTCCCCTGCCCATTTGGGCAGGCGTTGGCAGGGCCCTGCTGTGCTGGGGAAGGGATCGGGAAGCCTCAGCATGGCTGAGGGGGAGCTGCCGGTGAGCACCCTGCTGTGCCAGGCAGGGAGGGTGTCGTGGGATGAGGGAGGGTGTCGTGGGACGAGGAAGGGTGCATATGTAGCTGCAAAAGTCACTGCGACCAGCATGAGTTTCATGCTCCAACATCACAGACAGTTGGGTTTGGAGGTGTGTGGGGTGGAAAGGCTCAGGGTGCTGGGACCCGCGTGTGTGGCTGGGGCCGGGCAAGGAGAGCAGCATGTGGGGGCAGCTACAGGGAGCTGCCTGCCCACCCCGGCTGCCTGCACACGTGCACAGCCCGTGTGTGGATGTGCATGCACGTGTGCGTACATACACTAATCCGAGCCCTTCTTGGTGCTTTGGGGATGGGAGTAGCTCTCGTGCCGTGGTCTGGGTGGGCTGGGCTGAAGCCACCATGAGCCACAGGTGATGGAAAGCAGAGGAGATGCCCTTCGTCCCTTTGCCCCTTCATCCCGTCCCTGCAGGCTCTGCCCGAGGGCAGGGAGGGGGGCAGCTCCAGCTCAGGGTGGTTATTTCGGGTAGGAAGAGCAGCACGAGCCAGGGCTGGAGAGGTGCCATGGGAGGGTGCGAGGTCCACGTGCAGCTCGTCCCACGCCACTGGCTGCTGTCGGCAGCTCAGGGCTGGTCCCATCCACCTCACCCGTAGTCCGTCTCTGCTCCCCACCACCGCTGCAGCGAGCGGTGCAGGGCCGGGAGGTGTGCGGAGCCCGCCTCTCCCCTCCAGGAGTGGCAGGGATAAAAGACACCAACTCAGCGTTTTTCTTTGTTTTTCATCTGCTCGGGCTGTTTAGAACAAGCACTGTCTGGGGCTGCATCTCCTGGCCGACTTCTCTCCCGGCGGCTCCGGCGGAGCTGCTGAGCATCCCGCTCACCCCAGGAGTGGCTGGGGAATCTGACGCAGCTTTTTGGGTATGGAAATGCTGTCCAGGGCTGGCTGACCTTCTCCGTTTGTGCCTCAAGACGCTCGCTGGTTGCTTCCTCTGACGCATCCTGAGCAAGTCGCTTTGTTTTGGTGGTGCAGAGAGGAGTGGCTGTGGGAACCAGCATCTCTCGGGGCTCTGCCACCAGCGAAGTCCAGGCTCCCCAGGCAGGCCTCGGCGTGGGGTCTGACGGTGCCGAGACCAGAGCCACGGTTCCGGGCTGTGCCCACTGCTGCGGGAGCTGCTCCCAGTCCCATCCATGCCCACGGAGATGAAAGCAGGAGTCAAGCGTGCATTGCTGGAGGCTGATCCTGATCACCCAGCCTTGACCCGCAGCCACCTGCTGCCCCCATACCGTGTGTGGTTAGGGCTGGTGGCCCCACAGTTCCTTGGAGCAAGTGGCTTGTGTCGGGCAGATGCCCCAGAGTCCCAAAGTAACCCGGGAAAATAAGCCAATAATCAGCATAAATTTGCTGCGTGGGATCCTGCTTATTCGTTTGAAACTGTTCAGGGGTCTGCAAAGTGGGAAGTGTTGGAAAGCGGTGATGGAAGGCCCTTGGCCTCTGCTTGGCTTCTCCTTCATACCCTCCCGTTGCAGTGAACCCCGGCACATGTCCTGCCATGTCCCCATGGCTCCCGGCCGGGAGCAGCGCGATGCCTGGCCCCATGGGGTTTGTGTTGCATTTTCCCTTTTTTACCAGCGAGTGTTTCGGTTCCTGTTCTGTGTCAGGAGGGTTGCTGGGAGGTTTTCTACCATGGGGGTCCTGCAGGACCCCTTTGCAGGGCTGGTGGGGCTGCAGCTCCAGCCCCGAAGGGCCGCTGGAGCCCCGGGGAGCTCCTCTCCTCGCTGGACTGGATGGGCTGGTTTCTCTGAAAGTGGAAATGTTTTTGCAGTGACGCTAGCGTGGCCAGGGGTGGTTGTAACTTGCTCAGATCCGGAGCTTTTCTGCCTCCTGCGTGTTCCTTGCCCCCTTCCTCCCCCTGCCCTGGAGATTTGCCGCCTGCCTGCGCTGCCGTCCTCGCCCAGGGGTGAAATTACTGCGGCGCTGTCGGGTGTGGCAGCCCTCGAGCTGGGGCACGCGCGGGTGGCAGCACTGTTTTGGCCGGATCTGAGCCGCCGGTGAGTCACATCAGCCTCTTGCCGCCACCTGCCCCTTCGCCAGGAGCCAGGCGCGGGGCGGGCTGGGTGCTGTGCCACGGCCATCCCCGGGGAGCACCCAGGGCGGATGTCGTCTTCCAGAAAGCAGAAGCAAACTCCGTTTCCTGGAGCCCGAGGCTGGCCATGCTGGGAGAGGTGCTACAGAAATGGGGAACAGAAATCCTCCCTCCTCCTCAAGAGGCCAGCTCGTGTCACTGCATCTCTGTCACCCCCTCCAGCAGGGACGGTCCCTCGTCCCGGTGCTTCACCTGGAGGAGGACGGGAACAGCGTTGATGTGATGGGGCTGTGGGAAACTGGAGAATTAGGTGGCGGGCGCTGGGAGCCCGTGGATGCCAGCATGCCCAGGGGCTAATATTAAAAATGTACATTTTGGGGGGCACTGAATCCTCTGTGCTGAGCTAGAGGGCTGTTTTGGGGAAGCGTTGCCCCGTGGCTCCTCCAGGCAGTCCCGGTGGCCAGGAGCTCCGGCTCCTAGTGCCAGCCCGGCTCAATACCAGCGCTTCCCCGCCCCGCGGGCACTCCCGCCCTTGGAAGCATTTCCTTTCTGTTTCCTTTCCCTGGACTTGGCAGGAGGAGAGCATTGCCCTCATCACCTGTCTGGGAGAAGCCGGCTTCAGGTTAACGCAGGCCAAAGGCTTTGTGTGCCTTTGGAAAGCGTTTGGTGGAACTGGTTGGGCAATTCCTGGCTTTGGCTGGTGTCCTGGTGGGAATGCTGGAAGTGCAGACTGAGTCAGGCTGAGAGGCACCAGTAGGCATCCCTGCTCTGACCCCGAGCCGTGCCAGCAAGGTCAGGCTGCACAGCACCCAGCCAGCTTTGGGCATCTCCTGCCAGAGATCCCACCACCTCTCCAGCCCCTGTTCCTGTGCTGAACCACCTTCGTGGTGAAAAAGCTTATTTTTCCATCTCTAATTGCCAGGATGCCCTTGCAGTGCAGAACGGGATGGGGGATGCGTGCTGGCCGGGAAGCGAGGTGCTCTCCTCTCCCCCGTGGCTCCCCTTTCCTCTGTGTGTGCAAGCAGTAGACTTGAGCTGGGTTTGCAGGAACCTTGTGCTTGTTCTCTGCCTGTCCCAAAGCTCTCCCAAAGCGCTCATGCATGGGTAACGGGGGACAGTGGGGCTCCAGGAGCCTCTGATTGACTTTCATTTCCTCCCTGACCCCAAACACTTCCTAGCAGTGCCCTGAACCCGGGGGGGGTCTCCTTTGGACCAGGGCACGGGGCTGGTGGAGCTGCGGGAGCCCTGATTTTTGGGGAGGCTTTGTTGCTGCACGGGGGTGGAAAGGGCTGCACGGGGCACCGCTGGCTGCCCATGCTCTGTCGGTGCAGCAGCGGCTCCCCGTACAGCCCTTTGCAAGGGGCTGCAGCTCCCAGCACCCACCACACAGCACGGCTCTGTGTGTGATGCCGGGGACCTGTGCTCCAGGAGCTCCCGCAAGCTTCGCTCGGTGGCGTGCTACTCAGGAAAGGTGGCTGCCAGCTCCCTCCGGAGCCCTCCGTGCCACTCGGCAATGAAACCCACTGCCTCGGAGGAAGCTTTGAGTGTGCAAAGCTTTGCCAGCTCCCAGGGACCTGGTGTGCAGGGCTGTGGGTGAGCACCGCGGTGGGTCAGGCCAGGCTGCCCGCATCCGCACGCCGGGGGGATCTGAAGACGTGGCCCCGTCGGTACCCAGGTCTGCTGCAGCGTGGTGATGGGGATGTGTCATGGCGTGGCAATGGCCACCTTCCCTTCTCCCATCCCTTGGGGGAGAGAAAGTCTTAAAACTGAGTGCTCGGCGGCTCGGCGCCAGCAAGCACAACTTGCCGCACGTCCCGCTCGCTCCAGGCAGCCGCTTGCATTATTTCGGGGAGATAAGGCCTGCAACTTTTTCTTGCCAGCCTTATGCAAGACAATGCTTGTGGGGGGCCTGCCGTTGGGCTTCCCCTGCCCTCGCCCACCTTTGGGGTGCTGGGGGGGTGGCGGGAGGCACTGCAGCTGTGTGCAGCTCCTGGTGTTGGCAGAGCCCCTGCCCATTGCCCTGGCAAGCCAAAAACTGCCTGTCGAGGGGCTGGCCCCGCAACGGTGGGGAGAGCTCGAGCTCCTTGCACGGCTCCCTGTGTGTGTGCTTGGTGTTTCCCAGTTTCTTGGCCGGATAAACATCCAGAACCTGCTTTTGTGCTTCTCAGGGGTTTGTTCTGGTCTTTTAAACTCCCTGTTTTGACACGTCTTTTCAGAGGCATTTTGCATCGCTCCCGACTGTGATTCTTCCCCATGCTTGGGGGGGTGAATTTGGATGATTGATTTAATTAGCCTTTCCCCTTTCGTGACCCACTGGCCCCTGCTAGCTTGGGCTGTGGAGCTTTAATTAAGATGGTTTTAAATTTAATGGGAGTTGACAGGGTTGGATGGGAGAGGCTGAGACTTACGTATGTGGGGAGCATGTAGCCGGGCCCCTGCGCAGCAGCCGTGCTGCCCTCCCCTCTCCTCAGCCAGCGATTCCTTTCATCTGGGAGAGTTTTCCATCGGCCGGGGGGGGCAGGGGAGGTCTGGGGTGCCTTAACTCAGGTGCCTTCGACATGCAGTCGCTGGGCAAAGCGGGGGTCCCAGGTTGGCATCGGGGGTACCTACCCATGGAAGTGGCTCCCCTCGTCCCCAGATTGGAGCCGAGAGATGAAGTGAGCATCTCCGCATCTCTCCTTTTGTTTTGGGAATCAGTGCAGGTGAGAAATGAGTGTCCTTGCGGAGGAGAAGGGCTGGAGGCGTGACCCAGGCGTGCCTTCACGGCGTCAGCCAGACAGGGAGAGGATCTGCAGCATCAAACCCTGGTTTACAGGGCCGGGGGAGCAGCTCCCCCTTTTTCACCGGCCCTTGGGACTCATTGCAGCGGGGCTGGTCCCAGCCTGGCAGAGACGTGCCTCTGTGTTCCCCATCTTGTACCGAGCAAAGCCCGATGGCATGGGACAGGGGATGGGAATCGCTTTTTCTGTGGGGGACACATTGACCTGCCATATTTGGGTGGCAGGAGGGGTTGGTGGGCTGAGCTGGGGCAGCGAGGCTTTCCCCAAAGCGCCAGGGGCTGTGCTGCCGTTCGCTGGCCCCCAGCCCTGGGAAGAGGCAAAACGTCAATAGCATCCCCTGGGACCAAGGGGGAAACCGCTGTGCGTGCGTGTCTGGGACTGCCTTTCCTACCAAAATCCTGGAGGGCAGTGCAGGGAGGGAGATGGGGTGCTGGCTGTTTGGGTACCACCCTCACAGTGGTTACGGCAGCGCCGACCTAGCAGCAATTCATCGCCCCCGGCGCGGAGGCCGCCGTCTCCCCGCGGCGCGGTGCTGCAGCGCTGACCCCGCTGTCTGGGTGCCGCGATCGCAGGGGCAGCACTGCCGCCTCTTTGTGCTGCCTGCGCAGGGGAACGCGGGGGACGGCAAAGTGCCCTTTGGCTCTTGCCTGCCTGGCTGCCTCCAACCTGGGATCTCTGTTTTTAATGGCACACTTCGTAAGCGGCTTCTGTTTGTCCTGCACGAATCTGCCCCGGCTGGACCCCACTGCTGCTGGGAGGGGGTCGGTTGTGTGCAAAGGGGGATGGAGCGGGTCAGGGTGGGTTTGGGATCGCCGCTCTCTGCTCCTTTCCGTCCCCGGTGCTTGCTGCCGTGGGCTGCAAGGCTGCTTTGTCTCGCCCGCCATCCTGCATGCTTCATTTGTCAGTCTGGCGTGAGACAGGTGCCGTTCCTTTGGCTCTTGCCTGCCTGGCTGCCTCCAACCTGGGATCTCTGTTTTTAATGGCACACTTCGTAAGCGGCTTCTGTTTGTCCTGCACGAATCTGCCCCGGCTGGACCCCACTGCTGCTGGGAGGGGGTCGGTTGTGTGCAAAGCAAAGGGGGATGGAGCGGGTTGGGTTTGGGATCGCCGCTCTCTGCTCCTTTCCGTCCCCGGTGCTTGCTGCCGTGGGCTGCAAGGCTGCTTTGTCTCGCCCGCCATCCTGCATGCTTCATTTGTCAGTCTGGCGTGAGACAGGTGCCGTTATTAATCTCGCTGGGGCTTCGCAAGCCGGGGACGTGGCTCCGCCGCCCCTTTTTTTTTCGGGGGCGTGGCTCGGCTGCCTCCGGCAGCGGGTGGGCGCTGGTGCTTCTGGCCCCTCGCCCACCTCTCCCCCAGCACCCGCCCCATCCCATCTGCCGGCGGTGCGGCTCGGCACCCACCCGGCTCCTTAGCAGCCCCAAGGACGGAGCCTGTTTTGCTGGAGATGTCTCCCTCCCCAAGGCTCAGTGTCTGGTGTTGGGCCCCAGCCTGTCGCGGCGTTTCCCAAGGTTTCTGCTTCTGCCTCGCAGAAGCCGTACTGCTGTGTTTTGTCTGCTCCCAATCAGTGTCTTTTGTTAGTGTCTTTGAAAAGAAGATA
This sequence comes from Aptenodytes forsteri, assembly GCF_000699145.1. Classification (NCBI taxonomy): domain Eukaryota; kingdom Metazoa; phylum Chordata; class Aves; order Sphenisciformes; family Spheniscidae; genus Aptenodytes; species Aptenodytes forsteri. Next base: position 61,779 of record NW_008794965.1, on the reverse strand, counting down.
AGATCGCTTCCCCCTCCGCCGCCAGCCCTGCTATCAGCCTGGCGTTACCACGGCCATTGTATCCTTGAGCGATCCGGGCACAGCGGAAAACAGCCGGAGCGGGACCTGCTGGAGAGCAGCGGCTCCCCTCGCTGTTGTCTTTCCAAGAGCATCTCTGCCGTGGGGAGGTAGGGCAGAGGATCAAGCCTTTTCCCGCATCCCAACTTGCCAGTTAATTTGGGGGGGGGAGAATCCCTGGGGATGCAGGTGTCAGAGGAGTGGGGATGCTGGGCAGGTCAGGCGGCATTTCCAGCGCCGGCGGGGGAGGACGGGGACACCGCTGTCTCGCGTGCAGTGATCTGATCCAAGCTGAGTTGTGCAGCTGAGTGTGCTTCATTTTTAATTGCTTTTGGAGAAGGGAGGGTGGGGGTGGCCTCTTGCTGCAGCTCTCTCCTTGCTGCAGCCTCTGCCCCGGGCAGGGTGTGCGGCTGGGCTCAGCCCTGGCACCCTCCCCTCCGGCTGCGGCTGAGCCCAGCCGCTGCCTGGGGAGGGGGACTGGGGGGCTGGGAAGACCCCAAATGCAGAACCCAGCAGCACACGGGGGTCGCACTGCTGGAGGGTGCCCGAGCCCAGCCGTGGCCGTGCTGGCAATGTGCCGGCTGGGATCGCAGCCCTGCTACGGAGCCGACAGCAGGGCTGTGCCGGGCTGCTGCTGGGGCAGCCGCTTTCAGCCACCAAATACCCAAACCTGGGAGCATGAGGGATGCAAGTGCATCCATCCACCTGGCAGCAGCGCGGGGACCTGTCCCTTCCCCTTCGGAAGACCTTGCACCTTGCCACCCCGGTGCATGGCTGACCCCAGGCTGAGGCATATTTGGGTTTCCCTGCTCGCTTTTTTGGTCCTATTTTGTCTAAACACAGCCGTGGCCTCGCAGCATGTACCCGGGAGCCCAAGTGGCACAGCGTGCGCGGGCGGCGGGGACAGGGGCACCACATGCGTACGCAGCACAGCCTTATTTGTATGTGCTGCAGCCTGGAGTTGAGACTGCAGCTTCCCCCACCTTCCATCCCGCGGTGCAATTATTGCCAGCGAATATTAGTCAAGTACAAATTACAAACCATTCAAAGTCTTAAAGAGCTGTCAGTCAGCTGCTGCTTATTCTCCTAATCAAATGCACTAAAAATAGTGACAAAACTTATTAGCAGGGGGAAGGGGAGGCCGTCAAAATAAACCTGCGGGGTGGCACATCCTCTGTGTGGCAGCCGCCGCCCCAGGCACCCACCCAGCGAGAGGGATGCAGGCGGCTGCCTGGCATTACGCATTACACCGACCCCACCTAGGTTTGCTCGGTGGTTTCCACCGTCACGCCATGGTGTTTGCAACGTAACAAGCCCGGTGTGTGTGCCATGGGGCGGCGTGCCGTGATCCGGGTAATACACAGGCTGAGTGGGTCGGGGCAGCTGGGGCAGGGGAGGCTGCGATGGCAGCCAGCAGTGCTGGGGGAGCAGCAGCTCTTTCTCCTTTGCTGCCGTCTCCATGCAAGCCCTCCCCTTGCTATGCCTTGGTGGCCAAGGGCACAAAGGCAGGAGGCTGCGGCTGGTCTCCCTTCCAGGCTTGCTCCCAGCAGGGTTAGATGGCAGCGCAGCAAAAAACGTGCCTGCGCCCCATCCCCATCCGTCTGGGATGTTCCCCCTGGATGAGATGTGAAACCTGGGCTCCAGCCAGGACAGGAGCCCGTTGGGATGCTCCTCAGGGCCGTGAAGCTGGGGGTGCCATGGGGGCTGAATCCCCTCCATGCTGGGCAAGCTGGAGCCCCTCAGGCGCAGCTGAAGCCTCTGCGCGGCACTGGGTGAGCAGGGCTGGCTGGAGAGAGATTTCTTTTTCAGTATGAGAGGGGGGAGAAGCAGCAGTTCCTGCAGGATTTGGGGGCTGGAAGGGGTTGGCAGAGCTAGGCAAGGTGACTGCCCCGGCTCTGCAGGGCCCTGCCCTGCTCTGCTTTTGACTCAAAGCTCTGCCCTGAGCCACTGCTGCTGACAAGTGTCCCCCCATCACACACGCTTGCAGCAGGAAACTGTCCTTTTTGAAAAATTTGGCCAAAATGTGCTTTTCTGGCTGAATCAGGGCTTGAGCAGCATGAGGTGCTCCCAGACCTTGTGTGTGGTTCATGCCATGGCATCTGTCTTTGCTGCTGGGGATGGAGAAGGTGACTCTCATCCCTGGGGACAAGGTCCCCACTTGGTGGCCGACCCTCCCTGTCACCGGTCCTGGCTGTCTGGAGACAGAGTGGCAGGGCTGGGAATGCTGGTGTGTCCGGACGAACTGGCTTCGCTTCTCCCCCAAAAAATCCTTCGGTGGGCTGGGGGTGCCTGCGCTCCCCTCTTGCCCCGGGGCCTCGCTTGGGGCGGCTCCAGCCGCCTCCGCTCCTGTCCCTGGGTGGGTTTGATGAAGTGGAGCAGAGAATTGTCCCTTCTTCACACATGAGAGATCAGAGCGAGCGGGTGTGAGCTGCTGGCCCCGTGCTGGAGGGATGGTGAGGAGGAGGAGGAGGAAGAGGAAGGCAGCAGCAGCCCTGGGCGCCAGACTGTGGCGTGGGGGGGAGAGGGCAGCAGGGCGCGGGGACGGCGGCGGCTGCTGCTGCTGCGGATGCTGACGTCCCCTCTGTCTCGCAGGCTGCGTCGGGAGCTGAGCTGACTTCGCCGGCGGCCCCTCCCCACCCCGCGGTGAGGCTGTAGCCAGAAAGCACTGGTAAGGCATCTCCGACGGCCCCGGGGAGGGGGGACCAGGCTGCTTTGTGGAGTGAACCCACCCGGGAAAAGGGAAACCCTCCCAAGCTCCTGGGGGGGCTCAGATCTGGGGTACCAGGTGCTCTGCAACAGCCAGATTTGGCCCTTGAGCATCCGTGGGTGGGTCGGGTGCTGGGTGCAAGAGCAAAAGGCAGAACCCTCCCTTCATCCTTCCCATCCCTTGGTGCTCCCCGCGGCGTAGCCAGCCCGTGGGGGCAGAACTGAGGCCTTGCCACTCGGCACCGCGGTGGTTTGCAATTTACCACTGGTGCTGACCCCCCGGAGCAGAAACCAGGGGAGTTCCTGCAGGCTGCGACGTGCCCGGGGTGTTAATCCCCGCTGCAGGAAAGCTGCCTCCGTACGCCGCCTCGCATCAGTCGGAGGCGAGCACCGGGAATGCTGGCTGCCCTCCAACCCGCCGCCGCCTCACAAGCCTTGGGAGGGGAAGCCCTGCCGAAAGCCGAGGCACCAGCTGGGATGGGGAGCGGCGCTGAGCCCCCCCATCCCGGCACTGTTAGCTGCGAAAAGCACGGGAGTGGGGAAATATCCCGCTGGGCATCGGCTGGGCTGCCCTGGCTGAACGCTGGCGGCTCTGAGCATGCCTGCAGCCTGTACACGTAGAAATACCGTATGTTAGACATAAATACAGCATAGCTGCTGGCGGTGGGTATTTTTTGCAATCTGGCCGCTGTGATGCTCTCCCACAGCTCCCAGTGATGCTGCTGGGGTGTGCTGGGAGCTGCCGCGGCCGGGCAGTGGGTTCACCCACTGCCTTCTCTGCCCCTTGGCTCCGGGGGAGTTTTGTCGCTGGCTCTGCCGGAAGGTGGGGGGGGGGGTGTCTGTCCCCGCCAGCGGGGCTGGTGCGTGGCCCCTCTTCCCCTGGGGACCTGAGTGCACAGCACATTCCTGCCGTCATTAATAACTCCTCTGCCAGGCTCTTGCACAACCCCCTGCATCCTCCTGGGGGAATTTGCACCCTTTCCTTGCCGGCTGCCAAGGCAGCGATGTGGGGACTGCAGGGGATTTCTCAGACTCCCCCCTCCCCATCTCTTCCCTGGGGGCGGGTGGGGAACATCATTCCCGGGGCGGCCGCAGGGCTAAAGCTGCACGCTCACATTGGCTGAGTTACCTGGGACTCGGAGTGGGGATGGTGCGAGGCTGCCAGTGCCTCGGGGCACATTTTGGGGTTGCCAGCCTACAATTAACACTAGCCAAATCGAAACTAGTGTGTGCAGGTGTTTAGGTGCAAAGGTGTTTGCAACAGGAGAGCTTGGAGCGGGGCTCACTGCTCTGCAGCCCCTCCCGTAGAGGACAGGAGGCTCGTGCCTCCTCCTCCTCCTCTGCTCCCATCTTCGGCTCCTGCAGCCGAAGCCCTGACGGCTGGATTGGGCCCCGTCAAAGCAGCACGTCCCGTGAGCAGCACAGACCGGCAAAGCCCTTGCCAAGGAGGGTTAGCACCCAGGCGCAAGCTGGGATCTTGTGATGTGTGTTGGAGAGCTCTCCCTCCCCAAAACCACTGCGCGAGGAGGGCTGAACTCACCGTCCACGGTGCCGCTGGCCGGGACATGCCTGGAAGATGCACGTCCTGTGTCCGTGGGCTAATGGGTGTGAAGGCAAGGACCCCCCCGTGCTTTGGGGACATTGGGGAAGTGCCTGGGGCATCCACTCTCCCCTTTCTGTGCTCTGCTCCTGGCTAATATCTAGGCATATTGACTATTTTATACTCTGATTTTTCTCAGCACACTGATAAATCAGTTGCTGACCCAGGCTGGCAGCCCCACTGGGTGCACTCAGGGGACACTTGTGTCCCCATGGTGCTGCTAAATCTGCCACCCCGGCCGGGGTGTTTTCCTGCCTGGGGAAGTGCTGCTTCCAGGGGAAACTCTGAGCGGCTGGGGGGGCCGCGCCCCCCAGCCTG
>NW_008794965.1:47185-56769 GCF_000699145.1 Aptenodytes forsteri | reverse complement strand
CTGGCCGGGACATGCCTGGAAGATGCACGTCCTGTGTCCGTGGGCTAATGGGTGTGAAGGCAAGGACCCCCCCGTGCTTTGGGGACATTGGGGAAGTGCCTGGGGCATCCACTCTCCCCTTTCTGTGCTCTGCTCCTGGCTAATATCTAGGCATATTGACTATTTTATACTCTGATTTTTCTCAGCACACTGATAAATCAGTTGCTGACCCAGGCTGGCAGCCCCACTGGGTGCACTCAGGGGACACTTGTGTCCCCATGGTGCTGCTAAATCTGCCACCCCGGCCGGGGTGTTTTCCTGCCTGGGGAAGTGCTGCTTCCAGGGGAAACTCTGAGCGGCTGTGCCCCTTGCTCACAGCCGCGTGGGCAGTCACAAGCCGCGCGGTCACAGCCCCGCCGTGCCCCTGCTTTCCTCCCCGCGCTGCCGCTGCCATCCCGGGAGCGCCAGCGGGTGCCGGAGCCCCGGGCGGAGGTGAGCAAAGGGCTGGCCGGGGGGACGGGGAGGTTCACTTTCCTTAGCGGTGGGGGCTTTTTCTTGTCGTTTCTAAGGTCCTGTTTCCCCCCACAGTTCTGCTTTAGCATCTTCTGCACCAGGCTTTTAAAAGCGCATTTATTTATGGGACAGACCCCTCCCCTTTGCCACGGGCTCTGCCTCCAGATTGTTGCCCGTGACAGTTTGCAAGCGCAAAGCTTATATTTGACCTTCCTTTGCTCCGAGGCCCCAAAGCCTGGCACAGATATGCATGGGCCGAGTCCCGTGGCAGATAGAGGCATCGGTCCCTCCTCGTAGCCTGCACACATAGGAGGAAGGACAGCTCCGCTCCCTGCTGGAGTGGCTGCCATGGGTGTACCCAGCCCGAAAAATCAGTTTATTCCAGTTCCCAAACCCTGGCAGGGTCTGATCCCGCTAGCACGGTTGCAGCTGAAGCAAATCTGCGTGGAAGCGGGACAGGGGACGCTGCCGGTCATCTGTGCAATTTGGGAGCTGGAAAATGGTAGATGGAAGTTGGGTCTTTTGGAAAATAAGCCCCGATCATCAGGCAAAGCCCTCACCGTGGGGAGGGGAGCTGGGAGGGGAGCAGAGCTTGTGCCTGGCACCCCTAAACTTCCCTGCGGCAGGAGCCGAGGGGCTCTGCCCCACTGACACTGGGGCTGTGCAGGCTGCTGGAGCTGCCCCGTGGCTCTGGCCCTGCTTGTGGGGGCTTGGCCCGAGCTTCTCTCAAAAGCTGGGTTAGAAAAACCATCTGTTGGGTGAGGCTGAGCCCTCGGCAAAGTCTCCTGGGCGGCTGCCTCCAGGTCCACAGGCAGCGGCTGCCTCCTCTGCTCCTTCCCTGCTTGTTTTTTCTTATTCAAGATCTTCTCCTCCCTGGTTGTCTCTTCCTCCCTTTTCCCTCCTGCCATGCGTGATCTAGCCTAAATATTTCCTTCCATAGCTTCAGGACACTGCTGGATATCCTGCCATCTTTGGAGACTGCGAATAATTCCCTTCTTTCATTTTTATCATTACCTTGAAGGTATTTATAGAGCATGATCTTGAGCGGAAAGGAAGGCATGACTATATATAAAGCCGAGATCCCTTGGTCTTTAGCTGCTAACTGCCTGGAACTGCTCCTGATTTAAACTTTTCTCCCATTTGCTGCACGTTTTGGGCTTCACAGGAACATCCTCGGCATTTAAATCCCCATCCTGAGCAAGGAGAGTGATGCAGCTATGGGTTCTCCAAATTTCTGCTGTCAGAGTAATTCAAACTCGTGAATATTTGTCTGGGTCTTGTCTTCTCCTGTCCGTGCACTGATAGAAACCCTCGTGTAGGAGGAAACGTGGCTGTACGGAGTGCTGAGCTACACCCCATGGCAGGCACCTGGCCCCGGGGCATCCGCAGTTGCCCTCCGGAGCACTGGTCTAGGCTCCGTGCTCGGCATCCTAGCTCTGCTATCCCGTGGCTAAGCGTGCTTCCCTCCGCTCCCAAAGCGTGCTTCCCTCCGCTCCCAAAGCGTGCCCTGGCACCTCTGCTCCCGGCGTTTCGCTGGCTGCTGCAGCGAGGCGGGAGGTGGCTCGGCATTAATGAGGGGCGATGCTATCCCAGGGCAAGGGCAGGATGGCCAGACTTTCCGGCAGCTGATGCTTGAAAAGGCTCCGGGGTTGTTTCGTTTCCTAGTGGGCAGGCATCTGTCACGCAAGCCCTAATAATAATAAGAATAATAATAATAATAATTTAAAAAAAAGAAGCCTTCTGCATGCGTGTCTGTCTCCTCCAGCCCGGGACCATGGGGAGCAGCAAGAGCAAACCCAAAGACCCCAGCCAGCGCCGGCGCAGCCTGGACCCCCCGCCAAGCCCCATCCCGGGGGCTCCCCAGCCTCGCAGACGCCCAGCAAGGCGGCCGCTCCCGACGCCCATCGCACCCCCAGCCGCTCCTTCGGGACCGTGGCCCCCGAGTCCAAGCTCTTTGGAGGCTTCAACACCTCCGACACGGTCACCTCGCCGCAGCGTGCCGGGGCACTGGCTGGTTGGTGTGGGCTGGGGCTCGGCGGGGCAGGGAGGGTCTCAGTCGGGTCTTCGTGGGTTTGGTTCCATCTTCTTCTTGTGATGATGGGGTCTCCGGCTTTTGAGGGACTCTGTCTTTGAGCTGGAGGGGCAGCAGATCTGTGTCTTACCGGCTGGTGGGAGGATGGTGGGAGAGGAGGGTCCCCGGCGAGGGTCGCCCAGCGCCATGCTGTGGCAGTGCCGGTGGCTGTGCCCATCCTGAGCGGTCTCTGTTGCAGGTGGAGTCACCACTTTCGTGGCCCTCTATGATTACGAGTCCCGGACCGAAACGGACTTGTCCTTCAAGAAAGGAGAGCGCCTGCAAATCGTCAACAACACGTGAGTGTCCCTGTCCCTGCAGCCAAGCCCACAGGGGTGGGCTGTCACCTTCATCCCTCCTGCGGAGCCCCCAAGCCCAGCTCTCCCTGGGGATGGGTGCTTGAGGAGGGATGCTCCGGGTGATCACTGCCTGATCGCCAGCGGTGCCGCCCTTGGAGCCGCTCTGCCAAGATACACACGGACGCAGTGACTTGTCTGAGGACACCCAGCACTGGAGGCGATCATTTGCCTGCTCCTGCATCCTCCCGGCCCTGTTGCTGGTCACCGTTGCCTTGCAGCCTTGTCACCAAGCCACCTCCTCTGCTTGCTGGCCAGTCTGTGCCCTCCAATGTGGGGCCGTGTCCCCGCCAGTCCCCTGTCCCCATCAGCACTCAGCTCCCTCTCGTTTGCCTGGACACATCTCAACTTCACGGGTGCTTTCCCCTGTGCTTGCAAGGTGTCTCTGATCTCAGCTTCTCTCTTGACTCTTTTTTCTCTCCTCTGTGCCATGCTGTCGTTTAGGAGAAAAGTGGACGTCAGGTGTGTATTGCAGATTATTACTATTATTATTGTTAATGATCTTAAATGATAAAAGCCCATCCGCTGCCCATGTTAGGGCAAGGTTGGGTGGAGCGGGGCTGGGAGGGGAGAGGGTTGCCTGATGGTTTTGCAGTTGGTTGGGTTTGTCCTCCCTGAGTGATGGGGGCGGAGCGGGGAGCGCCTTCCGTGCCAAGGAACTGCTCCATCCAGAGCTGTGTCTGCACCCAGGAGCTCTGAACCTGGCCCGCCTTCCTTGTCTGCGCCTGGCACCCCCCTGCAGTCCCTTTTCAGTTGGCTCTCCGCTCCCTCCTGGCCATTTTTGCATTTATTTTTGCATTTTTTTAATTTTATTTTTATTTTTTGTGAGTGGCTCAGGGGACTCAAGCACTTCCTTAGGGGTCTGGCTCCTGCTTGTTTGCTTTCCATGCTGGTCGTAGCAGCGCACCCATCGCTTGCCATGTGGAGCAGGGCAGCGTGACGAGCTGGAAGATGGTCCTAAACATGATCCCGTATTAAACCCACGTGTGGCCTGCCCTGACACACAGCATGCATGGTCTGCAGCATCCTTCGGCTGCGCCACCGGAGGCCTGGCTGGCAGAGCCGCTGTCCCTAGCGCTGCCGTGGGGTCCCTGGGGTCCGCAGCTCCCGCTGGCCCCTCCGCTGCTGCCTTCCAACGGGGACACCCAAAATAGATTTGCAAAGTTGAAAGGTGGAAAGTACGAGGAAACGTCCCAGGGCTGATATTTCTCCTGCAGTGGTCAGGCAGCGTTGCATAAATGCATTTTCAATCTGATCCTTGTTCTCCTTGTTCCAACGCTGTTTATTAATGATGATTCATTTAATCCATGAAGTGCAGGAAGTGCAGGGCTTCGATGCTGCAAGAAAAGCCTGAATTTGGGGGGGTTTGGTGCTTCTTGCTTTCACAGCCTCAGCAGCATGCTAGCCCCAGGCTTGGGCTCTGGTTTGGGCTGTTACGAAGTGAGCTCTGCGCATTGGGGGTCCAGACTGGGCCCATAAGTGAGGGTTTTTTCTTTATGCCTTATATCACTTCTGGGCTTTCCATACTTTTTTCCTCTGCTGCTGTTTGTCAAGGGCTCGGTCAGAGGGAAGGGTCCCTGTGTGATGGGCTCTGCAGCATCCTGGGGGGCAAAAGGGCTTTTTTTGGCGATGCAGCCCATCGGTGGAGGGTGCAGGATCTAGCTGCCGACCTTCCCAGTGTCTGCTGCGGCTGCGTGGGTGGGATGTCCACAGGGAGAGAGGCGGTGGAGAAAGCTGTGCAGTTTGTGCCGTGCTCAGAGGGGTAAATCTCTCTTCTCACTGAGTGCCCGGAGATGCTCAGACGGTCCGGGAGCAGCTCAGGCTGCCACGCTTTGGGGACAGCAAAAGGCAGGCATGCGATGTCCCCTTCCTCTGGGCTCCCTGGGAGGGCACAGTCGGTGCCCTGGGGCTGTGGGGAGGGTGCTTGGCATCAGCCCAGGAAGGGCTGGCAGGTCCTGGGCACGGCGGGAGCCCGCGGGCACGGGGCCGACCGGCCACCAGCAGCTTTGCAGGGTGGCTGCGGGTTTTGGCTGCTCTAACGGGGCTGGGGTTGCGCAGGGCGAGAGGAGAAGCCTCCATGTCACTCACCTCCCTGCTCCTGCGTCCCGGCAAAGCCCAGGCTGTCTGCGGTGACCTTCGGCCTCCCGAATGGGCCAAATCAATCCACCCTGGTGCAGAAAGGCTCTCGTGGTACCATTTCCAGTGGGAGGAGGTCTCCTCCCAGCCAGCTGGCAGCCAGCAGGGATGTGGTGGGGTATTTTGGGTAAGATTGTGCAGGGAATTGTTGAAATGCTTTGTTTTGATGATGATGATTATTATTTTTTTTTTTTCCCTGCTGAGACATTTTTGGAATAGTTTGTTTTTGCCGAATTCCCAGCTTGTAGCCTTGCAGCCCAAGCTGGAATAAAGCCACAAGTCAAAAGCTGGGCATTTCTCAAGCAGATGTTTTCTCCAGTCCTGTGGGAAAGGAGCCCAACCAGCCTCCTGTCCCCTTTGGAGCCACCCCAGTAAAGGTGACTGGGGCAGCGGCTCCGGCTGGGGAGCCCCAAGCTACCTGCCACGAGATGCGCTGGGACCGGCAGAAGTTAAAATACCAGCCGGGGCTGCTGCGAGGCTGGGGATGGGCTCTGGGCGGGCAGAAGAGCCTGGCTGTGTGGTTGGGAGGAGATGCCCTGAGGGTCCCTGCTTTCCCCGGCCCTGTTGGCACCAGTGCGGGGAGCCAGGGGCTGTGTCCGGCTTCTCCCAGCCGCTTCGAAGCATCGCTGGTTTAGCTGGGACAAGCAAAAGTCACAAGCTGCTGGTGTGTCTGGAGCAAGGATGGAGGTTTACATGTCTGCAGGGGTCAGGGACGGGTCTGGATGTGGTCTGATGGGTCTTTTAGTGGCGATTGAGGTTATTAAGGTTTTTCTGTAAAGTGTTTGTGGAGATCGTCCTGCCAAGTTCTTGCATCCTTGCGGTGCTGTCCCCACAAATCTGCAGTTTTCCCATAGCCTCGTCTCCCTCGTGGTCAGGATAAATTAGGTGACTCCGTCTTTGATGGGCGAGAAGATGCAGGTGGTGGGAGGAAGCCCTGCTGTCTGCAGGGAAGGGGAAGCCGCCTCCCACCGTCCTGTTGTTCTTCTCTATTTATTGTCCTTTCCTGCCCCGTCCTGTGCAGGAGCCTGCGGGGAGGAGGGCAGAGCAGTGAGAAGGCTCCCGCTCCCTGCCAGATCCTGGGGACGTGCTTGGGGCCGCTCTGCCTGGGGCAGGTGGGATGGTGGGTCAGCCCCGGGTTTTTGGGGACGGCACAGGGGCTCCCGTAGGGCAGAGCTGTGCTCGGGGCCGTGGGGCCAGCACAGTGCGTGTGTGTGGCTCCGTGCGAGCCGCACTCATGGTCGTGCAGGTGCAGCCCTCACTGGGGCTGCAGGGAAGCTCGTGGTCAGGGGCTGCAGCCGTGCAGCCTGCCCGTCCTGGGGCTGCAAGCGGGGCACCCGAGCTGGATGGAGCCCGCTGCATCCAGGCTGGGCATCACTGCGGGGCAGGTCTCACCCCCCCGCCCAAACCTCAGCCCCGTCCTGTTGCTTTTCTGCAGCCTGTGTTTAACGAACTCTCTTGGGTTTTCCTCGTGCCTTTTTTAATCACTGCCATCATTCTGTTGCTGGAAAAGATGTTTCCTCTCCTTCCCCCTTGCCTGTCGCTCCTCGCTACCCTGCTGCCTTGGATCCCCAGTGCCCCTCAACCTCCAGCCAGACCCTGTTTGCATTCAGGTGGCTCCAAAGGTATTTTGACTCGCTGGCTGCCCTGCCCGATTTAAGTTTAAAGCATCCCGTATGCAGGTGGATGGCCCCAATACCCAGAGCTCGCCCAAACGGAGCCACGGGCAGGGGCTGGCAGCAGGAGCCTTCCTGGCCAGGGTCTGGCTGCGGGGCTGGGGACTGCGGGGGCTGCACCCCTTCCCGGCTCTGCTCTGCGCTGGCTCCCCCCCCCCCCCCGCCCCCGGCGCCTGCGGGCGGGAGAGCTGAGTGTGTTTTGGTTCTCTTGCAGGGAAGGTGACTGGTGGCTGGCTCATTCCCTCACTACAGGACAGACGGGCTACATCCCCAGTAACTATGTCGCGCCCTCAGACTCCATCCAGGCTGAAGAGTAATTGCCATCTTTTAGACAGTTTAAAGACGAGCGATAGCAAATGCACCCTGAGTGCTCCTCCCTCCCCCTGCCCCTTTCCTGGGCAAAGCCTGCAAGGCCTCCGGGTTTTTCCTTTTCGTTATTTTCCCCCTTTGAATTTGCAAACCCCTTATATGTTTTCCAGCCTTTCTTTAAGGCCCATAAAGTGCAGAGGTGCGGCGTGCTTGCGCGGTGGAGGGATGAGCTGTGGCATAGCAGGGGCCGTGGTGGACCTGATGTTTTTGGTCTGGTTTTTACTCTTCCGATGGACACGCATCCGTGTGTGAGGATGCTGCCGGCTCCGCCAGTGCAGATCAGGCTGAGCGCAGAGGCGACCGTCACATGAGGAGAGCAGGCAGGGGCAAAGCCGGCCCTAAGTCCCAGAGCTACATCCCTGCAGCTCGTCCCCAGCCAGCAGCACAGCGTCCCCTCCAGAAAGAGCTCGAGGGGCTTCAGGGCGCCCCAGAGCCCCTCATGTGGGGGGGGCGTTTAGAGTGAAGGCGTTTCGTGGTCCGTGGTGCAGGGTTGCTCCTTGGATGATGCCCAGCCCGGGCTGTATGGGGGCACGGCACACCCCAGGGTGCCCGAGCCCAGAGGCACAGCCCGTGGGCTCCGAAACCTGCAGCGGGGAGGAGCCAGGGCTGAGCCCACTGCTTGGACAGGCAGTGGAGGGGGCGAGCGAGTGCCCGGCACTGAGCCGCTGCCTTGCTCTTGCAGGTGGTATTTTGGGAAGATCACTCGCCGGGAGTCCGAGCGGCTGCTGCTCAACCCTGAAAACCCCCGAGGGACCTTCCTGGTCCGGGAGAGCGAGACCACGAAAGGTGAGCGGGGCCAGGGGGGGCCATCCTGGGGGAGCCCCTCTCCGGGGGGCAGGGGAGCATCCGCGCAGGGACCCCGGTCCCCCCAGTCACTCTGCACGGTCCCGGTTCCCCCGGCTTAGGCGCAGGGAGGGGAGAAGGAGAAAAGTTTCGTACCTTGTAGACAGGAGCCAATGTTCAGGGTCGCTGAGCGACGCCCCTCAGCACGGGCAGCCTCCTGGGGTCTCCCCTGCCGGTGCTGGTCCCTAGAGAGCAGGTGCTGACACACCCGTTAAATCCCCGGTGACATCTCTGTGCCGAACACACCGTTACACCAACAAGCCTCCCCCTCCATGGAGGGACGCGGCTGCTTCTCTCCCGTGCTGCCTGCCCAGTGGTCACCCTTCAAAGAGATGGTTCAGCTCGTGGCAGGGTGGGAGCCGGGTGCCCCACCAGCTCTGGCAGGACCACCAGGCAGGATGCTCTTTTTTCCTCTTTTTTTTTTTTTTTTTTTAATTACACCCCCGAGTTGGTGTGTTTTGTTTTTTCCTGGTCCCTATATAGTGGCAAAATCTTGAACATGTGCTTCCTGGGCAACCAGGCAGAGGTAGTGATGAATCTTTAGGTCCTTCTTTCAAGTCTAACAACTCTTTATACTTGTTTTGTGCCTCCCAAAAGTGCGAGCTGTGATCTTCACAGTTCGGCTGCCTGAGGATGCTGTTTCTCACCTGGAAATGCGGTTTAGTTTAGCTCCAAATGCACCTTTGGGAAAAGCTCCTTGATGTTCCTTTCTGTTTTGATGCCTTGAACTTGCCACTACTTATTTTATTCTGGTGGAAACAGCTCATTCAAGCAGCGGCATGAATCTTCCTTTCTGTTATTTGTGGCCCCAGCAGTGCAGTGTTGCTCTCGTGTGGGTAGAAGAGAAACAAGCTCCAAAACGATGCCCACAGTGGGATTTGTGGAGGAGGGAACCGGGCCCACCAGCCCCTCGGTTCCCCTCTGAGATGCCAAGGTGTTGGGGTTGTGGGTCAGCAGCTCCCCCAGCCTGCTTCCCGTCCGGTCCTCTCCCCTGCTTCAATGTCCCCTCTTTGCCATCAGAGCCATGTTCATCCCTGTGCCCCCAGGGCTGCTCGCCCTCCCGCCCACTGGGCCCCCCCAAACCCAGTGGGCTCTCTTCCTCGGTGCCAGCCTCGGGGGCACGGTCCATCCCCGTGGTGCTGGCTCCTCTGAGCTGCAGTGGCCCCTGGGTGTCCCGGCCAAGAGCAGCCTTCGTTGCGTAGGAAGCAGCAGCGGTGCTGTGCACCATGCGTTGCCGGACAGAAGGACCTGGCAGGGCTGGGGGGCTGGAGGGGGTGATGCCCCTTGTTACCGCATCCTGTGGGGATGCTGAGCCGGCTCTTGGCTGCCGGGGCTGGAGGAGCGGTGGGAATCACCCGTGCCCAGATGACTGACCCGACAGCCGCCTCCTTCCGCAGTGGGGGGGGTCTCCTGGCTGGTGGCAGGGCTTGGCAGAGCTGCCATGCAAGTGGGGGCAGCTGGAGATTGTGATTACTTGGCGTGGCTGTAGCCGGGGGTATCTGCCATCCCTCCCTGGCACGAGGTGCCAGCTCGTGCAGCCAGGAGCTGCTCCCCATCCTCTGCTTTTGGGTGAAAGCAGCAGCCTGCATGCCCAATCCTGCTCCCCCGCGCCCACCCCCCCCCCGGTGGGACCCCGTGGGGGGC
>NW_008794965.1:46050-46413 GCF_000699145.1 Aptenodytes forsteri | reverse complement strand
GCTTCCGCGGTGGGGGGGGTCTCCTGGCTGGTGGCAGGGCTTGGCAGAGCTGCCATGCAAGTGGGGGCAGCTGGAGATTGTGATGGCTTGGCGTGGCTGTAGCCGGGGGTATCTGCCATCCCTCCCTGGCACGAGGTGCCAGCTCGTGCAGCCAGGAGCTGCTCCCCATCCTCTGCTTTTGGGTGAAAGCAGCAGCCTGCATGCCCAATCCTCCCGCTCCCCCGCGCCCCCCCCCCCCCCGGTGGGACCCCGTGGGGAGCACCCGTCTGTGGCGCACCTCCCCCCCAGCCCCTCGGTCCTGCCCGCAGGTGCCTACTGTCTCTCCGTCTCTGACTTCGACAACGCCAAGGGGCTCCACGCGAA
>NW_008794965.1:41730-45967 GCF_000699145.1 Aptenodytes forsteri | reverse complement strand
CACCTCCCGCACCCAGTTCAACAGCCTGCAGCAGCTGGTGGCCTATTACTCCAGTGGGTAGCCGCTTGGGGTCCCCTTGGGGTCTGGGTGACACCCTGGGTGCTGTGCCTGCCCTCGCTGCAGGATGGGTGCTGCTGGGAAGCCAGTGTGGGGCTGGGGGACCCCAAACCAGTTGGGGGGAGACCCTGGTGAAAAACTGCTTGGGTTTTAGGGAAGAGGGTGAGGGTTTGGGTATGGGTCCCCGAGGTGTTTTGCGGGGAAGATGTGGGTTAAAGACATCACGTGCCTAAATGCCCAAGTGTCACCCTGGTGTTGTCCCCTCCTGTGCTAGAACACGCCGACGGCTTGTGCCACCGTCTCACCAACGTCTGCCCCACTTCCAAACCCCAGACCCAAGGCCTCGCCAAGGATGCCTGGGAAATCCCCCGGGAATCGTTGCGGCTGGAGGTCAAGCTGGGGCAGGGCTGCTTTGGAGAGGTGTGGATGGGTAAGGACAGCTCCCACCCCGCTGTCCCCCCTGTGTCACCACCTGCATCCACTCCCCAGCCATCTGCAGGTGCCCGGAGCCTGCAGTGGCGTGGGGGAGCAGGCAAGGGGCACGGCTCCCTGCCCTGTAAATGTGTCCTGAGCGGCCTGTCCTGTGCCATAGGGACCTGGAACGGCACCACCCGGGTGGCGATCAAGACTCTGAAGCCTGGCACCATGTCCCCAGAGGCTTTCCTGCAGGAAGCCCAGGTCATGAAGAAGCTCCGGCATGAGAAGCTGGTTCAGCTCTACGCCGTGGTTTCAGAGGAACCCATTTACATCGTCACCGAGTACATGAGCAAGGGTGAGCGCGGGAGGGATGCTGGGGGGGCGGCCGAGGGGCTCTGCTCCTCCAGATCGCCGTGACTGTGGTCTTCCTCGCAGGGAGCCTCCTGGACTTCCTGAAGGGCGAGATGGGCAAGTACCTGCGGCTGCCCCAGCTCGTGGATATGGCGGCTCAGGTGGGTTTGTGCATCCCCAGGCCTCCTGCATCCCTCTCCAAGGGCACTGGCTGCCCAAGCACCTCGCTGGGCTGTCGTGGCTGTCGCCTGTCAGGTGGTGGGGTTCTCTGCAGCCTCACTTGGCTCGGGTTGGGTGCTGCCGTCCCCGCTGGGTGCTCAGCCCAGAGCTGGGTTGCAGTCAGGGACCATCATTTTGCCTGTTCCCGTTGCTGCCAGCTCTCCCTGGCCAGCAAACCTGCGTCTGCATGGGTTTTCTTGAGCAACCAGCTGCTCCCACACCCTGGGTTGGGTCCCACTGTGGAGCCATTCCCCTCGGCAGTGCCAGGTGCTCCCTGGGGACCCTCGTGTTACCCCGCCAGCCTCGGTGCCCCATGTCCTGGTCCCCACAGATCGCGTCTGGCATGGCCTATGTGGAGAGGATGAACTACGTCCACCGGGACCTCCGGGCAGCCAACATCCTCGTGGGGGAGAACCTGGTGTGCAAAGTGGCTGACTTCGGCTTGGCACGCCTCATCGAGGACAATGAGTACACTGCTCGGCAAGGTGCGTGCCCGGGGCTGCCGGCACCGTGCCCAGGCAGGTGGCACCGGAGCAATGGCCACTGTGTGGTCCCCTGTCCCCAGGGGTGTGCGTTGCATCTTGAGCCAGCACATGGCCCTGGCTGCGCGGGGGTCCTGGAAGCACTCACAGCCCGTGTGCCCTCGGGCACTGTGGGGCAGGGAGCAGCCCCTCACCCTGCCTCTCCATCCAGGCGCAAAGTTCCCCATCAAGTGGACGGCCCCCGAAGCGGCTCTGTACGGCAGGTTTACCATCAAGTCGGACGTCTGGTCCTTCGGCATCCTCTTGACTGAGCTGACTACCAAGGGCAGAGTGCCGTACCCAGGTGAGGGCTGGCACCCACCAGCAGAAACCCCATCCCCGTCGTGGTGCCCTGACACCAGCCGCCTTCGCCCAGCGCTCGCCCCTGGCACTCCGTGGTCCCCAGAGCCATCTTTGCAGAGGAGCAAACTGATGTAAAGTTTCTCCTGCAGTTTGGGCAGGGAGGGTGGGCTCGGGGGAGAGCTGCCCCTGCCCAGGTCAGACCCTGCCCTGCTGGAGCAGGGCGAGCAGAGCCCAGCTGGAATGCAGGGTCACAGCCGCCTCGTCCTGCTCCGGTCTCCGAGCAAGGTGACAGGCTGACAGGGACGAGTGCTGTTGGGCTGGGGGTCCCTCTTTCCCTGGGTCCAGTCACTGGGGTTGCCTGTAAGGCTCGTCCCAGCACGATGCCCTCGGTGTCCCCTCTGGGAAAGGCACAGTGCAGGATCTGGCCCATCTCTCACTTGGCGCTGTGTCTCTGGCCGCATGCAGGGATGGTGAACCGGGAGGTGCTGGACCAGGTGGAGCGGGGGTACCGCATGCCCTGCCCACCCGAGTGCCCCGAGTCCCTGCACGACCTCATGTGCCAGTGCTGGCGGAAGGACCCGGAGGAGCGACCCACCTTTGAGTACCTGCAGGCTTTCCTGGAGGACTACTTCACCTCGACAGAGCCCCAGTACCAGCCCGGCGAGAACCTATAGACCCGGAGCTCCTCCTGGCACCAGGGACGCTGCTGTCCTCACAGCGGGGCGCCGAGGGCTAGCCTCCTCGCCGAGGGGCCGGTTTTTTGTGGAGCAGCCCCGGAGCGGGACGGGGCATCGTCTCCAGATGCAGCCAGGGGAGGTGCTGGGTTCCCCCGTCGTTCATTAAGACTTCTGGCCTGTGTTTAATGAAGCGGTGCCATCCCGCTGGTGAGAAGAGCCTGAGGGTGCTGGCAGAGCCGGCTCAGGAGAGCCAGCGGAGCATCTCCCTCCAAGAGACTTGGCTTTCGGGAGACCTTTCCCACCCAGCAACTCTGGGGTGAGCCCGGAGGAATTGGGGGACGGCATCACCCCACCTCGGACACACAGCCCCGGTCTCCTGCACCCCCTTTCTAAATCAGCACAAATTCCCCTGCCCCTTTGCCCTCCCCGCCACCCCCCCGCCCTTGGCTCCGGTTCTCCTGAGGGCGCTGGCAGAGACGGTTCGCCACGGGGAAGGCACAATCCCTGGCTGGTTCGGATGGGGCGATGCGCCGGGGCAGTGGTGCCGGTGTGGGGGGGCAGCGGAACGCTGGTGGTGCCCCTTCCTCGGGCATCCCTCTGGCCTCACTGCAGCCTCGCCGGCTAGCGGGTGCCAGGAGCATGAAATGTGGCTGCTCGTGGCTCTGGTGACCGACACTGTCCCATGGGAGCACCCGGGCGCACGTTCGAGTCTTCCAGCTGCGTCTGTCCCCCCAAGGGACTCATCTCGTCTCTCCTGGGAGCAGCACCGGGGGTGTGCCGGCAGACCCCTCGCCCTGCCTGCGGCCAGACCCGCCGCCCTGGCTGCGCTTTCTCCCACCGAGCGCTCCCAGTCTTCCAGCCGGCCCCCTGGGAAGGGAAGTGCACCACAGTCCCCCAGCCGCCCTCCCCAGCTCCGCCGCCAGCTCTCCCACTGGCAGAGTCCCCCGGCCTGGCCCTGCCACCAAATCCGGTGCCACCGTGGGGCTTGGGTGCATGGCACGTGTGGCTGTTCACGGTGTGGGAGTGTTTTGGGGGAAATATTTATCTTTCACAGATGTTTTTGTCCACCCAGTACATTTTTAGCTGCCTCCCCCCACCCCTCGCATCTCAACTGTTGGGCTGCAGTCCCCATGCAGTGGGAGCATCCCCAGCCATGGGCCACCATCCTGGAGGAAAGTCCTGGGAAGCGCTGTGCCGCACGGGAGACATTTGCATCCTCATCTCCCCCCTGCTCACTCTGAAAGGCCTCAGCCATGTTTCGGCAGTGGGTGGCTATCCGCGTTTTGCCCCCCCCCCATCCTGTGGGGCTGAACCCCGAGGGTGGCACCCAGCCCCTGCGCTCTCCCGCCCAGCGCCTGCTTGTACATAGCCCTCGAGCGGTCCCCACGCCCTCCCAGACGTTGACTTAGTTGCATGTGTTGGTTTTTTCCCCCTCCTGCAGCTGTACCCAGCTGGAAACCCTTCACCATGGTGGCTTGCAAGGCTTTGCTCCCTCACCTCTCAGGTCCCAGGCACGTTCACTCAGGAAGACCTGGGGGCTCTTCGGATGCTCTCCTGGACCAGGGGTGGGATGGGGGCTCGAGGGGGTGCTGTGGGGCAGGGGTGCTGGCACGCACTGGTGGGAAGGACCCAGAGAGGGGAGCCAGTGGCTTTCCCTGCCTCTCAGGTCCTTGGGCGGGGGGCTTTCCTTGC
>NW_008794965.1:37108-41638 GCF_000699145.1 Aptenodytes forsteri | reverse complement strand
TGTGCTCTTCGTATGCTCTCCTGGGCCAGGGGTGGGATGGGGGCTCGAGGGGGTGCTGTGGGGCAGGGGTGCTGGCACGCACTGGTGGGAAGGACCCAGAGAGGGGAGCCAGTGGCTTTCCCTGCCTCTCAGGTCAATGGGCGGTGGGCTTTCTTTGCCTCCCCATCGCTTGTGGGATGGGGTTTCCCTCCAGCACAGCCTCCTTGCAGCCAGCAGACCCAAACCGCCTCTCGCCAGCCCCCACCCGCGGTGCCAGTGTCCCATGAAAGCTGGGTGGGAGCCAAGCGTGGGCAGGGGGGTGGCCAAAACCCCCTTCCCTCCCCAAACCCAAACCCCCGCCAGAGCAGGGCCTGAGCACGCCACTGCCTCTCGCTCGCTCCCGCAGCTCCCCAGCCGCTTATTTATGAACCAAGTGCTCGCTTGGTTGGTTGGTGGCTCCTTTTCAATGAGTAAAACCTTCAGAATCAGCTTGAATGGGCTCTTCAGCGATACAGAGATCCTGCCTTTGCTGGCTTGGAGAACAGCGGCTGGTTTAACGGATTTTTTTTTTTCTCCCCCCCTTCCTAGCAGATTTGCTGGGCCTGCATTTCTGCATTTGGGCAGGGACTCTCCAAACCTCGACATTCTGGGTCTTTCCGTGTTTGCATCCCTGGGATGAGCGGCTGCCGCATCCCCGTCGGTGCTGCCAGAGAAGCCCCATCCCACAGCAGCCGGTCTGAGGGGTGGCCTGTGCCATAGCTCTGCCTAAATTATACAAAATCCCCATCCCCGGGAGAAACCTCTTAAAACTGTAACGTGCGGAAGCCAGATTTGATCTGAAAGCTGGGGAGAGAGAAGGCAAGACCACATGTTAAGGTTTGGCCTTTGGTTGTCTGCAGCATGTACAGGGTCTTCCACGAGCCCAGCGGGATGGGAACGGGCTTAACCCGGCGGTTTCATTTTCTGGCTCTTTCTGGCAAGTGGCAGAGCCGGAACGCACCCTCGGCACAAGAAGTACTCTGGGCTGGCTTAATTCTCCGTGGCTTTTGGCAAGCTCTGATGAAGGAGACGTGCTGGGGACATTTCGGGGCAGAAGACAGTAAAGCAATCCCGGAGGAACCTCCCTGCACGGGACTGGGGCTGTGTGTCTGCATGTCCGTGTGTCCATCCGTGTTTCTGTGCAGCAGTTTCGGCGGGACCCAGCATCTCCGGACTCACCGCTGCAGCTGGCACGACCCGGAGATCGAGAGCCTCTCCTCTATCACCATTGTTGTCTGCCAATTTATTTTTTAAGCCAATAAACTCTAGAGGGGAACCCCCACCTAAGGATGCTCTTTGGCTTCCCGGGGTCAGTAACGCCCTACAAGTTATGCTCCTCTGCTGTTACCATTTTTTTTAAACAGTGTTTTGTAAGATCTCCAACCAACTATGCAGAGAACATGTGGATCTGTGTCTCTCTCTCCCCAGCTCCCCTCTCCCCCCACCTGCCTTTTTCAGTGTCGAAGTAAAATATTTAGCTTTTTTTTTTTTTTGGATAATAATAAAACTTTGGAAAAAAAACAGAAAAGGTCCAGCTTTGTGGGTGGTGGTGGGTGGAGATGCTTTGAAACTCTAATGTTGATGTAAATACTTTGCAATTTGATAATTAAATACAAACAGACCTCACAAAAAAAAAGTGTAGCTAGTGTATGAGAGGACTTCTTAGCATCCCTGTTACAGGAGTCGGTGCTTCCTGGAGCACGTGCAACACCCATGCGTGGCTCCTGGTGCTTCAGGGGCTCTTTCTGGCCGATGCTTCTGGGATCTGGTGCCACTTCTGTGCTGCTGGAGCCATTCCCGTCCTCCCCACATGGGCTCGTGGTCCAGCGCAGTCCCAGTGCCTGCTGCTGCAAGAGGAGCCTCATCCATCGTGTCCCTCCTGCTCCAAGGGCTGGGGACAGCCGGCTGGCGGTGATGGGCGAACTCCCCATGCCCAGACCTCTCTGGCGGGAAATCACTGCCATGGTGGGCGCAGAATCAGGCCAATGTGCTCCGAGCTGAGCTGGGACGCAGCCTGCATTGCTGGTGGGATCCCAGCTGCAGCCATCAAGGCTGAGCAGAGGGCTGTGGCACGTGCTGCCGGCATGCAGCATTAGCCGTGAGGGACCCCAGGGGCTCCTCCGCTGCGTCCATCGGTGCTTCCCAGCCTCTGCATGCTGGGACATCTGGGACCCTGCCCACATGCAGGGAGCACTGGCCCCCCCGGGGCTGCGAGTGACATGGTGACCCTGGTGCGCACATTGATCTGGCCAAAGCCAGGGCCGGCGGAGCTGCCCCAAGCCCAACAGGCAGGAGACCTGACTGCCAACCCCCATCAGTTGGGCTGGGGGGGGGACAGGACGGGGGGCAGCCCTCCCTTCATAGCAGAATCTGCTTCATCAGCAACTACAAAAAGCAGGCCTGCTTTGTTAGGATAATTAGTGGGTGCTGATTGAGATTCCTCACTCGGTGATTAATTGATATATAGCACAGCACTGGGGGGGAGCAGGCTTTCTGAAAGCAGGGTGGTGGCTGCTGCTCCTGCTCCTCTTCCTGATGCTCCTTCACCACTACCACAGTCTGGGGTGACTTTAGTGCCCCGAGCCCCTGGGTCTGGCTGCTCAGCACTGGCATGAGCTACTCCCGCAGGAGACCTGACTGCCAACCCCCATCAGTTGGGCTGGGGGGGGGACAGGACGGGGGGCAGCCCTCCCTTCATAGCAGAATCTGCTTCATCAGCAACTACAAAAAGCAGGCCTGCTTTGTTAGGATAATTAGTGGGTGCTGATTGAGATTCCTCACTCGGTGATTAATTGATATATAGCACAGCACTGGGGGGGAGCAGGCTTTCTGAAAGCAGGGTGGTGGCTGCTGCTCCTGCTCCTCTTCCTGATGCTCCTTCACCACTACCACAGTCTGGGGTGACTTTAGTGCCCCGAGCCCCTGGGTCTGGCTGCTCAGCACTGGCATGCAGCTACTCCCTCCTCCTCGGGCTGGTAAGTGACTCAGTCTTATCACCTGAAATGTTTAATGCTTTATGTTCTGCTTCTCTTTAAAGCAATTAAGTGATTGAGGGATTATCTCTTGTTGGCAAGTCCCTTGGTCCATGTGCGATGTGTGGGCTGGGGGTGGATTGGCAAGGTCACCCCTGGGAGGGGAGCTGGGGCCGAGGCTCCTCCAGCCCTTGGTTTTGCACCTTTGGCATTGCTGCTTGGGAGCAGGGAGGCCAGGGTGCTGTGGTCTACTCTGAGCCCTGGGGCAGTGTGGGTGTCTGTGGTGGGTGGTGCCCAGGGGATGAGGGGACTGGATTTCGGTACTTCCAGCCCTGCCTATGGCACTGCTCGCTTCCTCCTCTCTCTGTCCCCTTCGCTGTGTCTGGTCGTCAGCCTCGGTGGCAGCCGAAGTGTCTTAAAAGGATGGTCAGGGCAGTTGACCCCCCTCGGTGACACCCCTCTCGACTCCCAAGTCCTTTGTAGAGGCCAGCCATGGGAAGGAGATGACGTTAGTCTGGAGGGGCAGAGGCTTGCTGGCCCAGGAGGTGTGAGATGGGAATCGCTGCCGGGATCTGCTCGGACCAGCGAGAGCCCCTGCCAGGCATCCCCAGCCTGAGCCGGGCAGATGCGCCTGGGGATTACACCACGTGCCTCCTTTAATGGACTTAACCTTGCTGTTTGCTTCACACTCGTGTTGCGCCCTGTAAGCCTGGGAGAGGATTTGGGTGTTAGGGTGGTGAGGGGGTGGGGGTCCTGTGCTAGGCAGTTTGTGCTGGCAATGGGTTTCTAAAATTGCAAGGATGAGTTGTTGTTTGGCCTGACCATCCCCTACACTTTCCCCAAAGCTCAGTGGTAGCACCCCCAAAGCGCAGTAAGTCCTGGCTCTTCATCCAGGCTGCCAGAGGATAAAGGGGGAAAAATGCTTGTGAGTATGCGGGGGGCAGCCCTGAACTGCTCCACGCGTTGAGAATTCCCCCAGAGCAAATCCTGGGCAGTGCTGCAGGTCTGGGGTCTCTCCCGCAGCCCAGACCCAGCAGAAGGGCTCTTGAGGCAGGAGCAGGGCTGTGCCCCGGTGCCAGGCTCTCAGGTCTTGCTGGCCGTGCTGCTCCAGCCCCCGCTGTGCCTGCTGCTCGCTGGTAGCAAGGGGTGAACGGGAGGCTGCCGGCACGCATCAATTCAGAGGACAAAGCCTGTCTCTGTCCCCTGTGGACTCTGCCACTCAGATCTCATCCCCCCCCCCTCCCCCAGCAGCAGGTCTGGGTGGCACCCGAGCCATCCGTCCTCCCTTGCCCCGCTACCAGAGGATTTGCCTTTGCTCGGAGGAGTAGCAAAACCCTCTTGCCAAGGGTTAATCTCCAAGCTCCCAAGGGAAGGGCTAAAGTCCTTACCTGACGTGTAGCTTACCTCCCTCGGTGGCTGAGGGCTAGGAAACTGCTCCAGTGCAAGGAGCGAGAGACAGGCAAGACCAAAGGGTGCTGGCAGGGCTCTCTGTGGCCCTGAGTGATGTTTGCGGCTTCCCTGGCTTGGGGGGGGGGGGTTG
>NW_008794965.1:25660-36949 GCF_000699145.1 Aptenodytes forsteri | reverse complement strand
CTCCGCCACCCAGAACTCCCCCCCCCTCCCCCAGCAGCAGGTCTGGGTGGCACCCGAGCCATACGTCCTCCCTTGCCCCGCTACCAGAGGATTTGCCTTTGCTCGGAGGAGTAGCAAAACCCTCTTGCCAAGGGTTAATCTCCAAGCTCCCAAGGGAAGGGCTAAAGTCCTTACCTGACGTGTAGCTTACCTCCCTCGGTGGCTGAGGGCTAGGAAACTGCTCCAGTGCAAGGAGCGAGAGACAGGCAAGACCAAAGGGTGCTGGCAGGGCTCTCTGTGGCCCTGAGTGATGTTTGCGGCTTCCCTGGCTTGGGGGGGGGGGTTTGGCTGGACCAGCCCCAGGGTAACAGCACAAGGGGATGAGGTTGGAGGCTGTGGGAGCCCGGCGCTATTGGCAGCAGGGCTGCACCTCTGGACTTAGCTGCCTCTGAGCTGGCCCGTGGGTGCTTCCAGCCCAAACAGCTTCTCAGTGGGATCAACCTCTCTTCTCCGTCTGCTGCTAAGTTAATAAGGCCACGTTGTGGGCTTGTCTCAGGGTAAGCAGGGAGAGCATCCAGGCAGGAGGCACTAATCGCCCAGCAAGATCCAGGGATGGACGGGCAGGCACTGGGAGAGCGGCTGGTGGCAGTGGTGGCCCCAGACAGCTGGTTCCCTACTTGCACCCCGAGCGGTGCCGGGGATCTCGACTGCCAAACATCAGCCCCTGAGATGAGATGCACCAACGTGGATATCCAGCAGTTCTAGGGTTCCAAAAGCCATACCAGCCTGGCAGTCATGGCCAAACCTTCTCCATGGGAAGCCTTGTGGTGTCCCAGTTGCTCATCTTGGGATACTGCCTCTCCCTGACCAGTGGTGAGGAGGGGAGTGAGAAGCCCCCAGACCCCGAGGCTGCAGTGAGGAGCCCGAGGTCTGCCTGAGCTGTGCTGCATCTCTGTTTCTAGGGATCTGAGCCTGGGCTTGGCTTTTTTTTTTCCTTTCCTGACCCTGCTTTGTCACTGATCTGTTATGTGACCTAGAAAAGAAAATGATCTCTCCTTCAAATGGAAAGACAAAGGAACAGCTTAAGGCTCCTGCTCCCTGTATCCAGGGAGCACCAGGCAGATGGACACTTTATAATAGGTGATGAGACTTGCTCTGCGCCAAAGCCCTTGAGGGCAGTGTCCAGGCTCGATGGGACCTGGCACAACACAGCAGTTGTGTTTTAGACCCCACTGCTTTTGGAGTCACTGGTGTAGCTATCCCCTGGACTGACTGCCCGCCGGTGCGGTCCCCACGCAGAGACCCCTTGGTGCCTCCAGGATACCAGGGGACAGAGCCCACTGCTCTCCTGGCAGAGAAGCTCTTTGAGACCAGGGCGAAACATCTCTGAGCTTTCTTCCGTGCAGCCAGCAAACGCCTGCCCGAGAGCACAGGTGCTGCGTCTGTACGGGCTCAGTCCAATTTGTGGTGCACAAGCAGGGAAGCTGTGATGATGCTTTTCAAAAGCCATCGGGTTTGACCTGTTCTGCAGTCACAGGCTGGTTTTTCATGGTCTCTTTACAGAGAAGGACGAGCAGGGCATTAGCATGGGATGCGAGACCTGGTTGAGTTCCTCACTCCGCCTGAGGCTTTCTGTCTGACCATGATGAAGTTGCTTTAATTTTCTATCTTTAAAATGAAGATGGTATCTCAGTGCCCTAAAGAGGGTAAGACAGTGTGCTGGTGAGGGCTGCGTGCATATCAAAGACTGCTCTTTAACTACGGTTGGGGTGGAAGGGCTGTAAAAAGTAGGTTTCTTACACATCAGTTTGCCGAGATCTCTCCTGTCGCTACACCAGCAGCCTCCCTCTTTTGAAGTAGTTTTTCCTCCAAGCTGGGTCTCGCAGAAGGGAAAGCCTGCAGCAGTGTCGTGTCTTGAACCCCATGTACAAAGCCAGGGCTTGCTCTCATCCAAAGGACTGTCTGGCTTCGTGGCTAGGATTTATTTAAATTGCTGTAGAGTGCAACTTGGCTAGTTAGCAACAAAAACGTACTCTTAAGAGAACCGACTGCATTAGCTTAAATAAATTTGAACTTAAAAGTTGCTCAGAGCGCAGACAAGTCTTGCCATAGCTTGCAAATGAGAGGCCTTCCCCTATTTGTTTTTTATGCTGCAGCTGATGTGACAGCTACCAGGATTTCCCTCAGCCTGACAGGTGACAGAGCTGTCATATCTATTCTTGGTGATGTGGCGCACACTTTTTCTTTTTTTAAACACGTAAACACTGATATGCCCTGAACCCTTTCCAGCTTGGACTTGGTCTTCAGGGCTTCAGAGCAAAGGTAGAGGAAGCTGGTTTCGGCTCCAGCAGCATGGCTCCTACGCCCTTTAACTCCCTGAGGTGCTCCTGAGTGCCATGATCCGATAGTCCTGTGTCTGGCTGCAGCGCGTGTTCCCCTTCTGCCCCCGGTACTACGCAGGGTCAGGGCCAAAGCTGGGGAAGGGCCGACACAACTGAATCTCCCCCCTGGATGGCTCATGACAGTCGGGTTGCGGCCCGGTCTCTGCCCGCAGCAGGGGGACAGGTCGGGAAGACGTGGTGTCGTGGGACGGGCTTACACTGCCTAGGCCCCTGGCAGACAACACTTTTACTGCTGGCGTTGGGGATTAGCGGCTTTCGGGACATGGCTCTGCGGTTTAATTTTGTAAGCGGTAAGGAAAGGAGGAATCTGTCACATAAGTGCAGACACAACCAGAAGCGACCTCCTGTGTTGTGTGTAAAAATGAGTCTGTTTAGGAATTGCCAGTATGGTTCTCAGTCTGCCCACAGTCAGGTTAAACAGTTAACGAGAAGAGTCAGTACCAGGAGCTACAGGGCAAACGGGCCCTGCCTCTTGCTGGAGACTCTTTGGGGTTACTGTGCTGGGAACAGAACAATACAGACACATGATTGCTGGGCTAACGCATCCGCGATGAACAGCCAATGCGTCATGCTGGGCAGGAGGCCACAGACCAAAGTTTATAAAGCTTTATTAAACGTTTTGAACAGCTGTGCAATGAACAAACAATACTCTGGGAGTTTCACAACCTCATAGCTTGAACTTCCTCGGGACAGCAACAGCCACTTCTCCTGCTCTCCCCAATGAGACTGAAGTAAAGACAAACAGATGGCAAAGGGGAAGGAACCCTTTAAAGTTTAGAGACAGTATTTTGTGTGAACCTCTAAGGCATCTCACAAACTTCTGCCCCAGGTTGGGCTCCCCAGGAGCCACGGCTGCAGAGAGTCACGTATGCAGCGTGGAGCTCTGCACAGCTGTGGCTGTAGGACTGACCCACCACCACCTAGGCTTCTTGACATCCTTCTGCTAGGAGAGATGGAGACACCAGGTGCTCCTCTAGCCTCCTCCCTTAACCAGTCAGTAGCACCAGCACCTTCTGTCACCCCTGGCCCGAAAACATTATGACTGAAAATGGCTGAAGCATCTACTGCTTCAAGCCATGCCTCCACCTCGGGATCCTCTCCTGCCCTGCTCACACCTGGCTTTTTGGGCTACCATGAGTTTTATAGGGTGAGGTTCACAGTGGCTTTCAAAACCCTGCATCTTGCAGCATACTGGTTCTTTATCCCAACAGTCAATACCTCGGTAAACCCTGGAAACCCCTAGGAAGAGGGGAAGAGACAGTCGCTACTACCTGTGAGGCTTTATAAAAGCAGCAGCACAACTGAGGCTTTCAGGCTATGATCTCGGAGCGTAAGTAGTTCGGAAAGCACTTCGGCAGTGCACGCATCTCTTTGGCAGGCTGAGGAGGAGGAGATGACTCAACTGCCTCTGGCTCCAGCAGCTTTTGGCCAAGTGCATCTGTGAGCTGTCGAGCTTGCCCTTGATCAGCAAGGCGGGAAGGCTGGCTCCCCACAAAGAGAAAGATGGAGAGAATCTTGTAGCTACTTGAGCAGAATCAGTGGGCCGAAAGCCCTGAGTTAGACCCCCGTGGCCTAATGCAGACAAGTGAGTGACACACAACTCCACCACCATGCAACAGCTGGGCAGAGGCCAGCAGCTCGGTCCTCCACCAGTTCTCAGTTAGGAGGGCTGGTGTCCGTTCCCGGTGATACGGGAAGGGGGGGAAAAAAAAAAAACAAAAGGATTCTGGTTCTAAAAAAGCAGGTGGTGCTGCCAGAGTTCACACAGTAAACAAGTCGAATTTCACAGGCAGAGTGGGAGGAATTTACCACTCTAGTCCACAAACAGTTACAGGAAACAGGCTGTTTTTACTCCAGTCACATGCCTAACACCCCCCCCTCCTCCCTAGCCCACCCCCTTTTTAAAAGCAAAACAAGAGCCCTCAGCAGACTGGAAGATTATTGTTTTCTAGGTGCCCACTATGCTGGGATCGTGAGCCGATTCTGGCAACTGGGATCCTGTGCAGTGATACAAGAAGCAGTTCCCCCAGCAGCTGTAGCAGATGAGGAACAGAGCTGCCAGGAAGACCAAGGCACAAATTGTGCAAGGTTTCCGTTCCAGGAGGAAACTGAGCAGGTAGAAGCCCATGAACATTGAGTGACTGAACCACAACGCTGGGTTGAGGGGCTTGGGTATGAGCAGGACAGGTAGCAACCACTGAAGGCAGTACATTGTGGCTGGCTGGCGGGGCCTTGTGGCAGCAGCAATCAGATGTGCTCCAGAACAGTCTCCAGCAACTCCTCTGGCAGGCAGGCGGTCAGGCTGTTCTGTAGGGAAGGGTAAAATGTCAGACTGTCAGAGAAACACAGCAAAAAGATCAACAGACGTTCTTCCCGTACAGCTTCATTTACTCCCAAGCATCGTATGCTGATGCTCGAACTCCTAACACTAAATTCTGGTGTGTCTCAGAGCTGGTGGAAACTTTCCTGCCTTCTGAACCACTGGGGACATGATTATCTATTGCTGGTGTAGAAGTATATCCCGTAGGTGCTCTGTATCTCAGGCTTTTACCAGGCTAACAGTTATGAGACCCTTTTCTTTAGCACAGTGCAGGAACAGAAAGGGAGAGGGGAAAACAGAAAGGAAAACAAGCTGCTGCAGCCTTCCCTACACACGTATTTATCCAAGACAGTCCAAAGACTTCAGCGATGGTATAAAGAAATGCAAGTGAGGGGTAAACTATTAGGTGCTACAAAGAAACGTTAAGCAAGTGTTGTCTAGGAAGTGTTAAGCGCACAAACTGCTTCCTCCCCAGGCACAGACCCATTATAAAGTCTTCCAGCAGGACAGCGTAAAATTCAAGCTATACACGTAGCCACCCAGGAAAGCTCCGACAGCGTCCAGGCTGCAAAACAAAGGGGAGGACAGTCCCTGCTTAAGGGATTTATAATCCTTGCCAATCAGCTAAAGTCAGATAAGACAAAGTATGTGAATAGATCAAAGAGGGGAGAGTCTCAAAATGGCAATTTTCATAAGTGCTGTAAACACAGGATTTCTTCACTTGGATTATTGTAAAACCCCGTGGAAACAGTGAGCTTTAAGGGCTTCTCTAAGCAGGGATGGCATCACACTACAAGTCCAGAAAACAAGCTGCTACCTTTAGCAACCACATCAACTACACTAAGTGTGTGTGGGTTTTTTTTTCTTTCTAAGCAGTTCAAACATCTTAATCCAAGAATTTCAGATGGTTTTAAAAATAATAAATGCCTTACAGGTGTTTTTACAGAGCCAGAACTGTTGAAAGGGGACCGAAGAATGAAGTTTAGCAGTCTGGGATAGCAATAGCAGGTCAGGTTAGAAGATATGAATACTGTTGGGAGGGAGTAACTGGAAGACTTCCTTCAGTTCACGCAGTAGGGAAACTATGAGAAGCGGGTACATCGAGACTCCTAGCTTATTACCCCAAAAAGGGAAAACCACGCAGGGCAACGCTGGAAAAGGGAAGAACTTGGGAAGCGTGCTCTTCCCTGCTATCCTGTAGCACATCATGATGACATGCAGCGATACTGAACAAAGCAGCTGCCAGCCAGGGCACAGAAAGACAGGCGAGAGGACAGCCCCAGCCTTGCAGAATGCCACGGCCTCACCCACGCTAAGCAGACCCTGGTCAGAACAGCTTCTTGCAGCAATCCTTTTATCTGAAAATACTCAACTGAGTAGTGCTCTGTCAGAAGGATGAAAGACTGAACCGAGCCTGTTAGGATTACAACTGGGGGGCGGGAAGGTTAGTAGGATGAAGGAGTGAGAAGGTAAACAAACAGCACATTCCTCTGGCTCCTGTTGGCAGGAGAAGGGATTTCCTGGTGAAGGGAGGGAGAATGAGGGATTGCACAGAAAAGCCAAGAGAAAACCACACATGGTTCTCTTCCAAAAAAACACTGAGGTCAGACTTGTCTTACAGCTCTGTAAGCTCGTAGGTACCAACCGGCTCTGTCAGAAGCAGGAAGCACGCTGCCATCCCCTGTGTTCTTAGCAGCAGGATCTATTTTAATGTTAGTGATAGAAAATGCAGGCCAAAATCTCCACGGGGGCAAACAAATTAAGAGTATTTGGGGAAAGCATGTTGTGCTGGCGCTCCTGCAAGAGTGCTCTCCAGCAGAGAGGGCAGTTGGGGTTCAATTAGTAAAACTAAGCTGCAGTTAGGCAGCCAAAGAATAAGGAAGAAGTTATTTTACATTGCAATATGGATAAAGTCAAGTGAAAGGAATAAAACTCCCAATGTTAGTCCTGTTTTATGCAGGTCACTCACTCGTATCTTTAAGGGCAAGTCTAGTCCCAAGCCTGTTTTCCCTGTCTATAAACTGGAAATAAGGATTACTTATTTCATAACAAAACATGCTGTCTGCTAGCCTTTGTGAATCGCTTAGATGTTTCTGGAGTAAAAGTACTGCAGAAGTATTAGATGACTTTTTCCCAAGGGGAAGAATGGAGAGAAAAGATTTAACAACAAATATTTGAACAGACGGGTAATTAAACCCCACCACCCAACTTTTTAGTCCAGATTGTATTGAATACAACAAAGTTGTACCAAATCAATGATCTGCAGCTGCCTTAATCCTCCTGAAATGTTCCTTCCTGGAAGTTTCCTATGGTCTTTCTCTCCCAAGTGCTCCCAACATTGAGCAGTACAAATCACTGCATAAACATCATGTCATACTTTTGCTAGATCCAGCCCTGAAATCACATCAGCTTGACTTCTGTAGCTGGACATGTGCCACAGTCTTTGGGTCACCCCTTCCTGAAGCTTTTAAGTGCCTACAGACAATTGCTTTGGGCTTTCTGCCTCTAGAGTAAAGAAATGGATAAAAAACAACCTAAGATGATGTGCCTGTCAGAAGAGCACAAGGCTGGAACAAAGCTCTAGAATCTTCCAGGACTAATGTCAAATCTTTCAGCTTTAATAAGGCCACATGTCGCTATTGAGCCTTTAGCCCCCCCAACTTTACAACTGACTACAGTTTAAGAGTGTAATTATAATTCATGATGTACCTGCATTTCACTCTGAGGTCTGGCCTCCTCACCACAGCACAGACTTAAGCAATAATGCTCTAAACAGTGAGTTGATTCTAAGTGCGTAAGCATTACCTAAACACTTCCTACAAACACAAATCCACCTCAGAACAAGTTACCCATTTTTAAATACTGGTATTTCCTGGAAGAGCCAGTTCCTTGTAGCAATCAATGCAACCACTCTGCAGAATAAAGAACCATTTAATAGTGGTTATTTTTACTATGAAGTTTCAATGTCAATGCCCTTCAATCTGCAAACCTCTTGGACTTCTAACAAATGCAGACGTTTGAACCATTAGTCTTGTATCTGTAGTCAATTTGCTTGTATTTTCATGTGCCCCTTTGCTATCCACCAGTTAAAGGTTGAAGACCCTTTGCTGTATCCCACAGCTGATCCTAGATAAGGTACCTACTACTAGAGACTTCTGCAGCTCTATCTTCCTCAGGGGACTTCCCATTAGGAAGATACATACTCTTCCTAGCTCTTCACTGGAGATTCCTTTATACAGCTGGCAATGAGACTGAGTTCTCTTTCCACGCTACTGATCAAAGAGAAACAGCGTCTCCTGCTACCAACTCTTTACTGAGCAGGGAACTACCACTCTCCTTGGTGCCCAGGATAGGCAGTCCCTTCCTGAAGCCATAACAATATTCAGTTTTGCCTAGATTCTCAAGCAAGGTGAAACTTGCAAATGAAAAATTCCTACCTTGTCTTTGTCCCCTCCTCACGATCCAAGCTAAAGACTACCACGTCCCAGAGCAAATAAGAACCTGTCACCCAACAGTATTTCTACCAGCTCCCTGTTTCACAACCGCATCCTGCTTTTCCTCAACCAGTTGCTCTTGTTCTCCCCTGCCTGACTCATCTCTATCCTTAGCCAGCCTGGTGTCCTCCTATCCTCAAGACTGCTCTCGTGCTCCCGCTCAAGTCATCTGACTTGGCGGCCACTCATGTTTACCAGGTGGCTCCTTTTCATCGCATCACCACTGCCTCCTCTTGCTCCTCCGCAGCTCTTAGAGCCACTTGAACTTGCTTCAGACCCCTCAGCAGCGGAGAGCAGGCGATGCTCCCGCTGCTCTCCCCACAGTCAGCACTCCGTCTGATCTCCATGTGCTGCCAAAGCCTCCTCCCTGCCGGTTCCTGCAGGCAGAGGAGCAGCCTGGGGAGATTCCCTGCGCACCTCATTAGTAAGCAAACACCAATACTTTTCCATGTGCTTATTAATCGGCTTCCATCGTGTTCACAGCCCTTCCTTCTGTCATCTTCCCTCCCAAGACCATTCAAAACTAGCAGGTCCTACTGGCACATGTTTGTGGGGAGGATTTTCAAATTCCAGTGCAAGGGTAGCGGCACACCTTTCCCAGCCAGAAACAAAATTTTAATTATGACAAGTCAAAATTGAGTAGCACAGCACAAGTCTGTAGTGCCTTGCAATCAATCAGTCACGTTTTAGAATAAATCCATCTGAGGAGCTAGGAAGCTGTTCCTTGATATTCTGCAAGCTAATTCAGCAATTAAGAGGCCGAGAGGTGTTCCTACACCATAGGTTTTATACATCAGTATGCCAACACGACATCTGTACCTTTCTCAAGAATGTCTTAATTCCTTAACAGTCCATTTACCCTGACAGGGGACAATAATCAGCCAGCTTTCACTAAGCACTTAAAAGGTAAGCTTGTTCAGACCCTACTAAGGCAACTATTAAGCCCGTGCTGTCTGCAAGGAACTTCCCCAGCAGATGCTACAGAAACAGTCACCCAGGCTGGCAGCTAAAAGGTCTGCAATAAAAAGACTGAGTAACCTTTTTATTGGGGGGTGCTGGTGCCAATCTCCCCCTTTCCCAAAGCCAAAGTTTCTGCTTGGGAATGAAAAGCCACATTGTCTAGATAAAAATCTCTCAAGTTACACAGTGCACATAAACTTAGAGTAAGCCTCAGGGACTTGCACTGAGTTTCTTGCCTATAAGGCTCACCTGTAATACAGTCTGCTTAAAATTGTTTAAATCAAAAACCCTGTCACAGCCATGTAACTTGAACTGATGTGTGTGGGCGGTGCTTCATGCTGCCAGCATGAGTTCAAAACCAACTCTCAAATACCACGTAGCACCCAAAACAGCTGCTAAAAACACACAATATCCAAAGCATTGGGGGGAAAAAAAAGAGGTGAAAGAGCTATCGAGTGACAAGTTTGAGGAGTTCAGCTAAGAAAAGCAACAGCAGACCAGCTTTCTAGATGCCAACCCTCTCTCTTAAAAAACCCAAGAACCACTGTTCAAACTTTAAGACCTATTTGCAGTATCAGGGATTTAACTTCTTCAGGGTTTTTTTTTTGGCCTTGCTGCTATTTTTTCTGTTTTTTTTAAAGCTTTATCTACTGGTATGACTCAACTGGAAAAAGTGAGTCTTCAATTTTTGGCAAAGGCCTTACCCCAGTCTTTGGTAAGTTCATGCCTTGAACACTTGACATAGACTCAGAAATGCTGCAATATAATTGGGAACAGTTTCCAAAAGAGCAGCAAATCCTTGACTGACCAAGCCTCAGGGTTACGAAGTGTTCTGATTTCTCAAGCTAGAGACAAGCTGAAGCAACTAATTTCATGAAAAACGGAGGCCCTCTGTTGAGCCACTCTTTTCACCGCTTCCATAGCTGCTCTCCGAGCTTCGTTACTGATTGGGGAATTGATTAGCCTGTATCCAGAGGTAGTGCAGTGCACTCACAGCACCAGGGCCAACAAACCTCCCACCTGTGAGCAGGAAGGCAGCAGTATGATCCGTGTTTCTCTGCATACTAAATCACAGTAGCAGAACCTTAAGGTTCCTACCTTAAGGTAACCCCCCCCCCCCCCCGTGGTGGGTAGAGATGTCAACATCGACAGTTGTCATCTGAACTATCGCTACTTTCATTCGTACCAATTTATTAATTCTCAGTGGTCCTCATTCCCACCCTCTGCCTTTGTTTAACTGCCAAAGATCAGGAATTCCAGGCCCATTCCAAGTTCCCTGAAAAACATAATTATTTTTAGTTTTAATTTGGATCTCTTCTCTACCTTTTTGTGCCTTTGACAGGCTTCAGAAGTCTGACTACAGCCTGATAAAGGCCATTTTTCTGTGTCTCAGGTAAAGAGAGGCAGAAATGCAGTATTGGTAAGGGGTTCTGGGGAGTTATGACATATAGGTTGGGCAAAAGTTACCCCACCATGACAGTACTTGTGAGATCAATTATAATGTTTCAGTACAGGGATAATCAAGTATAGGAGAGTTCAGTGCATTGTGAACTGCATTTAAGAGCTTTGTATTTCATCTTCTCTTGCACTTGCGTGTTTGGGGTGTAATGAGCAACGTTCATACAACAGAACGGCTTGTAAACTCGCTTTGCAACTGGCTCAAAGCGTCCGCAGGGTCGCAGGGAGGGTGCCTGGCTGGGCGCAGCACCACTGCGGAGTGCCGTATTCTCTGCTGGACAAAAGGATGGCCGAGAGTTGTCTTGCTCCGGGGAGAAACGGGCCTGGGTTTGCTTTTGGAAGGTACTAGAGCGAGCTATGAGATGTTCCTGACTCTGAGAGCAGAGGTATGGAGGGGAGGAAAAACAGACTCGGGGGGTGGGGTGGGGAGCGGAGCATACAGTGTTGTTATTTCCATGTTAGGTTGGCAGTAGTCTAAGCACGCTCACGGGAGGCTGAAGTCGGCTCTTTTATAACCCACGCACGCTCGGCTACGAGAGCGCGGCTCTCCCGCCGTCACGGCGCTGGGAAAACCTCCCCGAGCGCTTCCTCCCGGTCCCCGAAGTCAGCGAATTGTCACCTCCGGCTCCGGCAGGCCTCCGGCTCCGGCAGGCCCCCGCTTGCCCCCTCACAGGAC
>NW_008794965.1:17149-25138 GCF_000699145.1 Aptenodytes forsteri | reverse complement strand
GGGGGGGGGGGGGGGGGGGGGGGGGGGGGGGGGGGTCTAGTTTTTTGCGTGTTTCCTTGCTTTTTAAGAAATTACATGTATTTTTTTAAAATCTGAAGTACCGTTTGCACGCTTCTTTGCGCCGCGTGGCATGCTTCTTGCAGGCTTGTTTTGCGTGGCGTTGCACGGGGTTCGCATGCAGCGAGCACGCCGTCGCAGGCTGCTTGCAGGCTGCAGCGCGCTCCTGGCGCGCTTTGCTGCAGGGCACGCCGCTCACAGAGGTGGTGGGGTTTTTTTGCATGCTCTTTGCATGCTGCTTCGCACTGTGCGGCACGCTGTTCGCCTGCTTTCTTGCATGTTGCAGGGCACTGCGTTTTTGTGTGCAGCTCGCATGAGTCTCTGCAGGGTGGCCCGCTTTTTGCATGCTTTCTTACGCGTGGCTGCATGCTGTGTGCAGGCTTTTCTTCGCATGCAGTCGGCACGAGTCCTTGCACACCATTGCACGCTGTTCACATGCTCGCAGTGTTTGCACTGTGTGGCACGCTGACATGCTGTGTGCAGGCTTTTCTTCGCATGCAGTCGGCACGAGTCCTTGCACACCATTGCACGCTGTTCACATGCTCGCAGTGTTTGCACTGTGTGGCACGCTGAGTCCATGCTTTCTTGCGTTCCTTTGCATGCTATTTCTAGGCTTGCTTACATGCTACTTCCTTGTTACGCATGGCAGTGCACTTTTGTTGCTGACTGAGCCCCATCCAGCCCCAAAGGGCCCTAGTTTTCCGTGCTGTAGTAGGGTGGGCACTTACACCCTTCCTGGTGGTACGTCTCAAAGAGAGGTAGAGCGGAGATGGCTCCGTGGCCTCTCCCCTTACTTTATTTGCGACACCGCTTGCTGGCAGCCCTCTGGCCGAGCGTCACTGGGCTGGCAGCTAAGCCCGGACTGTTAGAACGCCCTCCAGCTCCGGCCCTTCTCTCTGCAGACAGCCAGCAGCAGGTTACCAAGCACAGCCCAGCCGTGCCCAGCTCCGGCTGGGCTCCCAAGGAGGCCATGCAGGGAAGGGAGAGAAACAGCACAGGGAAAAAAAAAAAAACCCAAGCACTAATAATTCAGGTTTTCCCAGCTGTTTAAAACCCACCCAGCCGTGGTTGCAGGGCCGCCCGCGTTTCCTGCAGGGTTTTCTGCTTGGCTGGCCCATGCATTTGATGGATGCGATAAGACAGACTCCCTCGATGGCCTGGCAGGCGTGAATCCAGCCGGGGACGGTTTCCCTCCTCCACTGCCGTTTTTCCGGGCTGACCTCTGTATGGGCCATTTAAATTCCTGGTTTATGGCACTGCATGGGAATGGCCCTGAAGCCTTTGGCTGATGCCAGCTCCGGCACCCTTTGCCCGTGGCGGCTCCCGGCTGGCCCCGGCACAGGGACCTTTTTCTCCTGCAAAAGTGACAGCCGGGTTTGCAGCAGTGCCGTGTTTCTTGCACTATTTTCGGCTGGTTTGGCTTGCCAGCTGCATCCATGGGTGCTGGCCTCGGTGCTCGGGGCGCTTTGCTGGATCCCACCTAATGCCCGCAGCACGCAGGCTTCACCCGGGGAGCTGGGCTGGGGGGATCTTGGGCACTCTGAGCTGCTCCGGCACATGCTGATGGTTCCAGTTTGTGGGATTTATCCTGGACCCAACCTGAAACAACTCGAGCTCTCCAAATCCTTTTGCAAACTGCAACGTGGACCCTTATGCCCGAGGCTCCTGGCCGTGTCCCTCTGCCCCTGCGCTGCTACAGGAGCTGCGCGCTCGCTTGGGTTTCGTTTGGTTGTAGTTCTAGTTTTCTGTAAAGAAACTCAGTTTTGCGCTTGAAGCCTGGCTGACGGAGCTGCAGCAGCAGTCCTGTGGCTGGAAGCAGCGTGAGCTCCCAGCCCTGTGGTGTCCTTCTCAGCAAGCGGAAAGAGAGAGGGATAGTCCCAAACTCACGCAGCTCTGCAGGCTGCATGGAGCCATCCAGTGGAATGGATCCGTAAGGAGCTGCAAAGAGAAGGGCATCTCCAGTAGGGAAGGGAAAGGTAATCCCAGGCCAGCAGGAACAGACTGTCCTGTGCAGGACAGGAGGCAACGGGGTTTTTTTTGTTCAAGCGGAAGCTTTTAAAGGACCTCTGGCTGTGCTTTGCTTTGATTCTAGGGAGTATTTCTTCTAATGATTTCCTTGTGCTTTGTTTAGCTGCTTGTAGGCAGTTGTCTGTTCTATCACGATAGCCACATCCAAGATGCAAAGGACGTACCCCTGAAAACAGCACCGTCAGAGGCCGAGCAGCACCACCAGCATCCTCTCGCTGCTCTCTGTGAACCGCAGCGAGGCGGTACCTTGTATTTTATGAAAGTAACCAAAGACCGCAGTGGTGCTGGTGTTCCTGCATTCCCAGCCCAGGGCTCTGGGAGGGCTGAGGCTGCTGCCCACCAGCAGAGCCCGGCTGGCCACAGCTCAGCGCTTGGGGTCCGCTGAGCCCAGAGGCCCCCCGAAGCTTTGGGGACACCGTGGGTGCAGGGGAGCTGTTGGGCAGACATGCAGAAATGATACCAAGGAGGCAGAGGAGGATCTTGTGCTGCAGCAGAGGCGTGAGCAGGTGGAGGGGCTTCAAAACGCTGCAAATAGAAGCTGGGAGCAAGAGAAGCTTTTTCCTGAGAAAGAAAATAAACCCTGGGGACACCGTGGGTGCAGGGGAGCTGTTGGGCAGACATGCAGAAATGATACCGAGGAGGCAGAGGAGGATCTTGTGCTGCAGCAGAGGGGTGAGCGGGTGGAGGGGCTTCAAAACGCTGCAAATAGAAGCTGGGAGCAAGAGAAGCTTTTTCCTGAGAAAGAAAATAAACCCTTGCCATGGCTGAGGGGACAGACATACACCATGGCCAACAATTAATTTGCAAACTGGCTCAACTGTGGTGAAGCATGGCAGGAGGGAGCTGTGAAACGTGGCAGCTGTGGAAGGTGAGATGGTAGTGCAGATGAACCCATCTCTTCGCTGCAGATCACCCCCCCTCCCCTTACCACATCTGCACCTCCTCCCAGCTGACTCGGGTAGCGTGCTAGAGACTTAGCAGCTCAGAGTCTTACAGGGCCAATTCTGCCTGTGGGGTTGAGAAAATAAAACCAACCAGGAGCAGCACAACTGTACAAAACTGCTCAAGTTTACTTCCAGCATCGTTCCCAGCACATAAGTTACCCCTCTCCCAAACAGAAGTCTTATACCTTTCCCAATGCCGTAGCAGTGCAGTTCAGTAGTCAATGGGCTTAGAGCCGTTTCCCATCCTAACAACGGAAGCAATCTCTCAAGCTTGGTGGACCTCAAAGAGAGACCCAGGCAGCAAAATGGAGCAGGTTGCTTCCAGCAAAGACAAGAAGCAGCAGCGCTCTGTTCCCTGGGTCTCCCCAAGGAGCCCCGCGGCCAGCGCCGACCGCCCTGGTTTCTCTCAGAGGGGGGGCACGCCCCTGAATTTGCGGATGATGTTGGCCAGCCGCTTGGCCAGCCCACCCCGGCTCGGCTCTTCCACGTGAAACGTTCTGGTCAGCAGGTTGTAGAAGGAGCCGTAGCACACTGCCACCACGGTGCAGGTCAGGCAGATGACGTTATAGGGCATGCTGAAGTCTGGCGTCGGCAAGTTTACCAGCAGCGGCTCCGTGTACAGGCGCACAAAATAGCTGGAGCCATCAGAGGAAGGAAACCTGGAGAGCAGAAGCAGGAAAGGGAGTGTCAGCCCGCACAGGACCGCTGCTTCATGCTCACCAGATGGGATGACAGTGGCCGGCAGCCCGCAGGCGCCGCGCTACGGCCCCACTCCCCAGCACAGGCACACTCACAGCGAGGTGAAGAGAGGGCTCTGCTCCACATCCACGTCCTTCATCGCAATGACACTGGGCACCAGGGCACTAAGCACAGATGAACTAAGGAGACAAAGGACATGCTAGTGTCAGTCCTGCCAGCAGAGACGGCAAGAGTTTTTCCCGTCCCCAGAGACCTGGGCAGCAAGTCCTACACGAGGCCCAGAAGGGGATGAGGAGCTGAGGTATATGTCGTTACCTGACGTAAAAGCCGTGATTGGGGTCAGGCGTGTACTCTGTCCACTTCAATAAGGCCCTCTCAAACTGGATTGTGATTTTGGTGACAGAGCTGGCTGGCAGCTGGATCAGCATTTCCAAGAGGTGAGGCTGCCTCCGGTCCTGGGCTGGCTGGTAGTGGATATAACCTAATGCCAAAGAGACGCGTCAGTGGCACTGGGGGGACCTTGTCCAATCTCACATGGTCTGGACATCTCCCATGGGGTGGGTGCTCCTGCTTCCACTGTCCTGGGAGAGGTTTTCTGGGCAAGTGAAGATGCACAGGTAGCAAAAAGCATGTGCTAAAGCTAAATCTGGCTGGTCTTTACAGCTGATGACCCATGAAAGTCGGGTGTTTGTAAGGAAAGGTACAAATGCAAAAGAAGACCCAGTCATCAATTTTAAATCAAGCCTCCTTTACTACAAAAATCAGTTCACTTTGGTTTAGACCCTTGTTGGATTATGAAACACTGTCCACGTGCCTCTTATAAAACAAACTTAATAAAGTCTCATCTGCTGTGAGTGTTGAACTGAAGG
Organism: Aptenodytes forsteri; assembly: GCF_000699145.1. Classification (NCBI taxonomy): domain Eukaryota; kingdom Metazoa; phylum Chordata; class Aves; order Sphenisciformes; family Spheniscidae; genus Aptenodytes; species Aptenodytes forsteri. The sequence continues at coordinate 20,541 of NW_008794965.1, read as the reverse complement.
CTAGGAAAATATCCTAAGATGTTTTGTTTCCCAGTCCAGTTTCCCAGTGATCACTGGGGCCCGAGGGAGGGACTAAACCATCTCTGGAATGAGCTGCTTGTGCCAAGGGAACCGGGTGGCATGTGTTCCCGGGAGGGTTTACTTACTTGGCTTGTTTTCCTTCCCCTTCGTGATGATAGTCAGAGTGTGCACATAGAGTCGCAGATACCACGGCACAGTCTCCAGCAGGATCACGGGGAAGGCCCGGTACGGGTGAGTGTTGTAGATGAGAGTGCTGATCTCTCCGGTCTGCAGCCCGTATCCACTCACGTAGCGCTGAGCATGGAGTATGGGTGTCGGCAGTTCCGCTGCAAAAGAGAAAAGGACACAAGGAATGGGGGGCCGTGCCAGGTGATTTTTAGGCCTGGAGCCCTGACCAGCGGTGCAGGTGGAATGAAGTTCTGGTCACTCACAGCTGTCTTGGGGCCGCTTCCACTTCAGCTGCACATTGAGGCTGCGAGATGTATTGAAGAGCGAGGGGCTTAGCAGGTCATAGACGGCATAGGTTCTCTTGTCTCCCTGGACAATAGCTTCGTATACAGATGCCGGAGGGGGGGTCACTTCCAGTAACTCCTTTTCCTGAGAAAGCAAATAGACCATGAAAGGAAAAGTGCCCCTTGAAGTAACTGGCAGCGCTGGGCAAAGCCCCTCCGGCTGGTCCTGAGCTTTCCCACCCAACAGCCAGCTCAGTGCTCTTACTAACACCATCACGCTCATCCCCACAGCCCTGCTCAGAGGAAGGAAACCACCTCCCTTCGTTAGCCCCGGAGGGCTCCTGGGGGGCCTGGCCATGCAGAGGATGGAGGCGAGCATGTTTCAGAGCCGCACAAAGTGGCTGAACTGAGGGAGCAGGGGGTGTTCTCTGGTCCGTGAGCATTACCTTGTTCTTAGGGGAGATGTCAACATAGACTTTGCTCTGCGATGCCAGAGGGCACGCGTCAGTAAGTGTGCGAGAGAACATCTTGAAGAGGGACCAGTCTGCAGGAAGCAAAGTCAGTGGCAGGTGGAGTGAAGTGCGGCAGGCTGGGGGCACTCGAGGACCACAGCGCACTGCCGCCGAGCTTACCTTTCTTTCCTTGGCCGCTGGAAAAGGTGTCAAAGACCACAGTGAGGGTCTGTCTGAGCTCCCAGGACACAGCCAAGCAGGAGGCATCCTGGACAAGAGAAAGAGAGGCAGCTCTGATCACACCTTCTGGAGGGGCAGGACACCAGGAGGGTGCTGGAACTCCACCAGGACTGCAAGAATCCCATCGGGACCCAGGTGAGACCAGATAAGCAGGACGACAGCTGTGTTAGACACAGTGAACCCACCGCAGGGGAGCCTGGCAAACCGGCGTGTCACCTTGCAGTGTCACAAGAAGGCTTTGGGTTTTCTCTTGGGCCTGTTAAAGGAGGGAGTCCTGAGCCTCGGCGCTTACCCTGCAGATGGGGCGGATGTGCACTGCCTGCGAGTGGTAGCTGCTGTGGAACAAGCGCTCGGCCTTCAGCAGCACAGCAAGCCCGGCCTGCAGGGAGAAAAGGAGAAACTCAGCCCCAGGTCTGTTCTCTGCTCCCACTGAGAGAAAGGCCCTGCTAAGACTTCCCAGTGCATGCTCCCGGATTGCTGTCGGGAACCCAGCTCCATCGGGAGAGGCCCAGTGAGGCAGCAGGACTTGCCGTTACCTTTGAGCCACATGGCAGCAGCTTCTTCCAAGGCGTGAGGTTCTCTGTGCAGACGACCTCCCGGGGCAGGACAGCGTATCGCAGGAGATGGTGATCTGTCCCTGGGCAGGGAGGTGGAGTGTCAACAGGCTGGTACTGCTAGAGGCATGACAGCAGAAGCAGACCTGTTCCACCCCACAGCCCACCACCCTCTCAACATGCCCAAAATGCCACGAGCTCACTGAGGAATAGATCCCACTCTGTTCAGAGTGATTTGGATAGAATCAAATAGGTAAGGGTATATTCTAGCAGATTTTTTTAATGAGTGCCTTAAATCCTCTAGTCCTCACTGTTTCATAACATACTTTTCAGAGAGACAGATGAGGGCCTGGCAGCATCTGCCACATACTGCTTGTGGGTTTCCTCTGTTCAAATCCAAGCCTCATTCGCAGGGAGAGGAAATCATAGAAATCATAGAATCATTGCTTCCAGGAGGAGGTTAACAGACCCTGTTGTACACACCCAGACCCAGAGTCGTTGCAGGACCTGTGCCCGGACTCCCTGGAGTGGCACAGGGCAGAACTAAAGCTAGAAGCAAGAGTGAGAGGGCAGAGCCGGGCAGCCAAGCGCAGGCCGGGCTCACCATTGGCTAAGCCCAGGGGTTTGAAGGACGCCGTTGGAGTGACTGTGTTGGTCGAGTCAATGAAGTTGAGAGAAGCACAGAATATTCCAGAGAGGATGTTACTCAGTTCTTTCCAGGCTTTGTCAACACTGTGTGAGAACAGATACCAGAGATTACTCAGCAGCTTGAATCCTCGGAACAAGCAGCGTTAAGTCAGTAACATTCAATAAATACACCGACGTGACCACGCTGGCTTTCAGAAGCTGCAAGGAGCATGCAGGCAGAGGCTGCTGGTCGTGCACTCTTCAGCTCTCTTGGTATTTTATTCTAACGCATGAGATCTGGGGGACATTCACTGCAGGGGCAGCCCCTGGGCTGGCAGGGCTTCACACAGCCAGAGACCCGGTGGTGGGTGCAGCTAGTATGTGAGGAGAGAGGCTGGGGGAGCAGGGAGCGTGTGGGAGGTGACGTACGGTGTACGGGGAAGGGGCTGTGAGACCTAAAAGCAACACCGTGGTGCGGCTCTGAAGGCTGACCCGACCAGCAGACCTGGCATGGGCCACTTGTAGGGAGGGGCGAGCTCTGTGAGTCCACGCAGAGCTGCGGTGGCTTGAAGAGGGGCTGTGTGCTAAGGGAGATGGTGACAGGTGTTAGATGGGAGTCAAAGGAAGTGAGTCACAGATGAGAGGTCAAGATATAACCCCATCTTATTAGCACAGTGAGGGGTTTGTCATCACAGAGCCCATAAGGGAATGACTTGTCCCTTTAGTGAACAAGGGTTTGCCCTCAGCACCACATCCTGCCCTGTGCACTGAGCGGGGCTACGTTCTGCTTTTCCTTAGAGCTGCTCCTGGGGTTGCAGGCTCTTTATTCCAGCGGACATCTTCCAACCCAGGAGGCCTCTGCACACGCCGTGGCTGCCTCATGTGAGAAGGGCAACAGCTCCTGGGAGCGGTGGCCGCGGGGGGGACCCACAGGGGCAGACCAGTGGCTGGGGTACCTACTCGGTGACGGTGGGCTGGAACCAGACCCAGAGCTCGGCGCCGGCGGGTGCCTGGAGGGGCGGCTGCCCCCCGGCCCGGGTGCGCCA
>NW_008794965.1:8376-16358 GCF_000699145.1 Aptenodytes forsteri | reverse complement strand
GGGCCCGGCCCAGGGCCGGAGGGTCTTCCTGCCGCATGGGCCTCGGAGCCGGCCGGGGAGCCGAGGAGCTGCTGCAAGGAGCAAGCCTGGAGCCTGCCCCGGCTCGGGGGCGGGCGGGAAAGAGCCTGCCTGGCTGTGCGTGCGCCCGGCCGAGGGAGAGCGCCCGGCAGCGGCTGCCCCCGGCCTAGGAGCGAGGGCGCCCATTTTGTGGGGTGCTCCCCGAAGGCTCCCTCCCCCGGCTCTTAAAACTGGGGAAGCTCTTGTGCGGCCCGAGCTTGGGTGGTTCGCTGCAAGGCTTTGCTGCGCACGAGGACTCCGCAAGGACTGTGCCCGTCCCCGGGGTGACTTCCTCTTCTCGGCTCTTCCTGCTGTTGTCTGCTCTCCCTCTCTCCTTGACGTCTCCTTTCCGGAGGGCAGCGTCTATCTCTGGGCACAGAGCCATCCGGAAGCACCCTGCTTCCACCGGCTGCCAGCCCCGGCCAGCCTGCGGCCGCCCCAGGAGGAAGCAAACTGCAGCCGCAGCAAGGCAGCGCCGGGAGTGGGAGTCCGATGGAGCTCACAACGCCTCCCGCTCTGGCCGGTCGTTCCTGGATAACTGGGGAGCTCCAGCCGGTCTCACGAAGGGTTGGCTGACACAGGAGGGAGCACAGCAAGGTCTGAACACCCCCTGGGAAGCAGGCAGGATGCGGAGCGTGCCCTGGCTCCTGTTGCTTATCTCCCAGGCTCCTTTCCTCATGGGGGTGACCGTGCTTGTGCTGACGCAGCCCAAGCAGGGACAGTGCTTTCCTGGCCTGCAACCACTGATAGAGGCAGCGGGTTTCTGGCCGGCTTTGTGCCCGACTCCTCTTGACCTGTCCTGCAGGCAGCAAGCGTAGCGGGCTGCAAAGTGGCTTCATTTTGATGGCTCTTCCTTCGTGCTTCTAAAGGAGCCTCCAGCCAGGGCTGCTGCCATCATGCTGTGCTAGGGGAGCAGCAGCAGCAGCTGCTGCTGCTGCATGTGCTGGTGTTCTCCACTCAGCCCATTTGTGTGGGAAATCCCCCAGTGTACTCGTGGCGGGCAGTTGCGGGTCACCAGCAACCCTGCCTAGGTCTGCTGTGATTAGCTGTGTCCGCACTGCAGCTGCTGGCTCTCTCCCTCCTGGAGGCAGCACCCGAGCTGTTTGGGAAGATGACCTGCTCCACTAACAGCCGCCCTTCTCTGCCGAGGTCCGCGCTGTCTGCTCCCACCTTGGGCGCAAGAACCGTCCCTGGGCTGGAGCTGGGCTATGCAACAGGAGGCTTCATTTGCTTCTGCGTTGCACTCTCGGCATACTGGCTTTACGCCGCTCTCCCTCCTACAATCCCCACCTAACCCTCATCCCCAGTGCTGTTTTCTCCCAATAACACACACACCCACTGCTTGTTTAGATCAGAGTGTTATTTCTCTGTATGCCATCATTAAATGCTTGTCTGGACAGGACCCTTGTCAGTAGGATGGGGGCAGCCGGGATCCCAAGGGATGGCTTTCTGGGAATGGTGGGGCTGTGGGATGCTGAGCATTTTGGGGGAGTGAAGCAGGGAGTGTTAGCAGCAAAGCCTGAAGAGTTAATTTCGGGAACCTACAATACCCCTTTCCTTCTCCCTTGGCTGCCAGGAGAACCTGAGGAGGGGAAAACCATCTCTACCCTCCTGCAGGGCAGCAGTCCAGGATGGGGTTTACTGAGCGCCAGCAGCTTTCCTTCCTCCGGGCTGGCAGGTCCGTATGGAGGAGGCTTGGAGCAGGGCAGAGCTGGCTGCTAGCTTCTTGCCTCCTGCTCTTTGGGACTGTCCTCCTGCAGGTCCTCCTCCTCCGACTGTACCACGGGGGTCTCGGCCCCCTCCTCGCTGGTGTCCAGGCTGTTCAGATCCGTGGAGACAGACGACGTGGAGGAAATGCGTGACTTGCTCTCGGCTGTGTTGGGCACTTGCAGGGTGATTTCCTCTGGGCGCTGGCCAGCATCTGCCCCTGGAGGAGAGAGCAGTAAGAGAAGGAAGAAAAAGGCTTCTGGAGGTTTCTTCCTCCCCGAGCTTCATGGATAGCCCCCCAACACTTATTCTTCAGCAGGCTGTGCTTCCCCAGCCGCTTCCGGCTGCTCCCCATGCGGCTGCTGTGGCTGTTCCCCACCTCACACCCCCGGCTTGGCTCTGGGCAATGCTGCACATTCCTTCCCCGTTTTTGGCAGTGGAGCCTCTTCTGTCTTGCATGAAACATGGCTCAGAGCCGTGCTGCGTGAGGCTTCCTTCCGCGTGCGTGGGGAGGAAGGTGCTGGCACCCCGGGCTTTCCCTGTGGCACCCAAGCTCAGCTCCCTGGGGTCTGGCTTGGGAGGTGGAGGGGTCCTGCAGCCTTCCCGCTCGGTGCAGCGAGCTCTGCAGCGCGGTGGGGACCTGGGAAATCGTGACAAGACACTGGCTGCTCCAGAGGGGCTTCAGGACAAGAGAAATTTGCCCCACAGACTCTAGAAAGTGCCTGGGCTCTCCTGTCTCCTGCAGTGTATATACACAAGGGTCTGTACCTCTGGGCTGTGGAGGTGGATACTGGCACGGTCCCTCCAACCTCACAGACCCCAGCACCAAGTGTCTGTCTTTGTATGGGTGTGCATGGATCTGCACACAGGGTGGCCAGGGCTGAGGAACAAGGCAGTGTGGGCACTGGGGGCAGGAAGGGCTCCCAGCCTGGCCCGCAAAAGGCTTGGACTGCACGTACCTGGCAGGGGCCCAGTAACGCTGCTCTCCTCTGTCCCACAGCCCAGAAACACGTCCATGGTGTCCTGGTCTGACAGGTCCATCATGTCCATCTGCTCCAGCATGTCCACGTTGACCTCCATGGAGGAAATGCTGCCTAAGGGGGCTGCAGAGACAGAGGCCAGTGGAAAGGTGAGTGCTAGGGCCAGGCAAAGGGCACCGTGAGCCCTGTGCAGGCAGGACCCCGAGGAGGGGGCCAGCCTTGCTGTGGGGAACTGAATTCCACTTGCTGGTAAGAGTCCCCCAGGAAAATCACGTTTCCTTAAAACACCCCCCTGGGAGCTCCTGCTGCCTCACTGCAGTCCTTGTTCCTGCTCCAAACTGCTGTCTGGAGGAGCCTGTCTGAAGCCAGTGACTATGCAGGGCGCCAGCCTGGGTACCCATGTGCAGTGACTTCAGTTAAGTAGTGTGAGTAATCCACAGCACACCCACAGGCAGCGTGTGTGGTCCTGTCTCAGTGCAGGACATGCATGTCCCCAGCCGCCTTTAGACTGGGGATGTCCCACTGATCTCTGATCTCTAACGCCCGTGTCATTGTTCCCTGAAACACCTCCAGCCCCGTGCCGGTGCCTGCAGCACTTACGTCTACGATGCTCTATCTGCAGGTGAGACATCGGGAAGAAGAAATCCACGTCATGCTGGAAAACCTCCTCAAAGAACTTCTGCCGGTCTCGTAGTTTCAGCTGCTGCTGCTGCATCTGCTCTGCATCCAGGCTCCGCTGCGCCTGCTCCATGTCGGCTGGGGAGAAAGGTGAGGAGGGTCAGACGAGGCAGGGCTGTCCGAGCCCTTCTGCCTGTCCCAGCTCACGCAGTACGGCCATGCTTTACCAGCGCACATTGATTTAGTCATCGTGAATAGATGTTACACACCAGAACGGCAGCGTCACCAGCACTTGCTGTGCTGGAGCTTCAGAGCTTGCTTCCGAGACACAGGGCAACCAGGAGTTGGGAGCTCATATGCTATGTTTGCGGCTGCTGAAGTGAATTATCGAGAGGGGAAAGGGTGTTGTTATGAGAGCAGCAACGGTTTGCACATGTTCAAGTTTCAGTTTCCTTGCTACAAAACAGAGGGTTGTCTGTGAACACTAACAAGCAGAGGAAACTCCCAGAGACAAGAACTGGTGTTTGTGCTCCAGGCTTTCTGGGCTGAGGGATGCATAAGGAATAAAAGGCATCAGCAACCCTGTCACCCCTGCACACGCGCACCCCTGCTGCCACCGTCGCTATAAATACAGCCGCACCCACGCTCGCAGGCTCCCCCGTTCACATCCCCTGCTTGCACAGCCAGCTTGGCTTCTGCCTGCACAAACATTTTCATTCCTGTAATTCCTCTCGCAGTTCAACGCCAGTGCCTGTGTCCCAGGCTCGCACGGGAGGGAGTAATGGGAGCCCTTGGGCTGTTGCTGAAGGAGCTTGTTGCTGCATCCCTGGGCCTGGTACCTCCCTTTTGGGTTGGGTACCTGCAACGGCAAGGACCCAAATGGCACAGAGGGGCTGTGGCTGGTGGCCCTGGCTGTTCCCAGGCTGGTGTTTGACCTCAGCCATTCCAGATTTCCTCTCTGCTGCTCTTGGCCCAGCCGGCACAAGGAAAATGTGATTACTGGAGCAGGCAGTGCAGTAACCAAGGAAACCAAACAAACATCCTCTGCTCTGCCTGAGCACAGCCCAAACCCTCTGCTCCTCCGGGCTGGGGAGGAGGGAACAGAGCAAGCAGCATCCCCACCCTGTCTGGCAGGAGCGGGGGCGAGGACGGCAGGGGGGCTGGCTGTCAGCAATATATAGCGGCATAGGACCCAAACGGGAGAGCGGTGGTGGGCCTGGTGAGATGTCCTGGAGATCAATGTCACATCTTCCTGAGCGCCCTTCCAGGGGTCCTCTGCACCCCGTTTCTGGGGCATCCTTCATCTAAACCCCATCATCTGCAGGTGCCTGCCCAGGGAGGCCGGGTTCTGCCTGCAGCACAGTGTGGCAGAAGGCTCTGGTCCTCTTCCAGCTGCTCAGCGCCTTCCTGCGATGCCCAGAGCGGCAATCCTGGCTGCCTGAAGGGGCCTTTGCCTTGGTATGTCTGACCTAAGCACTGGGTGCCTGCTCTGCCGCAGAGGCTCAACGTGCTGTGCAGCGCCCGGGCTAACAGCTGCGGTGGCGGACGTGCTGTGCCGGTGAAGGTTTCCTCACGAGGCTGACCGGCGGCTGCAGCCCAGTGCTGCTGGGGTAAGGCAAAAACCTCCTGCCTCCCCTGCGCTATCTGCAAAAAAGAATGGAGCCAGGGACAAGGAGGTGACTGGGGCACTGATTATGGAGCTGGCTCCCTTCAGCAGCTGGAGCCAGCCCTGCCCTGTCTGTCCCAGGCAGAGCTCTGCCCCCCAGCCCAGCTGTGCCACATCCACGGCAAACTGCCGCGGTTCACCAGGCCGAGGAGAGCCCATCAGGCTCCAGCTGTAGGGAAGCTGGGCTCGGGGCAGAGGCTTTGATGGGTCCCAGATTCAGGGTGGCAGGCAGGCTCTCTGTGAGGCATCTTGCCAAAGGGACCCCAGTTTGGAGGTAAGGAGGAGGGTCTCTAAATCCTCCTGCAGTGCAAACACAAAATAAACCAAAATGCCAGCGGGCGCTGTGCTGAGTGCTGTGAGCGTGGCTGATCTGTGCCATTAATGTTCTCACTGCCCATCTCTGCTCCGGCACGTGACCGATACTCGGGGTAAGGGTGCTTGGGGAGAGTCAGGACGGGTGCTGGTGGCAGCATTCCTGTGGGCGCCGGGATTTCTCTCGCGGGAGAAATTAGCAGGACCTGTTTATGAACTTGTTTTCAAGCTCTCGCCAGGGAGTCGGGCACGAGCACTGAGGTCCCATTATGTACGGAACGCCGGCAGCAGGAGACGACAGCTGGGCTGTGCTCGGCCCTGCCTGACCCGTGACCATGGTGAGAGTCGGGGATGGAGCCTTCCCCCCTCCCGGGGCTCTTCCGGGCCCAGGGGGAGCGAACAGCCCTGCTAGTGTAGCCGCCCCTCAGCAACCCTCGCTGGGGAAATAAAGGAGACCGGCATTCCCTGCCGCGGCCCTTCCCCATGTGACGGCCGGTCACACTCCCCGGCTGTCAGTCGCCGGGATTGTCTCATCCGGCTGGCATGTTCCCACCGCGAGACACGTTCGCACACACAATGCGGCCCCTGTGCACCGTGGGGGATCTGTGGTACCTGCTGGTGGCCTGGCTTTTATTACTATTGTCATGGTTATTACTACAGCCTGCTCAGCCAAGGGGCCGGAGGCTTCTCAGCATTCAGAGCCAGGCTCTTCCCCACTGGCTGAACCGCCCAGTGCGACTACGATGGCACTGAGTGCCCCACTGCCTTCAAATCCTTCCGGCTCTCACGGCTTATTAGCCAGCACAGCTCGGAGAGGAGCCAGGGCCAAACGCTGGTGCGGAGGTTGGGTGGGCAGTGCAGGGCAGGATCCCCCCCAGGAGATGCAGGCAGGGATTTCCTTCTCACCTGCTCCTGGGCAGCTGCCCACAGGGTGGGCTGTGGGCGAGGACGCTGGCCCCACTGGTCCCTCTGCCCTGCCAGGGCACGCCGAGGAGCCAACCCTCGCATGATGCGGGCTCACAGCCACCGCCGTGGTGGGGAAAGGCGCGGGAGGGCTGGCTGTGAAGCAAAACCCTGCGAGCTCTCCCATCCACACCCTCACCAAAGCGGGCTGGGAGGGGAGCAATTCCTGGAGTGCAGTTAGCATGGGGTGAGGGCCAGATGGGGCTTGAGGGTGCTGGGAGCACCAGCTAAGGGTGCTCTCCAGCCAGCGTCCGGGCTGGGAGCGGAGCACGGTTCAATTATCTGGCTGCGTTTCCGCTGGGAGGGGATGTGTTTTTCATTCCTCCTTGGCCCATGGGATCCCGGTACAAGCCCCGCTCTGTGCCGGTGAATAGGAGGGGTGTATTTGGGGGCGGGAAAAGGCTTGTTAGTGGAGGCACAAGGCCAAGGGAGGATGGGGATGGCCTTTTCTTGAGACCACGGCTCTGCAATACCTTGCAGAGATTTCGAGGGATTTAAAGAAGGTCGTGAAAAATAATCTGGGCTGTGGAAAGGGACAGGGGTTGATGGGGAGGTGAGCAGAGTTTAAGCGAGGGCTTGCTCCAAGCATGGGCCAGTTCCCTGGTGAACGAAAGAGCTGGGGCAGGCTGGCCCAGCCAGCTTTTGCCCTTCTCCCTACACTTTCCCAGAGCCCAATCCCCTGACCCTGCTCCTCCAGAGTGGCCCGGGGCACCCCACCGCTGCCCGGCTTGCCGGACAGCACCTTGTGCTCCCTGTGCAGTGCTGCGAGGAGATCGGGTTGGGGGAAGATGCAGCTCCTCAGCTGCCACAGCATCTTCCAGGAAGCCCTGCAGAGATCGCAAGCCTTTCCCTATCACCCTGCCCCAGCAAAACTGCTGCGGGACAAGGGTAGATCCCAAGGGCTTTCGGCTCCTTTAGCCTTGGGAGAAGCAGCTGGTGTGGAGAGCTGGGAATGCCCCGGAGAATCGTGCAGGCTCAGGCCGTGTGGAGACGGGATGCCTGGACACGCCAGCTGCCTGAGCGTGAGTTCCCTGCACGGTTTCTTCTCGATCGGCACATCTGACCTTGTGTTGCAGCACAGCGAAAAATAACCGTAGCCCCGGTGAGAGGAAGTGCACCAGGCGAGTGCGAGGGAGGCAGCGGTTTTGGCAGAGCCGCTTCCTGGGAAAAGCGGGAGGGGGGAACTAGAGAGGGAGGACATGGCACCTTGTAACCCCCGTCTGTGCCGCGGTTTCATCGCCTGCACTCCTCCGAGCGATCTCCAAATCCCCTGCGTCTCAGCACTAAAAATATCCCTGCCGCCCAGAGCTCCTTCCCCAGCAGAGGCTGTGTCATGAGACCCTGCTTATTTACGGGGCCCTGCTTCGATTCGCGCAGAAAGAAGCGTGAGGACAAGAAAGCCAGGAGGGCAGCGCGGTGTCCGAGGCACGGCGTGCAAGCCCCGGGCAGGGATCCGCGGCAGGCTGTCCCCCCGCAAGCTCCCTGTCACCCCGGCTGCCGCTCACCCTGCCGCGCTCGCTGGTGTGTTTGCTCTGCTCAGCCTCCTCTTCCCCTAAACCTCGCGGGTGCGGGGGGATCCGCTCCTCCCGGGGACCTCGGGGCTCCGAGGGATACCGATGCTACTCCGCAAGGAGCCCGTGGTCCAACAAGTCCCCCAGCCCAGCCGCTTCCCCGGCAGG
>NW_008794965.1:7592-7800 GCF_000699145.1 Aptenodytes forsteri | reverse complement strand
GGCGGGGGGGAGGGTGCTGGTGTCCCCGTGCAGGGTGCCCGGTCCACAGGGAGGGTCCTTGCAGAGGGTCCCCGTGCAGGGTCCCTGGCTCCCGTGGAGAGCAGGATCCCCATGCGCGGTTCCCGGTCCTCACGGTGGGTCTCTGCGTTCCCGGGACCCACAGAGAGTCCCCGTGCGTGGTCCGTGGTTACCCAGGAGGGTCCCTGCA
>NW_008794965.1:2151-6486 GCF_000699145.1 Aptenodytes forsteri | reverse complement strand
CCTTGCAGAGGGTCCCCGTGCAGGGTCCCTGGCTCCCGTGGAGAGCAGGATCCCCATGCGCGGTTCCCGGTCCTCACGGTGGGTCTCTGCGTTCCCGGGACCCACAGAGAGTCCCCGTGCGTGGTCCCTGGTTACCCAGGAGGGTCCCTGCAGGGGGTCCCCCCATCCACAGCTGCCCCAGGCAGAGGTCTGCGCCCCGCCGTGCCTGGCCGCAGGTGCTCTGCTCTGGCAGGGGCTCTGCCACGCATGGCAGGGGGTGGGCAGGGCTGGAGGCAGGGGTCTCTGTGCCTGGGCAGTGAGCAGTTACCATTCATGCTTGCTTTTTTTTTTCTTTTCTTCTCTAAATGGCCAGCTCACGCGATCGCGCGGGAGAGATGACAGCACACTGCATGGCTGGGCCGTGGGCTCCCTCCCCAGCTCACCCCTGGCCTTCTGAGACCCTCATCCCCCAGCAGATCCCACTCTGGGGTGTTTTCTCCCACGTTCAGCCCTGCACATCAGGGCTGCTCCTTGGCAGAGAAGCGGACTTGGCCGCCTGCCTCCTTCCTGTATCTCAGCAGGGTGAGTCAGTGCCTCGCCGTGCCCAGCGCCAGCATGACAGCACACTGCATGGCTGGGCCGTGGGCTCCCTCCCCAGCTCACCCCTGGCCTTCTGAGACCCTCATCCCCCAGCAGATCCCACTCTGGGGTGTTTTCTCCCACGTTCAGCCCTGCAAGGGAGGGCTGCTCCTTGGCAGAGAAGCGGACTTGGCCGCCTGCCTCCCTTCTGTCAGCAGGGTGAGTCAGTGCCTCGCCGTGCCCAGCTCCAGCTCTGCCCGCTGCACATCAGGGCTGCTCCTTGGCAGAGAAGCGGACTTGGCCGCCTGCCTCCTTCCTGTATCTCAGCAGGGTGAGTCAGTGCCTCGCCGTGCCCAGCGCCAGCTCTGCCCGCAGCCTGGTCGCCGCCGAGCCGGGAGAGGGGAGCATCCACTCTGCCCTTTTCTCTGGCTGAAAGGGAGTTTCCAGCGTCTGTGGCGTGTCCCGCCTGCCCCGTTCTCAGTGTGTTTGTCTCACTGTCTGGATGAGTAAAGATAACTGGGTATTGTTTGTGTCCCAGCTCTGTTTTGGCTACTGTTGCTTTGCTGTCACCCCCTTGTCTCCTGGGAGCTCCTGCTGCCAAAAAATGGCTTTGTGCCGGGGAGCCGGCCCACACCCTGTGCACTTGCCCGTAGCTGCCGGCTTCAGCTCACACACATGGCAGTGGTTCTGAGGGATGAGCTTTGCCCACGTGAATGTTTATCCTTATCCAAAAAGCACCCTCAGTCCTGCCTGACAGTTTCCACCTGAGCGTAGGATGCCAAGCACTGTGGCTTGGCCTTGGAGGGCTGGGGGGGCCAGTCTGGTGTAGCAGGAGGGGGGCTCTTGGTCTCTGAGGAGCTGCGGGAGCAAATCTCTGGTGGGTACCTGCCGGCTCTGGCTTGCTCACAGCTCCGTGTGGTCTGGCATGGCCTCTGGGCAGCATCAGCTGTTCGCCACCATCCCTGCTGACCCCCTGCCCTGCCCTGCCAGTGGGGAGGCGAGGATGCAGGGCCAGGGAATTAGCTCAGGTCTCTGCTATGTGACACGTCTGTGTCAATTGGCACCGGTTACTACTGCAAGGCGTGGAGACTGTTTCTGTGCACACGAGTCCCCCGGAGCACCCTGAGTTCCCTAGGACTCACTGCAGCCCGAGTCCCCGCTGCAGGGTCAGTGTGTGGGTGCTGCCCGCGCAGAGTGACATGCACCCAGGCCCCCTGCTGCTGCAGCCCCTCTGTCCTGCCTTGCTGAGAGGGGGTTTGAAAAGCAGCGATATCATCAGCACGGAGCCTGACTCATCCCGGCTCTTCAGCACAAGCCATGCTGCTCAGCAGGGCACCCGTTTTATTCCAATTAAACCAATGCAGGCAAGCCAGCTCCACATAATGATTTTTTTTTGCTCATGGCCAAGCGTGCCTGCCCCTGGCCAAAAGGCGAGAGGGGACAGAGGTGATGCTGAAGTTGGTGGAGAGTCTCCGCTTCTGGTAGGGACCCCTAAGAATAAACCTTGCCAGATACCTGCAGGGTCTGGCTCGGCCGCTGCAGCATCCCTGCCTCCCTTGTGCCTCCAGCGCAGGCTGACGGCACCGTCTTGTGTCAACAGCCCTCACCCTAACCGCAAATGCCCACGTCCTTGGGAGGTGTCCCCTGGAGATCCGGGTCACAAGCTCAGGTAGGAATGATGCCTCTTCTCCTCTCAGCGACACAGAGCTCAGCTCCTGCCAAAAGTCCCCAGGGGAGCCAGCATCAAAGTGCACCCGTCATCAGGAGAAAATGTAACGTGACTTGTTCCTCCTGCCCTTCCTGCTCAGGTTTCTCCCATCTATTAGAGGTTTGGGAGGTGAATCAGGGAGCTGCGGGCAGTGGATGGAGCTGGGGAGGAGTCGGCTGCTAAGGAAAAGGTGAACCAGTGCCAGGCAGGTGAATCACTCACTGGTGAAAATAGATCTTATTCTCTAGGAAGTGTGCGTGGATGGGGCTGGGAGTGAGCCGCAGCTTGACTTGATCAGTAAATTGTGGAGCCAAGAGAAAAACAAGGCAAGGCTGCTTTCCCAGTAAACGAGGCGATACATTGCAAGGGAGCAGCCTTTGCCAGCGAAGCTCCAGTGACCAGCGGTCCTGTGGCTCCCTTAAAAGGGGCGATTTTAGCCTGGGACAGCAGGGAGACAGAAAAGCCATAAACACCCTCGAAGGAATGTGGCTGCTGAGAAATGAGCATCTCTGCAGGGCCAGGGGGGGCGAGGCGAGGCGGGGGGAGCTGGGCTGCACCGAGGTGCCGCCTGGCTGGGGTTTGCAGCACCGCTCCATGCCAGGAGCCGGCCGGCTCCTTGGCCGTGTCCTGCCCCGAGCGAGGGGAGCCCGGTTCCAGCACTAGCGGTCCCTGCACGGTGCCCGTGGAGGCTCCTGCCAAGCCCCAGGGATGTCATGTCCCCATGTCCTCCGGCTCCACACCGTGCAGACGTCCCCGATGGCCAGCTGCTGGCATGTGAGCTGGTAGAGCTGGGAGGTCGTGTGTGGGCAGCAGGACACCCAGCCCCGGCCCCAGGAGAAGAAGGGGTATTCCTGGAGCACCTCGGCAGACACCTGGGCAGAGCGAGGAGAGGTCCCACGTCAGGCTGGGGCAGGGGCAGTCCCCTGGCCATCCACTCTTGCCTGCTTGCCCTGCAATTTGGGCAGGCTGGGTCCTTCCCAGCCATGCTGGCAGCCGTGCTCAGCCATGGTGTGTTTGTCCCTGGTAAACCCACCAGCCCCGCCGGACCCCACAGCTCCTTTTTATGCTCACACATCAAGCGAGATGACTGAGGCCATGCAGCATGTCAGTGGCAGAGCCGGGGTTCACCCGCTCCAGCCCCCCCTGGCCACTGACTCCACTGAAGGGACTGGGCCAGCCTGGCCTTGAGAAACTGCACTGATCCAGCCATCAGGAGGCCAGGATCCACTCAGGGCTGGCCGGTCCCGCAATGTAAAAACATTTGCAGAGCCCGTAGAGTTGCTTTGGGTAACAAGAGCTGTGGGAGCGCAAAGGACAGTTGCTTGTGTTGGTGACTGCCATGTACCCTGCATGATTGGGCAGGGTGGGCAGGGGGTCCCCGGCTCCCCCGGTGTTCCCTTTTCTCCGTAGGATGGCACCTTACGCACCTGCCTGTCCTGATCCCCAAGGTAGACCTGCAGGTAGGCGAAGCCGGCGTGCGGGCTCCTCCGGATGCCCTGCACCAGACAGGGGCTGAGGTGCAGCTCTGCACTTGCCGTGCACCCCAGGAAATCCTCCGCCTGCAGCTCCTCCACCCTCTTCTGCCAGCCCCGGGCAGCGCTGTCAGGGAGCCCCGCTGGAAGTGGGGAAGGCTGGGTTCCCCAGCGGCGGCAGCAGGGACCAGAGCCCACCGGCGCGGGGCGGGGCTCGGTGCTGCCAGTATGCAACCGCGGGGCAGAGCGGCCGGGAATAGACCAATGCAGAGGATGGTCCTGTGGGAGACAGCATGCCGGAGGCAGGAAGGTGGGTAGGGACGGATGTGGGCATCGTGGGGATGTCCCTTGTGTCAGCAGGTGGCTTCTCCTTGCCCTTCTCGTGTGGGGAAGCAGCGCCGGGAGGTGGCTGCAGAGGGGCAGCACCAGCTGAAGGCAGAGGTGAGGGGGTGGGGGGCTCCGGGGGGCTGGGGGGGGGGGCGCCCGGCGGCCGAGGAGGGCATGGGCAGCGTGGCGGGGACAGTCCCAGGATCCTGCAGGCTGGCCCCCTCCCTGCCCTGCTCGTTTGGACCCACTGCCAAGGCGGGGACAGGCAGG
>NW_008794965.1:0-1960 GCF_000699145.1 Aptenodytes forsteri | reverse complement strand
CCCCCCCCGCCCCCAGGCTCAGCCCCTGCCGATGCAATAGGGCTGTCTGGAGACCAGTGCCCTGGCTGGGCCACCACCGTCCCCAGCTCTCTGGCCTGCCTGCCTGCGTGCTGCCTGCTGAGCGACGTCCGGGCCACGGCGTGCAGGCAGCTCCCGGCTCCGTGATAGTTTTGGGGGGTGCCCTTGGGGTCAGAGGTACCCTAGCCCCTTCCACAGGCAGCCGCGGTGCCCAGAGGCTGCCCGCAGCCTGGTGCTGCCCCGTTGGCAGTGCCCGCCATGCTGTCAGCATCCCTTGCATGCCTTGGCAGAGTGGATCTCGCCCAGGGCTGCCAGATCCCTGCAGAAGCCACTGGCTTCACCCAGCTGGGCGAGAGCCAGGCAGCCCAGGGCAGCACCTGGGCAGTTGCCTGCTGTCCCCCAGGCAGGCAGGGCTGGCGGAGGGTGGCTGGCAGGGCACTGCCAGAGCCCGGCTGCCCGGGGCTGCCCTCAGCCAGGAGGGCTTTCCTCTCCGTCAGCTGCTGCTTCTTCAGAGGCAGGCTGAGCAGGCTGAGCCGTCCTGCGCGGGGTCTGTTCTCGCTGCCGTCGGGCAGCCCCATGTCCTGGGGCATTGTGTGGGCTGTGGGCAGGTCCCAGCAACGCTGCTTCACCCATCCAGCCCTGAGAGCAGCGGCATCTAGGAGAGCACCGAGCAGAGGGTTCCAGAGGATGGGGAACACCGCGTGGTCAGTGGCTGAGATGCCGGCAGGGATCCCAGGCCAGCAGCATCATTCCCTGAGCCAGGAGAGCATTAGGCACTATGGCACTGGAGGGAAGCGCCCTCGGGGCTGGCTTGTCCCTGCAGCCTTTGGGGGTTGCAGATGCTGTGGGGATGCGGTGGCACCTCGGGGCCAGGCTGGTGCCTATCCACGGGGGAAGGGGAGCAGGACCAGGCTGGGCTGGCTCCCGTCCCCATCTCACTGTGACAGCTCAGGGCCACCGTGGGGAAAGTGGGGAGGGCTAATGAGGGGTAAGGGAAACCCCTCCTAGGAGTTGGGGCTGATGTGACCCATGGCCAGGTGTCCTGGTTTCAGCTGGGATAGAGTTAATTGTCTTCCTAGTAGCTGGTACAGTGCTGTGTTTTGGATTTAGGATGAGAACAAAGTTGATAACACACCGATGTTTTAGTTGTTGCTAGGTAATGCTTACACTAGTCAAGGACTTTTCAGCTTCCCATGCTCTGCCGACTGAGAAGGCTGGAGGTGCACAAGAAGCCGGGAGGGGGCACAGCCAAACTGCCCAAAGGGACATTCCATACCATGGGACGTCATGCTCAGTACATAAACTGGGGGAAAGCTGGCGGGGGGGCCGCTGGTCGGGGACTGGCTGGGCATCGGTCAGCGGGTGGTGAGCAATTGCACTGTGCATCACTTCCTTTGTATATTCTTCTCCTTATTATTACTATTATCAGTAGTATTTTATTTTAATGATTAAACTCTTTTTGTCTCAACCAAAGAGTTTTCTCACTTTCACTCTTCTGATTCACTCCCCCATCCCACTGGGGCGGGGGGGTGTGGGGGAGCAGCTGTGTGGTGCTCAGTTGCCGACTGAGGTTAAACCACGACAGCAGGTCAGGCAAGAGCACCAGGAGGCAGAATGGACATAGGGACAAGGGGTTGAACCCCCATGCATCCCCACAGGGGTATGGGGAGGGGTGATCACGGAGAGGAGACGTGAGGCCGTGGCTGCTCCCCGCAGCCGTGGGACGTGGGTGAAGGGGTGGTGTGGCAGGTAGGTCCGGGCTGCTGCGGAGCCTTGCCAGGTGCAGTGTTACCCGTCTGGCTTTCTGAGCTTCAGCTGCAGTGCCCACCAACCCTGCGGGTTTCACCTTCCATCTCTTTGCGATGAGCTCCCGGCCCTGGCTGCCATACGGATGCTCCCCACGCCGGGGAAAGCCCGACGGCTCTTTTTACTGCCACAGGGG
>NW_008794964.1:0-210 GCF_000699145.1 Aptenodytes forsteri | reverse complement strand
ATAACGTTGAAATCGGTGACACCATCGTGGTGTCTGAACTTGCCCAAAAAATGGCAATTAAAGTACGCGAAGTCGTCAAAATGTTAATGAAAATGGGCGAGTTGGTCCGTGAAAACGAATCTATCGACCAAGAAACCGCTGCCCTACTTGTTGAAGAAATGGGTCATAACCCAGTGCTTGTGAGTTCAACACAAGTTGAAGACTCACTAC
>NW_008794963.1:5047254-5075933 GCF_000699145.1 Aptenodytes forsteri | reverse complement strand
TTGTCTTATCATTGGTATTATTTGTTGATATAAAATAATAAACTCTAAGGAACAAGCAAAGCAAGATTTTATTTTAAGGGTAAAGTTAAATATACAGTTATATATAAATGACTTACAAATTTAGGACACATCTGCTTTTTAAAGTGACCTGCTTCTCTTCACTAGCCATTAAGCTGGATTTGATGTTGCATACATTACTAAGGCCATGTCATCAAGGTTACGTATGACTAAGAGCATATAAGCTATTCTATACATTATAAGCAATAGAGTAAGAAAATATGGACTGTATAATAATAAGCGGTTTAGTGGCAGGTTCTTGGTTCTTAGTTTGCTTTATTGCTGGAATAAAGCTGACTAAGTTCTGACTTCTGATGATTCCTGCTGGAGGCAGAAACTTTTTCCCATTTTTAGTAAACTTGTCATCTCAGACTTCTTGTTTCTCTAGGTAAGGACTGGGCTTTTTTTGTGTGTTTGTGTGTGTGGCGTTTTGGTTTTAGTTTTCAGGTTTTTTTAAGAAACAGGCATAAACGCCTACTTTTTTTAAAGGAAACACCTTTGTCTTCAGAATTCAAGCCACATACTGAAGTCCTCATTTCATTAATACAGGATCAGAGCTTAAACGAGACTGCTGTTTATACCACAAGGGAATACCAGTTTGGATTTCAGAATGCTTTTTTACCAAGTTTTATAAAATCTTATTTTCAGGCCTTCCATCAGTTCCTTCTCAGGAAAATAGAAACCACCACAAAACGTAGAAAAGGCGGTCTGTGTGCGAGTCCAGGGTTACCCACCACGCCGTTTGCTTCAGTCGGACAGGAATTTGTCAGCCCACGGGGTGGCGGTGTTCATCCAGGCACAAGTGCTGTACCCGCTTCGGCCAGCCGCCTTGCTGACGACCCCTTGTTGCTCAGTTACTGTTGTCTTCTTTTCCAGAAGACTGCTTCAAGGTCTGCAGCAAATTTAAACACAAACACTTCATTAGGAGTGGAACGAATTCTCTCTAGTCTGTTAAAAAACAAACAAAATAAACCAACAACAAAACAATATGCGATGACCTTTAATATTTTCTTGAGCAACATACATTAGCACCCTACATGTTCCCAGCAGAAACAAAGAAGGAATTGAATAAAGGTTTGTAAAGAGGTTGATAATTATGACCGATGTAAGTGATTCAATAACTTTCTATAAAAGCAGATGTATTCAAACTGACCACAACGATCAGGGAAGTACTGCAGTTATTTACTGATTTATCTGAGCCAGTTGTGGGGAGTTCAAGTTACAGATGATTTGAAGAAAACTGTAAATTGCCTTTCTTCCTAAATAGTTCTTTGCAGAAGATGAAAAATGAGCAAGGTTCAAAAATACTTAAATGTATATTTGATAGAAGTTAAGTGCAGTGAAACATGTAATGCAACTGAATTACCAGTTAAGTGCAGTAAGGATAAAATGTTTGTGAATCTGCTTGTCAATAAAGGTGTTTTAAAAGAATGATCTCTTTCCTGTCGTTCCCTTATTTTGTGTACATTAATACACAAAGCTTGTACTGTATTATCTGGGGAAGCATTCTGCAACCCCAGACTGGCATTTGAGATCTTGTTTATTTTTTATCTTGTAATGCTGACATGCTGTACAGTGATGAGCAAAGCTCCCTGTTTCTCAATGCCATTGTCTGCTGATCCATAAAAAAGCAGCAATTCTGATTTTTTCATAAAGTACGTTGTAGCCTGTACGTGCAAAGCACTATGTATATGCAGTAC
The DNA here is from genome assembly GCF_000699145.1 of Aptenodytes forsteri. Classification (NCBI taxonomy): domain Eukaryota; kingdom Metazoa; phylum Chordata; class Aves; order Sphenisciformes; family Spheniscidae; genus Aptenodytes; species Aptenodytes forsteri. The sequence continues at coordinate 5,074,176 of NW_008794963.1, read as the reverse complement.
ACCAAAGTTTCTACTTACAGGATGGTCCTGACATCAAGAGAATATACCTGTATGTCTCATGTCTGCAGAAGGGAATGGGAATGACTGAAAACAAATGGTATAAATAATGTTCTTGTATCACCACTTACCCATGTGTCTGGCTAGAGACATGAAAGGAGAGGTCTTGTGAACCTGCTGTGATACCTTGAATCCAGGAACTGTTGAAAAAAATAACTAAAGTTAGGGAGGGAAAATGCTGCAAAATACAGCTGTGTGTAAAACAGACATGATGCTGTACTGAATCTGAGATGCTGTGTTTAGCAGCAGATCCATATTAGTGGAGCAATAAAACTGTTCCAGTTGGACTGAATAGGTAAAGGTTTTTAATAGAAGATACAGAGCTCTCAGTGGAACTTGATGTAGAGGGTTCTGTTCTTTCCTAAACAGAAATGACAATTGACCATGATTTTTTACTAAATCTAACGCTTATTAAATGACTTCATCATGATTTTTTACTAAATCTAACGCTTATTCAGTTAAATGACTTCTCAGTAACTTACACATGAATATAAATGTGCATGAAAACTTGCCAAGGAATTTCACCCTCAGGCTACCTAGAAAGGGAAAGAGAATAATATTGTTGGGTTTATATTTCAGCATCTGATCAGTGTTCAGAGGATACGCAAGCAAGGTAATGTGGTTTTGTTTTGGTTTTTTAATTATTAAATTACACCTTTTTAAAAAATTTTATCTTGTATATCCAAAGAGAGCTTATGTTCACATAGTGTTTTTAAGGGAACGATCCCATTTGACCAGGAAACTTTGCCTTCAGAGATCATGGGCTTGCAGTTTAAGCAAAGTACTGGAATGTTTTTCATTCATTTAAAGACTGAAGAAGACCTCTGCAAGCCACTGCCGCTGAAGTACTCTCAAAGTGCATTACAGAAAGAGGAAGCTGTTTGCCATGAGGGAGTTGGCAAACGTAGATTTTACAAGTTACGCATGTTGTGTGTTTTGCTGGCGCGGGGTTGGGGATGTTACTTCTTCTTGGTTTTGTTTTAGTTTCCATTTCTTGGTGGTGGCAGTTTCTCTAGTAATAGTCTTACTGATGCTTAGGTTCCAGATGTCAAAGTGTGTATTAATATGGAGAAGTCTCAAGTACTGAGCAATCTGATATTGTTCCATTGTGCTGACGTGTTGTTTTAAAATAGGGACAATTACTTCAGTTTTTCTGAATGTTCTTGGAAATATTGTAGTTTTGCAGAACTGGTATATCCTATGTAGCAGTGGCTGGGTGATTAATTACAACTTGTCAGATTCATTAATATTTTTGTAGTGGAGAGACCGGTCCCATTAGTGATACTGTCTCACAATCTAGCCGTTCTTTCCTTTTTCTGGAGCTGTTTGGTAGCTGTTGAACTTACTGAGAAGGCAGAGACAGCAGCATATATTTATTGTAAGATAAAACTGTCCACGGTTAGTGCAAATTTAGGACTAGTTTAAGAAGCGACAGAACTTGCGTCTAGCTCTATGCTTTGAATTATTCAAGGTCACTCCTGGCTTCTGCAGGTGTGAGTGTGTTATACAACAGATCAGTGTGTGACACTGAGCTACCATTGTACGCAGTACAGTGAGAGACAACTGACTTCTAATGAATAAAAGAAAATTATTCTTACAGAATCACTTAATATAAGCATTCCTTTTGAAAACAGAACAGTTCAGTTAGATTTTCTTATCCTTTACTAGCCCACATGTCACTGAAGGAGTGGCTTACAGCATAATTTCTAAAATTATTAATAAAAGTACACTGTGCTCAGGCTATATCCGTGTTGTATAAATTTAGAGAAAATGTATTCTTATATTATGCCTTTCTAATGGGAAGCCTTCTTGCTTGGGAGGACATCTTTGAATTTACTTTCTTTCACAAAACTAATTTTCTATCAAAGTACCAAGTTATTAACAGCAAAACTTTTTTTTAAACAAAAGTATAATTTAAAAGATACATTTTCAGTAGATAGTGATGTATTTTTAGAAGCAGTCATTTACTGAACCAAATTAGATTTAACTCCAGTAGTAGTAATCTATAGGGATATTCAGAATGCTCATTTTGCAATACTTTTATGTCTTGTTACTAATGCAAGTCCGTTTGTCCTAATTTGTGCCTGTGACACTAATGCTTAATGGTAGGTGTACCAGCTTTTTGGCAGATTCAGAGTTACCTGATTCACCTTTCAGAAGCAATTTAAAGAGAATGGCTAATGCTTCGGAATTTTATTTCTAAATCCACTGCATTAGATATTCATTACAGCAGTAAGCTTTTTGATACATACTGTGGACAGAAATGTAACCACGGCTTATTTAGTCAAAAATATCTAAGTTGACTATTGTAACTTTTTCCTGAGTTTTGTTAGGCAGGAAATTTTGCTAAATTGGGTTAAATTTGAGGCAAGAATGTATCATTTGGGGACTGGCATTTTAAAGATGGTGTATAGTTCAGCTTTGTATGCAGCTCGTATCTGGCATAGGTTAGGTAGCCATATGTGAAATCGAATTGTGTTTGCAGCAAAAGTCTTTTTAATCACAAAGATAAATCAAACCAGATGGTCCAGATTTTTTTTTTGTGAATGCATTTGCTTAGTCCACAGTCTTCAAGCACTGGGAATAAGGATTTGCTGGGGTTTTTTTTTTTCTTTCTTACTGTGAAATACTAAGGTTTCACTTTAGCCTTCTACACTTCAGCAATCAATTCTAAAAGATTCTAGTGATAATAAATTCTGAATCAGAATTACTTCCAGTTACACTTTCTGATAACTGCCAATCTTTGTGCTTCCTTTCCTGAGAAGATAAGGTGGTGATGGGGTTTTTTTCTGGTATTATTAGCTAATGTTTCATCAGAGTTGTAGGTGAAGTGATGGGGAATTCTGTAAGGCTTTACCAAACATACATGTCTGGTATGAAAATATAAACATTAGCTTACATTTAACAGAGCATGCCATACTGTTTCTCAAATAGCATACGTCTCTTCCAGTATAATATTCTGTTGTTGATTTATGTTAGGCCTTGTTTTATTAAACAGGTTTAAACACTCAAATACTATTTTACAAGTGAACCACGATCTTTTTGTCAAGTATGAGTAAGGTTTTGTGCTGTTGATAGGCTGTTACTATGGCTGATAATTGGAAGTTTTTAAATGATTTATGATCTTGCTTTAGGAAAGATTTAGTGCAGAATGTAAAGGTCACAATCACATAGTACAGAAACCGGGCCTGATATTTTTCTCAGCAAAGATTGGACTAGCAGACTTGAAGAAGAATTCTCATATCATTTATGATTTGGGGGGAAATAGGCAAGAAAATTGAAATTGCTGTCAGCTGGGAATCCTAGCTTTGCAGCATCCAGGGGTTTTGTAACATACTCATTAGAAATATGAGTAAGCACATTGTCCTTTCTTTTTGTGTAGGGTTATAAGAAAGCTGTTAGTGCCCTAAATGACACCAGTCTTGCATGAAATGTTTTACAGTACATCAGTGAACTGGCCTTTTGCTATTGGAGATGATTGTGGAAAAGGCTGCTTGAGCCAGTGATATACCATCATGTGCTTAAAAACATACTTGCAGCCTAGGGGAATGTACTCTGCTTAAAATCATTCCTTATACAGATACCAGGACGTAGAAGTTATTCCTATCTCTTTCTCTTCTGTGTCCAAGAAAGAAAAAAATGTTGTGCATTCCTGCACTGGGAAACTAGACAGTGTTGATACATGTAGCAGAATTTGTCCAGATAGGAAATACAACCTAGTGAAGTTTAAATATGATTTATTAACCTCAGCAGCCCCAAATGCTACAGCTGTTAATCAGACCAGTGTGTAAACATTTTGAAATTACTTCTGTAGGTACTTTGATCTTGAATTTGATCTAAAACATGGGGGAAGAGCTATAAAATATAGACATTATAAGCTCTCAAAAAAAGGAGAGGTTTTAAATCGAATTCTTTGGCTACTGGCCATGTTTCCATTCTCCCAGCTGAACGAGTACACTGGTGTGGAAGGATACCTTATATAGATGAGAAAATTTAAATCTGCCTATAGCAGTCGTAATAAGAGGTTCAGATAAGTTAATCAGAACACTGCTACATCATGAGCCCAAAATACAAAACCTGGGCAAGTGAAAGATACTGTTTCAAGGGAAGTTTCAGTTCAGTTTCCATTCAAAGCTTATCTAGTAAAATCACTTTTCCTTCCTGTCACTTGAACTGTGTCATGTCTGTATTGAGATTTCTTCTAAGGATTTTTACTGGTTTATATGATTTTTTTTTTCTTTTTTGCCTCCTCTCATTATTTGACTCATCCTTAAAATATTCTTCTGCAAAACTTAAATCATAGTTCACGAAATATTCTATATCAAGAAATCCATAGTGAAACAACATTTATCTTCCTCTTTTAGGTCCTGATACAGAACAGGACTTAATCCTTTATTTAGTATTAAGCCAGAGAAACTACATCTGTGCTTCTCCATACTGGGGTTCCAGTTGAACCCACAATAGCTCTGTACTTGATTTTACCATTGTCCTCCTTGTACCCACTTCCAGTTTTCACTTTCAGGTGGGTAATTTCACATAATACACTCAGTTTTCCATGGTTTCTGTTGCTATTCTTGTTTCTTCAGTAGTTTGTGTATCTGTGGCACTATAAAAATAATGTTCTGCAAAGAATATTGAAAAATATATTTCTTGTAGAATGAAGGAATTAGTATTTATAGTAATCAAGTTTTTTCAGCAACTGACTGTACTTTGTGCATCAAAGTTCAAATTCAGATGGTGGAAATCCCACTGGAGTAGCTTTGCTTATAGCTAGTAACAATTGCAGTTGGCATCACTATATCTGTTAACTGAATTGCTTATAGTTTCCTGATTTGTGAAAGGTGGTTCTTCTCCCTTTCAGTTCTGATCTACAATGTTTCGCCCTTTAATATCAGTACTACTGCATGTGATCCCTTACTAGGTGAAAGCTAACTGCCTGTCTTGCATTTGTGGCATTGATCTTATCAGTTTTCTGTAACGACAAAGCTTTGCTGCTGTTTCCAGAGGTGTGAGTAAGACTAAGAGGAGCTCTTTCCATATTACCAGAAGGGAGTGCGGTGCACAAAGTTAATATGTAGGACAGGAAGATTTCTGAGTTGGTTTATAAGCTAGTTTGCATTCTTGTTTGGGAACCTGAGCAGTCTACCGAATATTTGCATTGTGTTTATTTGCTTGGTTTCACCATCATTTCTTCCCACTTTTACTTGCAGGTTAGTCACCTACTCCAGAGAGCATCAGAACAATGTCCTACGTTTTTGTAAACGACTCTTCCCAGACAAATGTGCCGCTGCTGCAGGCTTGCATTGATGGAGATTTTAACTATTCCAAACGACTGTTAGAGAGCGGTTTCGACCCAAATATTCGTGACAGCCGAGGCCGAACTGGCCTTCACCTTGCTGCAGCCAGAGGAAACGTAGACATCTGTCAACTCTTGCATAAATTTGGTGCTGACCTACTAGCCACTGATTACCAAGGTAACACAGCCCTTCACCTGTGTGGGCATGTGGATACCATCCAGTTCCTAGTTTCTAATGGACTTAAAATTGATATTTGGTAAGTAATTTTTTTTTTCAGCATATATTTTATAATATATTAGTCTTCTGTCGCCAGAGCCTTGCACATAAATCTGCTGTTGCTGAAATGCTATATTTGGTGCAATTCAACTTTTTAAAGATATCGCTTAATAAAAACACAAAATAAGAAGGCAGGAAAACAATAAGAGGCCACTTCTGCTAGTCTGTGCAACAAGCAAAGCAAATGAAAATAGCAGCTGCTGGTGTGGGCTGCTGTATCTAATTCTGCCTCACTGATGACATTGCTATCCTGGTTTGGCCAGACAGCCAGGTGTGGGTGGTTGGCACCAAAGAAAAAAATCACATTTACTACTTTAAAAGAATGTTCTCCACCACAGTTCTATTGTTTTAATTGTTGTACTGTATAAGACAAAGAAAATACAGTATATGTGTGTGTCAGTTCATTTCCCATACTCCTTTGGTAACAATGCTTCCTTTCAGTGTTTTCCCCTTCCCTCTAAGTCTGTGACTCAGTCCTTCTTTTAAATATTGTATATTCTTTCCTTCTGGCTTCCAGCAGCTGTCAGATGCCAGTGCTCAGATGTAAGCTCTCAAGCTGCAAAATAACTAGCTGTTTCATTGCAGTAACTGAATTACTTTGTTTGTGGAACTTTCTGCATATTCACAACGCGGGCAAAAACCAGTAGTAACTTCAAAACCTTTGAGTTTTTTAATCTGTCCCTTTTTCACCTGTCCCTCATAATGTTTTCAACTCAGCAGAACTAGTTATTGGCAGACCAGATTCTTTATGGGTTGTGAGTTGGATTTTTTTTTTCTTCATTTCAAACAACTCTGGTGAAAATCCCTAGTCTGAAGGCAGCTCTGGTCCCGTTCAGTATTATTTTAATAGTAGCAGAGGGACCATCTGTATTTTATTTCATTTTTGCCTGACGTCCTAATACCCACATGGAAAAGGAACTATGAGGAACCAGATTGTACAATTCCTTCTTGAAATTAAACTTAATCTTGAATATTGCCATAAATCTACTGTTTATTTTTTGTTATAACACCCAGAGATTCCAATTAGATTAGAGTACTAGGAATTTTGATTTTATTTAGAGGAAAAAGAGTTGTGCAATTTCAAACCTAAATATACTGATTTTCTTCAGTAGCAAATTATGCTATAACTTGTATAGATAGGAATTTCTTACTGTCTGATATGACAGAAAATAGTTCTGAGGACTTACTAAATTGTAATGTGTTATGGTGGGTTGTCTTGTTACAAAATTTTTATGTTAAAAGTTTCTTTTCTTCTCATGTCCTTTTGTGGGGTTTTTTTAGCAATCACCAAGGTGCAACACCGCTTGTTCTTGCAAAACGAAGGGGTGTGAATAAAGATGTGATTAGACTGCTGGAATCTTTAGAGGAGCAAGAGGTGAAAGGATTTAACAGAGGAGCTCACTCAAAGCTGGAAACAATGCAAACTGCTGAAAGTGAAAGGTATTTACAAAACAAAAATAATTACTAGGAGAAATAATGTTTATGGCTTTTAGATTTTTGTGATTGACTTGATTGTTTGTTCCTCAGAACAGATAATATCAAATTTGGCCTGGTATTATCAGAGCAAATCAAAATCAAATTTTAAATTCTGGAAATCTCTTTAAAAAGATCAAATGTAAGAAAAAAAGAAGAATTTCATGGTGGCTAAAGAGGTAGTTAAAGGAGAACTGAAGATTTCAGGAAGAATGCTGACAATTTCAAGGAGAGTATTCGGTTAGAGGGAAGTTACTAATGAATTCCTAAAGGTCTGGTTCTGGGACTGCACTTACTTATAATTTTCATAAATGGTACTGGCATAGAAAGTAGTAGCATGTTAGTGATACTAAGAAGTGAGATACAGGCAACCCAGAGGAAAATTGGGGTGGCATAGACAAAAACCTGGGATGACAAGGGAGAAGAAATTAGTAGGAATAAATTGTGATTCAGTAGCAAAAAATGCAACCTCATTTACCTAAAGCTGTATGCCATAAAATGGAAGTTCTTCAGTGGAAAACGAGGGTACAGGAGAAAAGGCTTGATGTATTAGTCAGTTCCAGGAGTTGATGCTACCCTGAAAAAGGCAACCAAGTTCTACCATGTGCAAAATGAGATATTTCCACAACATAAAGAAAACTGCCAGTGCCGTTGTAAAAAGCAACGGTAACTTCTGCTGTGTAGCATGTTTTGTAATGCTGTTTAGCCCCGTTCAAAAAAGTTTAATTTATCCTTTAAGAAGTGTGGAGAAGCCTTATTTCAGCGCTCAAGGGAACAGAGCGTCTCCTTGCGAAAGGAGGCAACCAGAGCTCGTTTTAGCCTGGCAGAGTGAAGGCTGAGAGGTGTGTGGTTGTTGACAAGAAATACTGGGTTTGAACAACATAAAATAACTGTTTAAGACAAAAGATGATGATGGCACAAGAGCCAAAGGATACAGATAAACCACAAATACTTTTTTGATTGAAAATTGGGAGTGGTTTTTTACAATGAGCTTCCAAGACAGCCTTCTTGTAGGATTTAGATGAGGCAAGAAGCCTTGCAAGTTTCAAAGGAAGCTAATTCTCTTGCAGAAATCATTGCCAGTAAACATGACAGAACATGGTACTGAGATTAATAATGCAAGGGATCTTTCCAGTACTGTTTTGTTTTGTTTTTATTTTTTAATTTATATTGGAAACAGGATGTCAACGTTGTTTGGAATACTTGCTCTTATACTGAATTTATTCATATTTGCAATTTTTGATATGGTCTAATAATGATCATGAACTGTGACTGCTAGAACATTATATCACAAAAGACAGGGAGTTTTGTCACATAATTGTTGTTCAGTTTGTGTCAAAATGTACACAGCCTGTACTGTAAATGAAAATTAAACTGTGTAGATGGAGTTGTTATCTAAGTTGAGTAAACAGAAAAGGTGAAACCAACAAAATTACAGAAATCATGCCAAATACTCCCAGTGAGCAGATTGGAAGTTTTTTCTTATACATCAGGTGACCCCACTCATCAGAGAGACTGTTTTAAGCCCTGAAATACAAAATTTAATATTATTCTCAAAATTACATGGGTATAAATTATAAGAATTTGTGCATATTACCTCTCTGACTTAACAATTTTATTGAAAGTTGCTTGTCACACAGAAATGCACTTATGCTGTTTTTGTTTAAACATATGGTCCAACAGCTCAGCCCCATTTAAATTCTGATTTTTTATTTGATAGTGTCCCTTTAACGAACATAGCTTCCTTTCTGTTATTTGACCTTCGTAAATGTTATATTGTTTGCTTTGGCAAGGAAGTCAGCAACTCTCCTTGGGGAGGGGCACAGAGACATAAACAGTGCACTACCCAGCTTGTTTGTGAACGTGTTTAAAATGTCTGAAATACATTATTTTTAAAATAACAAATAACAGATGCCTACAGCAGCAAAAGCAAGTGAGCTTGTGTGCTGTTTGCTTTGTAAATAAATAATGTCTTTTTAACAGTTGGCTTTTCAGACCTCCACAGTTTCACTCCTCCCTCTTAGTATTATTTTCACATTTTAGAGACGCTTAGATGAATGTCTTCTGTCCTCTCCCCCCCCTACTCTCTTACATTATGTATGAACCTGTGGAGAAATAATGGTTGCTCTTTCTAAAAACAGTCTCTGACTTAAGTTTTCTGCTCCTTATTACATACAGTCGCTGCTGCTCTGGAAGCAGAGGCCAAAGCTAGGTTCCCGAGTCAAATTTATTTTCTCTTGCTTTGCACTCCTCCCCGTGAGGAGTGGCGCTGTGCTGTCAGGAGGCAGAGCTCGCTCTGTCCGTCTTTCAGCACAGACAGTCTGTCCATCTACACAGCCCAGCATGACCTGTGACTGTGCCCACAAGTACGGCAAAATGTGAACTTCCATGTTGTGTTGGAAACAGAAGAGAACATCTGTCTGGGCTATGCGGCACAAACTCTTCCGTAGGATGCATTGCTGCGTTACCGTTTCTTAGGCAGCTGTAATTCGTAATAAGAAAAAGTATCTTGAATAACATTGATTTTAATTGGGTTGTAATATAAAATAGCAAAAGTGTATGTTTTAATGAGCAAGCATGTGATCTTTCCACTTAAATTGCATTGCACCTTTATTTAACCTCTCTGTGGTTATGTATTAACTAGTTAGTACTTAATGAGTGAGTAGTTCTGTTCTACAGAACTGTCTTTTATTAAACCCTTTGTTTTGCTTGGGAAATCATAATAAGCAAGGAAGATGACTAAATCCTGCAGCTATGGGCAAGCAAAAATAGCTTTACAGCAAAGTAAATATTTAAAAAAACAAAAAAGACGATCTGTTTAATAGGCAATTTCTGAAATCTTCGCACGTGATGCTGCAATACTTCATCAAGCTATGGGAGTTCAGGCTAATTATTCTTAAGTGGCTGTACTGCCTAAGAAAAAATACCATGTGAATAGCGTGAAGTTCTTCTGTGGTATAATCTTAGAAGAGAGATTCATAAATGAGACCTTTTTCTGATAACAATCATTTGTCAATTGATTATTGTCACCAAGAACAATAGCATTTCTACAATTAGTTTTGACTTGGAAATTACTTTTCCCTGAAATGTTTTCTTTTATTATTGCCATAAGAGAAACTTAGGAATACGGTAGCTGAAAGCGATTAGAAGGGAGGAAAAAAATTGTTTTTTCTCTGCTTATCTTCTGCTATTGACATCATTGTGTATATAGTTTGTTTCACCATTTCCTTTCCGTGCTTGACAGAGCCTGATCCTGTAAACACCTCTGTATGTAGTTTCACTCAAGTGAGAATTAGTAGGACTGTGCAGATGGCTGAAATTTTACATAAGTGAAATCAAGTGGTGAGAAAGTTTTCCTATTCTTCATGAGGTTTTTCATATAGCAACAGAGAAAGTTTCCTGTTATAAACCAATTGTGAAACCAGCAAAATTGGGAGAATGATACAAGAAGCCATGCAGTATTTGAAACAACTTAGGTTGTTTCTAAAGGTGATTCGTTGTCAAGATGACTGCCTCATTCTAATTTTATATTTGTTTCTCATTTAAAAGTGAGAGTTCCAGTCTCTAAATTATAGTCTGACAATTTAAGAGGGCCTGATGGATTGGTAGTGGAATGTTAAAACATCAAAGCAGTTGCTGAATGCCATATGGCAGAAAACACAGCAATGCCAACTTGTCTTGAAGATCAGAAAGTTTCTGAACTTGTTATCCAAATTTATTGTTTTCTGTGGTATTCTTATGCTAGAGAAGAGGCCTCTGTAACAAAGACATGCAGGAGAGTAGTAAAGATCACTACAGAGTTCAGAATCTAAATTATATTGGTTAAAGTTTCCATTTTATTCATCAGAGGTTATTTTTAAATCATAATTTGTGTTATTAACAAGAGCTGTGCCCCTTGAGGTTTTAACTTACGCTTCATTAGATTCCACTAAGCCATATTTAGTAGGAATTATGAGGACTGACTTTTGAAGGCTTCTAGGTGGCAAGCCTGCAAACTCAGTGCAGTTGTACAGACACAAAGATCATTCTCTTTACACAGGTTAATAAAACATCCTTTCAACTAAATTAAGTTTAGAGTTAGGAGTCTTTTCCTGATCTGCTTTGTCTTGATTTAGCAGAAGCAATGCTATAAATCTGCAGGTGGGTTTAGTTTTTAATTTAGAATGTTTTGGTTGCTCTTAGTAGGATTACTGTTGTACTTAAAGGTGCATTCTTTTGCTCTGATGTATTTTTAACTTTAATCCTTTGTAGTGCAATGGAAAGCCATTCCCTCCTTAATCCAAACCTACAGCAAGGTGAAGGAGTTCTTTCCAGTTTCCGCACGACATGGCAAGAGTTTGTGGAAGACCTGGGCTTCTGGAGGGTGCTGCTCCTCATCATTGTCATTGCTCTTCTGTCGCTTGGCATAGCATACTATGTTAGTGGGGTGCTTCCTTTTGTAGAAAACCAGCCTGAACTGGTGCACTGAAGCAAATGCAAAGAAGTGCACCGTGCTTTTCCTTGTTCTAGTCTTATTTTGAGCTTCTTGGAATTACTCTGTTGGTGCAGGCAGTGGCAGCTGTATATACTGTTTGCCTTTTGTACTTATTATTAACCCCTTTGAAAGAGGGATTGATTCATTTCAAGTAAAACACTAAATTCTAAAGCATTCCTAAAAGCTACCTCTGACTTATCTTGACTTGCAAGCAAGATGTGAAGATAATCCTCTCTGTTGATAAAATATTATGATTAGAAAAGGCCTTTCATAATATTAAATTCCTGGGCATGAAAAATATATCCTAGTACAGAACCAAATTTGATTTATTTTCCCTATGAAGAGAGGTAAATCTATTGTTGGATTTTTTTTGTGTGTGCTTCAGTTGAAAGTAAAATATTCTTTTAAAAGTCCTCCTCAAGAAATCTGAATAACATAACTTATTCTGATATATAGACAGTAATAAGCTGCAACTTCATCGTTCTTTTAATGCCTCCCCATAGTTTCATGTCTGTTAGTTTATAAAAAGAATAAGAAAAAGTTCAAGTTTTACTATGTCTTTAATGTATAGATCACTCTTTTATGAGGTTAATGTAGTGTTTCTTCCCCAGATGAATTTAATGTTGTCAATACCTGCCTGAAGTAAATTTTGTAGAACAAAGCTGTTTGTTGTGCTTTGGAAGTAAAGTTTCAGCCTTAGGCTGAAAATTTTGCCTTTTTGTTGAAATATTATTAAGTAAACCTTTCTTTGTAAGGGTGGTTAAAAAGTGACTTAGGTGTTCTGCTCTGTATATAATAATTCTGTAAGGTCATTGTCTTTGTGAAATATGTCATGAAGGATAACTTTTCTTCTTCCCACAAGGACCAGACTGAACCATATAATTGTATTGTTTTCATGTTTGTGGAGAGGACTTGATTGCATAGAATTCCTTTCTAGAATTGTTTTCCATTTCAGTTGTTTTCAGACAGCACTTACAGGCTTATGAATTATTTTCTGAGTATGCAGAATAAAAGTATTTAAAATGTTAATATTTAGGACCATTGTATGAAATGAAATCTTGACCCATTCTGTACTTAGCTGTGAAATCCTTTGTTTGTAAATAACCTAGGGATATGGATCAGCTAGATACTCTTTTACGAAGGCTAGAAAGGTACTACATAGTAAGTTGGAGGTTTTCAGAGAAAGCAGATTCTCTCCTCCCATGCTGATTAGACATCTAACTCTCTTTGTTGCCATTGCCTTGAAAATCCCAAACAAAATGAATTCTGCAAACCTAATGAATCAATTTTTTTTTTTTACTTAGCCACTCCTAAATTGTTGCTAAATAATATTAAACATTTATAAAATTATAAATTACAGTAAGTATTGATATAAGTAACCTACATCTCTCTGTTCTGACACCGTGCATATTTTTCTTTCTTGTTTATGGGTTTGAGTGAATAGGGTTGTTGTCTTTGTTTTGATGTGTGACATGGGCTTCACTGAGCTGGGCCCCATTCTAAATTGCGTCTGAATAATTCTTGATCTCATTTCTTAAGTTAAAGGTTAATGAAACGACACTTTTCTAGCAGCCACAATGCTGCAGAAAGGAAAGCCTCTTAAAAACAAAACAAAAAAACAGAGCATACCCCTCTTCTGAATATTTCAATTATTGTACGTGTGTTCATGAACAGAGAAATATAAACTCACAGTATACCTAAATTACATTTACTTCTCTAAATAAGTACATTTCTGTTAATAATACTCTGTATCTTGAATAACCATGTTGTCTTTCAGTATGTATTATCTGCATGATTTGTAATTGTATTCTCAGTATGGGTGAATGCCACAAATAAATATATGTAGTAAATATGTTTTGTTTTATTATTACATTAGGGCAGTGGTAATGATGCTACCCAATTTTACTGAATTTATTTGTTTGTTGTGCATTGATAATGAGCATTTCAGAAGTGGGGAGGTTCTCCCTCTGAGAAATGGCAACCACGCTGTTGGTATAAATGAGGTTTTAGAGCAGAGTTTCTTGAGATTTGCCTGTTTTATTTTCAGTATTGTTACTGAATCACAGTTGCTGTCTGTCTGTCTGTCTCTCTCTCTTATCTAAAATCGCAGGTATTGAACACGTGATCTAGAGGCCCATCGAGATTTAAGATTACCTATGAGGGGCTACAAAATATAACCAAGAAAACCAAGCTTGAGCCTTAAGTAGCCTTTCCTACTTTGCTGTACTTTGCTAATGCTGTATGCATAAGCAGTTTCGGAACTGCGCATTGAAAAGCTTTGAAAAATCGTGTGTGTGTGTGTGTGTTCCAAATTAACGTATGTCACTTTTTAAACCCAAAGAAACCCAAAGCACAGTTTGAACTTCACTGTGTAATGGCTGCTAGTCTTTGAGATAAGGATGTGATAAACGTGTGACTAAAAGAGGAGTTTGTTCTGTATATACCTCTGGTTTTGAAAAAGGACAGCTGTGCCTTTCAATATATCTATAAACATCGACGACTTCCTTTTCAAAGGTTGATTCTAAAGAATGAATTTACCTCCTGTACACTAGATTTCAAGGAATACAATCTGTCTTTCTTACAGGAACAGAAAGAGGACTTCGGCCTACTTCCTCTTGAAGCTGTTGTCATAGGGAGTTCACTGATTCAGCATAATGATATAGATCAGTTTAGATTGTCTGTAGGTCAGTAAGATTTCTTTTATTTATTATTGCAGTGGTGTCTAGATACCTTGATCCAGGGACTCCATTTTGCTAGGCGCTCTTCAAATCCACAACAGATTGTTGTCTCAAGCCGTTCTCAGACTCATGAGCTAAAACGGAGTAAGGAATTGAGAGAGAAAACAATCATGGAGGGATGAAGTGATTTTTTTCCAGTGTCATAAAACAACTTGGTGAGCAAGATAGTGCAAGGTAAACTGGAGTGTAAAATGGATGCACACAGGCTACTCTGCAGTGGGCTGTCCCTGGGCTGACATTTATTCCATGGCAAGATCACACCTATCTTACTTCATAGTAATTTGTTCATGTACCACATCTTCTTATCTTCAAGGGCTTCTGTTTTCACTCATACTGGTAGTTTGCTTTGTAGAAGGGGGTGATCTGTTGTGTGACTGTCATGGGTAGGTATTGTCTCTGGTTGCCACAATACAATAGGTATTTCATTACTGGAGCTGATCTGGCACTGTGAGGTGTATCGTCATGAAAAGCTCCTATGAGAGGAAGAACATGGTTTCACTTTAAAGTGTTGAAACAGAAGATCTAGGCAGTTTCTGGGTCTGTAGCTGATCTGGAGCTTGATTTTAGCATGAGTCAACTAATTTCTCTGGCCGTTTTTAATAAGTAAGTAAAAATAATCGACTTGCCAGTGTATTGTAGATAGGCTAGTTAGCTAGGTAGCTCTTTTTCTAATCAAAATATATTTGGTCATAATACGTTAGAGAAATGCAAATTAAGTAATTTATTCAGAAATTCAATAGCATTTTAAAGTGGTACTAGAAAGTACAAATTGCAAGTGAAAACTCCTGCAAACTCAAAAAAAAAAAAAAAGGGTAATACTGTCGTCATATTCAGAATTTTCAAAAGTCTAGCATATATTTAAACGTTACCTGAAGTTGACTTTTAACAGAACTGATTTCTTCCTCAGCTGACACACAAGTTAACTTGTTTCTGAAGTTGTTGCTGTTTCTGAAGCCAGCTCTTTGTTAAATTCATATTTGAATTGGTGATTAAAATAAGTCTTAAATGGTGGGGGAATTAGGACAGAATGCTTTTCCTTCATTCAGTGTTCTTTTCTTACATTTCAACATTAATCCTTGTAGATTGGTTACTTGGGATACACTTTGTAAAATTTCCTAAGTGATCCAAACTGTTACAGAAGTTGTTGTTGCCAATTGTTGCTACATTTCTCATCCCTGGTGTTGGGGCTTTCTAGAAGAATTCAAACATCGTTGCACAGTTTTGTAACCTGCAGTTCTCTGTAAATTTTGTAAGTGCTGAAATACTGTTGAATCACGGATCTTGAATCTCTATTAATATTATGAAATTAATTTCTGGTGACAGTAGAGAAAATTCTGTACCTGCACTTGCAGGGTAGTATGATGCACCTGTTACCTTAAATGTATTTAAGTACTTCAGCTGAATTTTGTGTTACCTGGCATCTTTTGTACTGCTCTTACAGATGCTTCAAAGGAGGAACGCTTTTAAAATATAGAGTATTAGGAAACAAATGCAACTAATTGGTAGTTCTTTGCTATTTATTGCCAGGAAGCGAAGTGTTCCCAGGGTCACGCTGCCAGAGAAATCTGAGATGAAAACTAGAAGCCTCTGACTAACAGCGATCTGGTGTAGTCTGTGCTCTTATGCAAAGCAGAACTAACACTCTGATGTTGCAGCTGAAGCAGTCTATGTGCAGAACCCTGAAAAATGTGTCTCTGCTGTAGGCATTTATAGTTTGTAAATCACTGTTGTAACTAAGCATTAAGCAAACAGTATTTCCTAATGACTATGATGAGACAAAACTATTGCTCTTCATTACTGCCAAGGGAATGGGAGATCTACTGGAAATTGCCATAACTAAGAAGCAACAAATCAGAATTTCTTCTGAAGTCAAAAGCGTGAACAAGTCACAACCGTGGCTTCAAGTGACACGTTCTTTCCATTTGTGATTTTAAACTACCTTCTGGATAAGGAGAAATGAGGAGACATTTGGAACAGAATTTGTTGTGTGGTATGTATGGCTTGCAGAAAATAGGATGGAAATGAATGCAGCGAGCCAAGACAGCAGCAAGGGAGGCAGAGCAGTGTGATACCTCTGTGAATCGCTGCTTAAAGGCCAATCCCGATGCTTGTAAGAAGTGCGAGGAGTGACCAGTAATAGCCTCCTAGCAGGAGAAGGATTTCACTGGCTTGTGATTACACCATCTCACAGGGGTGGCCATGCAGCCCTGCAACCTGAGCTGGCCCTTCTTGACTTTCAACGTCTAGAGCACTGCTATTTCAGACAACTGCGTGTTTGAATGTGTGCCTACATTAACAGCTGCTCATGGGGAAGCTGAACTGGTTCCTCTTATACAAGAATCCTTCTGCACACAGGTTAGCAAAAGAAGTTTTACCAAATGTGAACAGAAGCTCTTTGTAAAACATTAAATATTTCTGGTGTATTAAATTATGTTTATCTAAATATCAGAAGGCAGGAATCCAGATGAAGAATCAAGTATATGCAACAATATCTCATTTTCCTTTGCCAAAGAAAAAAGAACAGATAACATTCTCTTAATGCAAAGCAAGAAGAAAATCATAGTAAATTTGTTTTGAACTGTAGAATATGAATTCCTTATTAAGCCAAATTCCTTAGTATGAGGAATTTTTCAAATAACAATCTCTGGCAGGTAAGTTTTCTAGTAGAAAGGCTGACATAGCTTTGCAGTGGTGTGAAGGTAGTAATGTTTAAAGGTTGTGCTGGCTTAATGAAGCGTGCATATTGAAACAAAACGAGTTAATAAAGACAGTGGATTTCTGCTAGGATGTAAGAATTGAAATGCCATATGCTCATCCTCATATTGTTGTCTCATTGCAGGCTGAACATCTGGCTTGGTTTGTTTTGGTACAGATATTTTCAGATAAAAAATGAAGTATGTAGACATCCATAGGTTTAAGCTGGCAAGCACAGTTTCTGTAGTGGACATAAAGAATAATGGACTACCGCACTGAAAGTCGTGGCTTGTATGTGGACTGCTCAATCCTGCCAGACGTGTTCCTTACAGAATGGCTGGTTTTCCCATTTATGGTATTGGTTTGAATCCTTGTGTCAGTCGATGAACACCAGTGGTTAACACGGGGCTTGAACTGAAGGCTGTTTTCAAAAATTTTAATTATAATAGAAGTCAAAGCTTTATTCTTTATTTCAAAGTTCAAGGACCTTTTTTGTTTTTATCTAATGTTTACTAGAATTACAGCCTGCAAATGTGCACAGATAATGAGCATGTGTGTGTCCTTACTCTGTGCACTCCTATGCCAAAAGGAGGATTAGGAACAGCAAGCAAGGCCTCCAGTGAGATCAGTTTGAAATAAGTCTGATTTAAGGAATTCTGGTTTTTGTCATTTGTCATCAGATTTGTATTTAGTATACCACCAGCTCTGTTTTTATTCATTGCACTGGCTTACTGACATATTTTCTTGGTCTCAGTGATACAGTTCGGGAAGTGTAGATCACATTACCTACCTCGCAAAGGTGTGCTTCACCCACCGAGCGCCGTTATTTTGATAGTAAGTGAATTCTTCAGTTTCAAAATGTTAGTCAATTCTCTTTGGTTTTTAGAGTTGTACTGTCTGCTTTGCAAAGTGAGCAACTCATTTGCTAGTATGGTACAGTTTGTTTAGTTAAGGACTTGGTCGTTTTGTCCATTTTTCATGTGAAATGCAACAATGGTTAGGGGAACTGTTGGCCTTGGTTTAACCTGGTCCTCCAGAAAGCCTCTGCAGATGGAGCAAACACTTTGAGGATTAGAAGGCAGTCTGGCAATAAAGCTGGAGAGGTGTCTATATCCTACATTTTCAGGCTCTCCAGGACCCTGGGAATTTCATATTGGGCATTTGGAGTCACTCTGCCAGCAGGACGATAGCTTTGTAGAAAGTTTTGGCCTTTATATATGTTCTGAAATTCAAAGGTGTACAGTTTTGAAAACTCTTGTCTTCCTCCAGGCAACAAGCTATGCTCCAATAGAGCAATTAGGAATACTTTATATGTATTTTTAAGCCAAGAAAGCAATCTAACTGCAAGTCAGTTTTTAAATCTTAACTAACATAACGGTACAAGGCCACAGACTTCACCTCCTGCTGGCACCCAGGCACCTGCTACTTTATTCCCAATGTGCTTCCCTGCCCTGGTACTAGTGCTAGCACGCATCTGACCCCAAGGACCTGAACTGGGGAGCTGTGCCAGTTAGCCCTACCAGAAATTTACTCTCACTCCCACTGCATTGTTCCTAACTCTGCCCCTCCCCGTCGTTTCATCTCTTGCCCTCCACTCCATGCCTCTATCATGCTTCACCTAGGCTTGAGATTTACCTTATTTCTTATGCACCAAGGATTCTGTTCATAAAACATATTTCTTCCCTGTAACTTATTTCCATTTTGTCATCTCCATTGCTTACAGCACACTATCCCCCATCTTATTTGAGCCATTGTTCTTTACCAGATACCTTCATTTGTCTAGCCTAGTCTATGCTGAAAGCTCTTTATGGGATGGAAGACCCATATTTTGAAGAGAGGGTTATCAGTTGGATCCAATTCACCAGTTCACTGCTACGAGTAGTAGTCATCTTTTTAATTTACACTTTCCTTTAATAAAGATACAAGAAGCTAACCTTGTTGTATGAGCCTTGTTTTCAGTTTTACTTCCTTTCTCCAACGCTGTAGTTGATTCTTTTGGTACTTTCATTAAATCAAACTAAGTCATGTGTAGATTGCTTCAGCTTTCACTAGAAAATGTCTGAAATCTGACCTGTGAGCAAGCTGAGCTTGGTTTAGGTCGGTGGATATGAGGAGTCTGTGCACCACTTGTGAGACTCTGCACTGGATGGAGACCGGTCTCTGCTCCATGGAATGGGGTATTGTAGCCTCTGGACTCCTGTAGTCTACAGCAGCAGGACAGATCACAAGAACAGCATACAGGGATGCCCCGCGTTTACCACCCTTCTTTTGGCTATGGCTCCGTAATAGGCTTATGCTGGGCATATAGAGGATGCTGAAATAGCCTCTAGAGTGGACATACGCCACTGGAGGTACTCCCCTTCTGTTGCAAGACTTTTGATGTAGGACAGAGTTAGTCTATTGAGGCCAAAACAGATGTTAAGAGATGAGACCAGTATGGTTCCCAGTTACCGCCAAGTGTCAGTGAGCTGGTAGAACCAGCTACACATCTACCATAGTTAGTGAATGTACCTCGGCTTTTTCAGCTGTGCCCTGTCACTTCACAGAGGAGACAAGGATGCGCACCAGGTGCAACGGTGGGGGGAGAAGAAGTGGAGTCAGCTGTGTAGTCTGTTATCTCTGTTATCTCTGTGTGGCCAGTTAGTAAGCAGTGTGGAGGCCACAAACCATATGTGAGAGCCACTGGTGCATAAGAGAGAGCATATTTTCTTCATAAAACGTATTTTATGTGAGTAACTTCCCCCAGTTGGGGGGGGGGGTGGTAGGCGAAAGCATTAAAGAGAGAGCATATTTTCTTCATAAAACGTATTTTATGTGAGTAACTTCCCCCAGTTGGGGGGGGGGGTTGTAGGCAAGCAAGCATTAGGATCTGAGGTTCAGTGTGACTTTTTGGCACATGAAGGAAGAATGCTGAAAGTAATGGATCAAAAAGAGTAAGGAGAAAGATTCAGAGAGAGAGATTAGCAACTTCCTTAGAAACTGCAGATGTTTCTGAGGAAAACTGGGCAGACGCAGACATGCTCCTGGCAAAAAGAACAGTTTTGGGAAAATCTTTTCATTTTCATTCTTCCAATTATAGATATCTATATGTCATTTTACCAGAGCTCTCAAAATGAGCAAAACACTCCCAGTTTTGTAACAAGAAACATAAGCAGAATTGGAGTTTTTACTCTTGACTAAAAACAATAAGATTTTTATTGTGAATTTTATTTGTAACATCATTTAAGACGTTTCTGTATACTGGGACTCAGAGGGCTGTGTTTCTGAAATGATAATGCATAGCAAGAGTAGTGTCTGGTTCTGACTTAACTACCCACAGAGTAAGTTTAGAATGTCAGGTTCTAAATTAAGTATCAGAATATGTGATTTCCCCGTCTATTTTTTACATGCGGGTCAGGAGCTCTTTCAGCTGCTTGACTTTAACCAAAGCCAAGTTCAAATAGGGCCATTCAGTTCTTTATTCTCTACTTTCTGGGGTTCCTTTGTTGATACTTTCTTTGTCACTTGAATCTCAGTCTCTAGCTCTCTTTCAGTGCACAAAAAAGATTGTTGTAAGTACTTAAATTTGAACCTGCCAGCAATAGGTTGGGATTTATCCCATGACATGAGTTGCATAAGCATAAATGAGATGCAGTCGGAAGAGGGTACATGGAGCAGGCAGTTTGCAGCCTGAACCGCTCTGTGCATTAAGGCCTTTACAAGTCCCGCCTGATTATTCAGGGAGCTATGTCAGGTTGGGCATCTCCCTTCTGTTTACCTATAAAAGGAAATGAACTTTTTATGGATGGAGACTCTTAATGGAATGGAAATGAATTCTTTATTCCCACTCCAGAGCCAGATTCCAGACGGTCTAGTTACAGTATTGTCACGTAATCGGCACTGCCTTTCGCACTCGTCTTGGTTAATGTCTGACAAAAGGTCTTTGAAATTGCAGGGTCAGTTCCATTTAATTTTCTTAGTTTTCCTAAAATACTTCATCTTTAAGAGGAGTAAATTAATATTTAAATTCTTAATTTGCTTAAAACAGGTTTGTTTTTTTTAAATGTTCCAGTGCATACAGATAGGTCCAACACTAAGGAGCAGACTTACATAATATAGAGCAGTAGCATAGAAATAGTCTTCCAGAAGCTGGAATAACAGTATCACTGCTGGTTTCTTACAGTCTTGTGGATGCCAGGATCTGCGTGGAAGGGAACAGTTCTGGCTTCTCTGAACTTTAAAGCCACTTTGGGATAAATCTCCATAAACTTCATTTGAAATCTCAGACACACATTACTGGAAATGTACTGGAAATCTCATGACATAAGGCTGTTGTGTCTGACTTCCAGTTTTGTTAAAATCACTGTCAGAACAATCTCCCTCGTGTTATTCTAGTGCTCCTGTTTCTGGGTAACACACTGGTGAGGTGTGACAACTTAAACAGAAGTTGACTCACGTTTTTTGAATGGCCGAAAACACTTATTTTTTAGAATTAATGCTTACTTTCTCTGTACCTTTTGTTGCTTTTGATTCCTCCTGTCCCTTAAGAGTTTGCTGGAAATACGCATTCCACAGTGAGTCAGCATGGCCTGCTGGACTGAGCAGAAGGCAGATTTGGGAGTTATAAATCCAAGCACATACTTGCTGTGTGGCCTTAAAAAACTTACTTAACCTCTGCTTCCCCATCAGTAAAATCAGTATAACTTATCAGTCTTTAAGCGATGTTGTCATTAATACGCATAAAAAGACTTTAAAGATAAATACTGGTACTGATAGCCTGTAGGCTTTTTTACTCAAAGTAATTGTATTAATTTTACCCAATATATTCTAAGCATAATCTAATGACAAAGGAATATATATTCCTTGATATGTCAATTATTAGTCTCGTTGTTTCCTATTATTTCTTTAGCACTCTTAGGCATGCATGAATTGCAGACAAAAGCTCTGATCTTACAGGCTGAGAGAGTTGGGGTTGTTCAGCCTGGAGAAGAGAAGGCTTCGGGGAGACCTTATTGCAGCCTTCCAGTACTTAAAGGGGGCTTATAAAAAAGATGGCAGCAAACTTTTTAGCAGGGCCTGTTGCGACAGGACAAGGGGGAATGGCTTTAAACTAAAAGAGGGTAGATTCAGACCAGATATAAGGAATAAGTTTTTTATGCTGAGGGTGGTGAAACACTGGAACAGGTTGCCCAGAGAAGTTGTGGATGCCCCCTCCACGGAAGTGTTCAAGGCCAGGTTGGATGGGGCTTTGAGCAACCTGGTCTAGTGGAAGGTGTCCCTGCCCATAGCAAGGGGGGGGCTGGAACTAGATGACCTTTAAGGTCCCTTCCAACCCTAATGATTCTATGATCATCACTCTCTGGTGGAGACTCCCGCACCAGTGTGTGAAGTCCCATTGATTTCAGTCGCTATGGGCAAGAGCAGTTGGTGTCCAGAGATTATTTAGATCCAGAATCATGGCCAAGTATGGAAGACCTGCTTGTTTTCAGTTAGGCATAATGGAAATGGAAGGCGACTAAAATACAGAAGCTGAGCCAGGTGTCTGCCGTTTCTTAAAGTTTTTAAGAAACCCATTCCCAGAGTCAGTGCCTCTGGCTGAGGTTCAGTGTAG
Source organism: Aptenodytes forsteri (assembly GCF_000699145.1). Lineage (NCBI taxonomy): Eukaryota > Metazoa > Chordata > Aves > Sphenisciformes > Spheniscidae > Aptenodytes > Aptenodytes forsteri. Next base: position 5,051,577 of record NW_008794963.1, on the reverse strand, counting down.
GCAGAGTAGGAAGGATTGTGACCAAGGCACTTTCCTTTCTTCTTTCTGGTGGATGTAGGTGCTCTCACATTTCCCCGTTGAGCAGGGGATCAGTTTTCATTCTGGAAACAAGTTTGGCAGCAAGAGGATGTATGAGCTATGAAATCAGAGCTTTGGAAGTTCTTCAGTGACATTTCTCCATTCTTAGCACATCATTTAATGACAGCACTTGATGGCCAGGTCCTAAATCCAGCACCCAGTCTCAGAAGTCAGGCCAGACATTGCACGTTTGCGTGCAGGAAGCTAGGGGAGTGCTCTCCAGCCGTGTCTTGGACTAGCTGTGGAGCTACTTTGCTCAGACTGCTCCAATCCCACAGTACTCTAACTTTCACAGGGTGAAGACAAGTTTTTAAAAAGGGGCTTCTTTCTCTCCCGTAGCATTTCCAAGTCTTACCCGTTCTGCTCCCTGGGTTGCCAGTCCAGGCACTAACCCAGGATCATATCTTAAAAGTCTTATTCAGCTCTTGTGGGGCCCTTGCCAGCACCTGGTCCTGTGCAGTAGAGGTTAGCGCCAAAACACCTCACAGCCATGGAGGAGGCAAGTGGTTTGTTCTCAGAGCAGACAGGGGCTGGTGGCCCAACATGTCTCCTGGTATCCAGAAAGAGGAAGTTCAGGAAACTTCAAGGGGCGGGAGGGAAAAAGTAAAAGCAATCAAGAATCCACTGAGAGACAGGAGGGAGGAAGAGTAAAGGGACCTCAAGGTCCTGATGGCAGGTAGTACTTTATGAGGCTTTATTTTGGCTGCAAAACTCATTGCTTTCACTACCACTGTGCACAGTGTTGGACTGTGGGAACAAAATGCCGGTGTTCAGGCTGCTGCATTGCAAAAAGCTGCCTAGAAATGTCGCCTTGATTTTGGTGGGGCTCTTGATGCAACATAGCTAACATCAGAGACACCTATCATCTAGTATGGAAACAGCCAGACTAAAGAGCATTCTTAGGGCTACAAGAGGTATAAGTTAGGCAGTCTTAGAGCTCCTGTGTAAGCTTTGTTGTTTCTATTTTCTATTGTGTGCTTTATAAAATGTCCTTTACTACAGATTTTATTGCACTGGGCTGGGGCAAGATCAAGTGTCAACCTCTCTCATTGGGTGTTCATGTCTTAGCCTGCATTGGCCACTAAGAGATCTGTCACTTACATTGATTGTTAAATTTAAAATTAATAGTAATTCTGATTCTAGAAAAATCTTTCTCCCTCTGCAATCAAAGGTCCATCTTCCTTTAGAGCAGTTGTACCCTTTGCATTCCCTTACGTGGCTGCTTGCTCGTCTTTCATGAGGATGAACATAGAGTTTGAGGGAATTTCCCAGGTGGAAACTCCCTGTTCTTTGTGAGAACACTGTGCAGCGTTAACGGTGTGCAACAGCCACTTCACTTTGCTTTTGTTCCAGTATCGTTTTTATTAGCTTCATTGTCACTTCACTTTACTTTTGGTCCAGTACCATTTTTATTAGCCTCTTTGTCTTTCTTGGGGGAAAAAAGGTGAGAAAAGGACTTACTGACCCCTTATTAGTTGTCCAGATTCCAATCTCACTTTCCCCACTGTAAATCCAGAGTAACTCTGCTGAAGCAATGCTATTACTCCAGCTTTTGACTATGGAATTGCCCATCTTCATTGTCTTGAGGCTCATTGTACATAGAGATATCTGGTAGAGATTGACAAAGCTGTCTAATAAACAAAACTGTCTCTTTCCAGCTGTGTCAATTGCAGGCAACTCTCCAACCGTTCACAGTCCAGAAAAGTATTTTTGGATATGGGCAGCTCATCAGTTCATCAGAGATATTGCTATGCCTTAGCAGGGCAGCTAACTTAGGACAAGCAACTTAGCCAGAGGATTTTGTCTTAGCAGTTCTGTGAATGTAAATATCTGGTTATAATTTATGATAGAAACACAAAAGGGTGGGAATACTGATTGACAGTTGCTCTGGGAATGGGGGAAGAGATGGGTAAGCGGAGCTACATTGCCTAAACACTGTCACTGGCAGACTATAAGCATCTTTAAAACCCCGTGAAAGGTGTAGATTCCTCTTCTAAAGACAAGATTAACTGTTTTCTATTGCCAAATACTCTTCAAGGAGTTGTTACAATTTGTAAACGAACAAATTTCTTGCCATTACAAATCACCAGCTCAGGCAGATTTTAGTCAGTGTGTCCCCTCGTCACCCTGCTGCACTGTCCATGCTGAAGACACACCCCTTTTATTCTGCCAAAGCTGGGTTGTTGTTTTGCTGGGTTTTTTAAATGAACCAGCTGTAAGACGAGATGCTTGCCTGCTTTTGCGGGTCTAGATGATAGAGTTGATCCTTTGATTCAACTGTACTGACGAGCAGGCTGAGGCTTTTCGAAAGCTCTTTCAGTTTAGGTCCATTCAGCTCTCTGTGACACCAAAATAAGCTTAAGTTTTGGAAGAGATGGTTTTACAGCCAAATTATCTTAATCCTGTCCTAAGCAATTTTAAGAAAAACAGCTATAAAAAGTGCAAAGTGCAAGCCTCTAGCCTGTTCTCTCAATCCTTGCAGATGCAGGTACTAATGTGCTGGAATTCAGAAACAGTGTTTGTATTCGTAAAAACTGCTTGTGAAACTAAGAGGAGCAAGATAATTCTTAATGCATGGAATTTGGCTACTCAGTGTTAAGTGGCGAATCTAGCTAAATTAAAGATTTATTAAAACGCTTAGGCTCTGCTTGCAACATCTTTAGCTTTAAACTCTGAATGCATTTCCTTTGTATTGGGAAAAAGAAAAAAAAAAAGGTAACTTGGAGTTTTAATAATGAGGTAGTTTGAAGACCAAGTCCTGAAACAAGTCCTGAAAGCAGGAAAATTATTCTGAATAGCATATTGGAAAGCGAATGAAGGTAAAGCCAGCTCTCCGTAGGGAAGGGAGAGTTTGTTAGCCATCTAAGCCAAGTAAAAAACAGAAAGTCTAAATGAACTAGACTAGATGTGTCTTTCTACGTAAAGAGTGACTTACTTACACCAAGTAAAAAGCCATGTGATTCAGGCAAGGAAAAATAGTGTCTCACTGGGAATAATGAAGCATGATTCTTTTTAAAATAAAATTGGAATTCAGTTCTGTAGTTCCCTCACCCCATTTTAATGGCACCCTGCCTCATGAGTTTTTGGTGGCTTTGTCTTTACTTTCCATGTTTATTCATCATTTATATTACACTGGAGGCCTTTTTATGAGAAAGCAATATTATCCTGCCACGATTACTTTGTGGATATTAAAAAGGGAAATCATAAATTCTAAGCTGTTTTCTTAATTTATATACCAGGTATCTTTTTCCCCTATGCTAACAATGAAGGACAGAGTCCAGCACAGACTTTGTGAGTCACAGGCAGTGTAGTTCCAAAAAGACTGATGTGCATGAGATTATCGTCACAAAAGACTTCTAGAGACCTTGCAGGTACCGGATTCTTGAGAGGAACTGCTCCTGTTCCAGCTAATGGCAATGCAGTCTTTATGGACGTACCCCAAATTCTTCTGTCAGTGGATGCGTGCAATGTGCTTCTAGAGCTGTGCAGCATGAATGTTATGGGTCAAAGCCATTCTCTTTGAGCTTTGGATTGTAAAATAAAGAATAGCAAAAAATTCCTGTAGCCCCATTGAAATCCACCTCCCGAACTCCTGAACAGCAGAACTGGGTTCTGCTGGTGGCAGGCAGCGTGCTGTCAGCCCCAGCAGCAAAATCTGCTGCTTGGTTCCCAAGCTGCTTGGGTAGCTGGACTCACCTGAAAACTTTCAGTAGTTCTGAGGTCTGAGTGCAAGGATGCCAGTCAGTGAGTATCACCATATAATTGACCTGATATTGTTCATTTATCAGAAAGACTATTGCTGACTTGAGGGGCAACAGATGCAGCCCGCTAGCTATGAGTGGTGTCAGAAACCTACACCAAGGCACCCCAATTCTTTGTGCCACTTGTTTGAAGTGGCACCCCCCTTTTTTTTGGACCATCATAGTTACTTTGGGAACAAAGATGTAACAGGTATGAATGGAGCTTTATAACACTGTGAGACAGACTGGGATGTGCAAAAATGAGATTGTTTTGAGTAGTCAGTATTTATGTACATAACTGTATTATGTTTGAGAAAAGACCATGGGACTCGCTTTGAGAAACCTGGTCTACTGGGGGCTGACAGGGTCCATCTGTCAGAGAAGGGGAAGAGCATCTTTGGTCGTAGGTTTGCCAAGCTGGTGAAGAGGGCTTTAAACTAGAGATGCCGGGGGAGGGGAACCTCAATCCATCCCACTCCTACCAGTTTGATGCCAGGGCCAGCAA
>NW_008794963.1:4999306-5042431 GCF_000699145.1 Aptenodytes forsteri | reverse complement strand
CCTCCTCAGGAAGCTGTAGAGAGCAATGAGGTCGCCCCTCAGCCTCCTTTTCTTCAAACTAGACAAGCCCAAAGTCCTTAGCCGCTCCTCATAGGACATGCCTTCCAGCCCTTTCACCAGCTTTGTTGCCCTCCTCTGGACGCATTCAAGGACCTTAACTGACTTCATGCTTCTCCATAGTCTTCTAATTCTTTCCTTGAAACAACTTCTTTCTATCAGTATAACATGATTCACCGTTTTACAAAGACTATCCATATTCTTTATCATGTGTAGCCTAGTGTTCCTCAGCTGAGAGCAGGGCCAGTTTGTGTTAGGCATGGCACAAGTACTCTGTTCCTCCACAGTGCTGCTAACAAGAGTTGTCACTTTTCATGCTAAACAGAAAGAAAAACACAGCCCATTTGAGCTGACCTTACTATTCCTCATTCTCTGACAAGCATGCACATACAGCATTATGCTGTATGGACAGTTGTCATTTTCTACCCCAAAAGTTACGTCAGTCTGTTTCCTGTCTATGGCAATAATTTGCAATCAACTTTGGGATTTCTTCTAAAGCATGCCATTCATTTTTAATTTATATTTTTTAAATATCACAAAAATATTTGCATTAGCATTAAATAATAACCATTACTCATACTATCCATGAAGATGGTCCTCACAGAGGAAGAAGACAGTAAGCCATGGCTTTCTTGAGTCTCTCTGTCCCAATGTGTGTTGTAAACTCAGTGACAAAAGCAAGAAACTATTTTCCACCCTAAGATACACCCATTTCAACTTACAGCAAATCCAATTTTTACAAAGCTTTCATTCTATATGGGCTTCTATGACTAGCTACATCCCCATCATCTTTGAGTGCATTCCAGTAATGCCTTAAGCACTGTGCCCAACATCTGTCCAGTGGGGTTTGTTCTCTCACTCTTGCCATGTGTCCATGCTTTCCAATTGAGCTTTTCAACAAAAAAAGCGTCAGACTCTCTAGACTCTGCTTCCTGCTATTTTTGCTCAGACTTGCCTTCCTCAGACAACACCCGTCTTCATCCAGATATCCAAAGCAACTTAGCAGGCTACTGAGTAGCTTCAGCAGTTGCAGGTGCTGTGTGGGAAGATACAGACTTTTTTTCTCAAAATAGCTCTTCTGTGAACTTGTGTGCCATTTCCTTTTCCTGCCTCCTAAGACCTTGAATAGTTCCCTAATTTTGGTTGTTGGAAAGCTGTCACTAAGCTCTTCTCATTGCCTAAGCAGAAACAAAACAGAAATTTCAGTATGCATGACCATCTCAAAACCAGCACCTGCTATGAGCCTTCAGTTCTGGGATAGCTCTTCTGATGGTGAGACTCAATCCTGATGGGCAATGATAGCAGTCGAGGTGCATTGACTCCACTGTGTTTGACCCATTCGGCAAGTGAGCTTCTTTAGCTGTGTCTGCTGTGACATGCAGGGCTTGCCACCATCCAAACCTGCCCCAGATGCCTACAGCTAGTCCTCTAGCACAAAAGCCTCTTCTTCAGAAGTGGATGTCTTACCCTTGAAAGACAGCAGCTAACAGTGTCACCAAAAGCCCTGTCTGCCCTTTTGGCACAGTAAAGATCCCCTGAGTTTTCTCAGTAAGTTTTCTTTAGTTTCTTTGCAAAAAGCCTTCCCTCTTCAAGGGCAATTTTTCCATCCCCCCTGCTGTCCCATTCAGTGTTAGGAATGAATCATGGTTGTGAAGTAAATTCATCATCTGTTCAAATCGAGTTCAAAGTTTCTCAGCACTGTAAATGAAACTAATTTTCACTGTCTCAAGGATGGCCTGGCCTAATGTGAGAAGGGAGGGAACAGAGGGAAAGATTGGGGTGGTCCTGGAGTCAGACTTGCTGCTTCTGCCATTGCCAGTGCAGTGGGAAGAGGGGAGAGTAGTGCCTGCTGCAGCTAGGTGGGCTGTCTTCATGAACCACAGGTAGCACAGAGAGGAAAAACAGGCATGGAACTACACAGGCAAATGGAGAGAAACCTGAATAACCACATAATCCACTACAGCAGGCAGGAGTCTTGTGGAAAATTAGTACATTAAGAGTATTGGTCACTAGAGTTGCAGTTAGTGTGTTGCAGTTATTCCTGCAGCATCTTTTAACCATGGGATTTCAAAGCACCTACGAGAAAAAAAACACAACACTAAAAACCCCCCAACATTTAAAAGGTTTTGAGCCCCAAATCAACACTTCCCACTTGGTATAAATATAAATAAAATTGTATAAACAAAAACTCAGTTAATTTGCGAAGTCAAGCACTCGGAAAATGTTACAAATATATTTCCGTCCAAATTTATTGTGTTGTTTTTTATACAGGAGCCACAGCTCTCAAAGCATCTTACAAACACCCAAAAATCTTCACTATGCCTCTGTAAGAAGGTGGAATATGGACTTGATAAGTGGCAATAAAGTGGATGGAAAATTGGCTGGACTGCCTGACTCACAAGGTTGGGATCAGCAGTACAAAATCCATCTGGTGGCAGGTTACTACTAGTGGTGTCCCTCTGGGACCGATACTGGAGCCAACACTGTTTAACGCATTTATTAACAACTGGAACCTGTGGATGATACCAAATTGCAGGGATGTGGTTGATACGCTGGAAGGCAGGGCATATATTTAGAGGGACCCTGACAGTGGGAGGAAGGGGCTGGCAGGAGCCTCGTGTCAATCAGCAAAGGCAAACGCCAAGTCCTTCACGTGGGATGGAATAACCTTGTGCAACAGTTCAGTATGGTCAACTGTCTAGTAAGCAGCTTTTCAGAAAGGGACCTGGGTGTCCTGGTGGACCTCAAGCTGAACATGTGGCAGCAATATGCCGTTGTGGCAAAGACCAACCGTGTGCTGGGTTGCATTAGCAAGGGTATAGCCAGCAGGTTGAGAGGTCATTCTTCTCTTTTATGCCACACCTGTGAAACCACAGCTGGAGTACTGTGAAACCACAGCTGGAGTACTGTGAAACCACAGCTGGAGTACTGTGCCCACTCTGGGGTTCCCCAGTTCAAGAAATTCATTGACAAACAGGAGCAAGACCGGCAGAGGATCACCAGGATGGTTAGGGGGCAGGAGCACGTGATGTTTGAAGAGAGGCAGTCAGAGCTGGGTTTGTCCAGTCTGATGAAGAGAAGGCTAAGGGGAGATGGTTTTGCTCTCCACAACTCAGTAACGGGAGCCAGACTCTTGTGTGTGGTGCACGCTGATAGGATGAAAGGCAGTGGGCACAAACTGCAGCAAGGGAAATTCACTGGGATGTTAGGAAGATAATTTTCACCACGAGGGTAGTTCAGCACTAGAACAGGCTGCCCAGAGAAGCTGCGTCATTTCCATGCCAGCAGACATTCGAAACTTGACTGGACAAGGTCCTGAGCCATCTGATCTCAGCTTGCGTGGGAGGAGGGGCAAGATGACTTCCCAAGGTCTCTTCCAACCTAAATGATGCCAATTCTAAGGGGAAGGGCCACTGAAGGGAAGTTCAGCCCCACTAAAAGCTACTGCTTCTGATATGAAACCTACTGGTTGAGGGGTATGTGAAATGCTTTTCATGCCATCCCACAAAAACAGTTGAGATTTTAGAATTTTCAAATTCTTTTAGTAGGTCAACACCAAGGCCTTTCTAGGTTTTGTCTGGTTTGGTTTTTGTTTCTCTAAAAGGACATGAGAAAAGATTAGCTATTTGTCTGGTAATCAAATAGTAATTGAACCTGAACGCGGAGGTCTTTCATCCAAGAAGAATGACCTGATCTTCAGGCCAGAAAGTGCTAGCCTCCCTCCAATTTCCCTGGCACAGCATATACTTTATCAGGAAAAGTAGCTCTGAAAAGCGTAAGTGAGGCATTTTTTCAGGGAAAATAATTTAGTTAGAAATTTCTGACCAGGTCTATATGGCCCCTGCAGTGCAGGACCACACAGCAACTTTGGAACAAAAAGTAAAGAAAAAACTCACTCACATTGCAACCGCTGTATTTCTGAAATAGAAGGAAATGGTGAAGACAAAGAAGTTGGCCAGTATTTTGGGATTAACACCTCTGAAATGTGATATATGTCCCAAGACAGATTATAATCATAAATGGTAGAGCTTTGCTCTTGTGTCTCACACAGTAATAATGTATTTGATCCGAGCAGGGACTTCCCACAGAAAAAAAGCAAGAATGAGACTTCGGGCTTTTGGCTTACATGGTCATCAGGCATCTTGTGACTGTGGTGCTTTCCTGTGCGGCAACAGGGGCAGTGGTAACTACAGTTATGGAGCAGACTTTGTAAGCAAGATTAAAATGTTTTCAGTGATAAAGACTGTGGTGTTATCTTCCTTGCATCACTCAAACAGTGCAAAGAGACGTAAATCTGTCCTAAATATCACATCAAATCTTTGTTGGCTGCTTCTTCATCACCCTTTTTGCCAGAGACGGTTAGTTACAGCTGGAAAATTCTCTCATCTGCATGACGGTGTCCTGGACATCATCCTGTCAGCCAAGTCTAAAGAGGTGAACATGGGGGAAAAACTGGCCCTTGTGATTCTTATTGCCTCTTCTTCAGTTGAATCCAGACTGCATTCAGCTGAAAATTTGATATTTTATCTTTCCATTTTAATCTTCCATTGCAGTCATGAGCTCTTCAGGGCGGGCATTGCCTCTGCCTGGGTGACCAGTGCCTACCACAGCAGGTTCCTGGCGCCCGGGCACTACTGCAATAGAGTAATACTTATCCCCAGCCATCCAGATGTGGGCACAGTCGTACTGTGGGTAATGGTGATAGCAAAATGAGAACCAGGAGGAAGTTATTTTTATGCTACTGGTAATTACAGGTCATTTGGGGAGAGCATGTGGAACAGCAAAAGCCATGCTGCCATGCTGTGTGTTAGCTATCAGTGTTATACTACGTTGTCTTGAATGTTACAAGGACTTTTTATCCAGTTCCCAAATTGCTTGGTGAATACAGGGAAGGTTATGCTGAATGGATTTGATGGTCAAAAATTGACCATCCTGACTTGTGCTGGCTGGCACTTGGGTGAGGCCCAAGGAGGCTTAAAGCTGCCCTTTGCCATCATAGGCACATTTGGGAGTTCCCGAGGAACCTAAGAGCACTTGGCTTCCCACAGCCACCCTGGGAATCCCAGGAAATCTTTTGTTACAACATATTTGCTGTCTTGATTCTGGTTCTGCTCAAACACAGATCCTGGATCCTTGCTTTGACCCCTTTATCCCACTCCCCTCCCTGGTTCTTTGTTTCCTGCCCCAGCCGTTTACGCTGGCCCTGCACCCCACCCTGCACCCTCTCTCGGTGTGGAGAGAGATGAAGTCCCTGCTAGACTGCTAACAAAGTTTTTCTCAGAAAAATCTTCACCACATCCAAAGCCAGGATGTAATTCCAGAGAAAAACATTGCTTTCCTGAACGGGGCCACTGTGTTCAAATCAGGCAAGGAAAGTTTTTAAATAGCTTTAGCAAAGCCTGTTTACCAAGCCTGTGAACTCTCAGGCCATGAGAGGGAGCTTTTAAAATGCTCTTCATGTACAGGAAAGCCTTTTGTCTTCATGAGTTCAACACGGCCCCTGTCCTGGCTGCACTGCCCTGCTTACCAGCAGGCTCTCATCCTTTGCCCCTCTGCTCTCTGTTGCTTGCTGAAAGCAAAAGATGCCGGCAGCGGTGACGCAGCCTTCCAGTTTTGGAGCGGTTCTTATCTCGTGTTTATACTCACAGCGTACAGTGCGCGGTCGCAAAAGAAGCCTGCTCCAGATCTGCCTGCCTTGGCTGGCAACAGAAAATGTACTGCCTGACGCATTCAGAGGGTTGACTAAGCCAAAGGGGTTTCATTTGCTATCCATTACCCCGATGTTTTCATTTCTTCTTTCACTTTTAATAAATCTTTAGGTTGAGAAAGACATTGTGTGTGAGAGGTTATGCACAATTTGGCGGGGGAGGGGTGGTGGTGTTAGTTGTTAAACTATTAGCCTTAATAAATAGTTTTATCTCATGGTGATAAGACCAGTATTTCTGATAAGCCTGTGGCAACGGACATAAAAAGTCCCACAGTTAAATAACAAGAGTTTCTTAGAGCTTGGAGCCAGGGGACAGGGTCAGGCACCCAACTGCCACGGCACCTTACATTTAAACAGTCAGCTGTGCCGCTGTGGTAGTTGTCATCAGGGGCTGATGTTACACACAGTTATTCTCTCCTGTGGCCTCGTTTCACGTCTCTGTAGCCCTGGAGTCTTCACCACAGAAAAAATCAATGTGATACAGTGAGGAGCAAGGCAGAGTTTAAGATACTTGAGTTTCTTAATTGTGTTGCTATATTATCCAGTGTTCAGCATTGGAGGAGATGGTCTTATTAAAGGTGTTTAACTTTTGAAGTTTCAGAATTTCTCATTTACAAAACAACCCCATCATGTTCTTTTACATTTTGTACCTGTAAGTAGATATACCTATATAACAATTTGAGGCCCAGCTGGATGAATTATTCTTCTCAAGCTTTTGGATGGAAATCTTCTTGAGCTTTTTAAAATATTCATGACTGGATTATAACATTTTGATATGTGGTCTTGTTTTTGGAATATGGGTTTTAATGTTTTTATCTTTAAGTTTGTAATTTTTCTTACTGTGCGAATCTCCCTAGAGGAGGAGGCAGATGTAATCTTTTTAAGAGGCCCTCTCAGGCTTATAACCACCACAGGCCGTATCCTATATGGGGACCCTTTGACAGTGTCTTGGAGCATTTATCTGCAAACTTATCAAAGCTCAAATATCTGATCAGTTCCAATATAGACAGCCTCTGCTCAGATGCTCCAGCATCCATCCAGTACAATTTGCTTCTCCTTCGTTCCGATCAGTAATGGCTGATAAGGATGAAAGTAACACATCGGACTCCTTCAGCGTACTATTGCTGCTTTCTGACAAGCTGTTGGCTGAAAGGAGAGACCCTGAAGGCAGTTTCTGTTAAGAAGAAAAAATAACAATAAACAGGTTTTTTAATGCAATCCCTTTCATTTACAAAGCATGTGCAAAAGTCTGTTTCTTTTAGAGCAGAAGAAATCAAATAGGAGTGACAGCATCTTGGAGCTGGGAACAAAGACATTATCTTTCAGCCAAAAGTCTGTGCTAGGATGAGGGGATTTTTCCTGCTATGAAGACTTCTATGTTTGTCTGCACCTAGTTGCTATCTTTTTTTCTCTGCTGTGTCTGCATGTCTTTTACATTCACACAAACCACCAGAGATAGCAAAGGAGCCGCTCTGCCTTTGTTATGAGGCGAAATCTTCATTGTTTGAGTGATTTGGTTTCAGAAGGGAGCCTAAGCCTGTCTTGTAACGTTGGGAAGTGGCTATGTCTAGCCCCTAACGTTACTTATCGTTGTAATAGCTCTGAGGGTCTAAGGACACAGGCAAGGAAAGGATTGTAGGTCTAATTTTTCATGAGACCAACCTATGCACTCAAAACCTACACATAAATCTTTGGGTAACCAAGCTTTTTTTATAGGTCTGAGACAGAAACTGCAATTTTCATGGTACTGGTTGGGAACGATCGCTTTGAGATCAGTTTACTTTTAACAAAATAATTTTAATAGACTAAGGTAATGACACCTGTGGACCACAGAGGGTGTTGGCAAGGGGAGAGGTGATATGTTTGGGGGGTACAGCAACAGGTAGGGAGTACCTGAGGACTGGGAGGGATTAGCAGGTGAAGGATGTGTGAAACATTGCAGCATGACGTGAAGCAAACGTCTCTGCTGATCTGCTGATTTTAGTAGCTAGTAGAGGTGAATATTATTTCCTAGGCTTATTTTTGGCAGGTCTTTCTCGTGAACTGGTGAGTAGAGATGGGGTAGTTGTTTTGTGAAAAATGTTCTCTTATGGGAAGCTGGCTTACAGGTATTCTTGGAGAGGCCATCCTGCTGGGCAGTGGTCCTGGGCTCGCTTCCTCAGAGACCGCAGCACATCACAGCTAGAGTCTTCCCCCCTCAAATTCTGCACTGGGGAAAGTAGTAGTAAGAATCCAAACTACAGTCCTGTGAATTTTCTTGTAATTTTAATATTTTTTTCTTGTCTTGTCTTGTCTTGTCTTGTCTTGTCTTGTCTTGTCTTGTCTTGTCTTGTCTTGTCTTGTCTTGTCTTGTCTTGTCTTGTCTTGTCTTGTCTTGTCTTGTCTTGTCTTGTCTTGTCTTGTCTTGTCTTGTCTTGTCTTGTCTTGTCTTGTCTTGTCTGATAAACTTGTCCAGCCATCCCCAAGTCATTTTGAGTACCGTTTCTGACACATGAAAAAGCACGCTACAGATTCCCTTCAGATTAGTTTAGCATGAGTGTGATTACCTGTGGGTGTGGTGCATGCGTATGCTTATCAAAATCAGGTAACACCAGAAAACTGATTACAACTTAACTGTCGTTGCAATCTCTTCTGTGGAAGAGAAGTTTACACATGAATATTTCTTTCATTAGAGGTGAAATCAGATCCCCGTCCCCGCACTTGCTGTGTTTGGAGCATTGCCAAAAAAACTCTCTTAAAAAGGCATTCCTGCTGGAATATGTCACAGACTATTCTTGCTCCCAGCTCTGACGGGCTTCAGATGGGGAGCTGGAATGCAGACCTCCCAGTCACACACAGGAGTGGCAGCATTCGGGGGGCTCACGTTGCAACCTAGAAAAAATAAGCACCAAGGCAGGGGCAACATCACATGAAAATGACAGGGAGAAATAAGCAAATGCCATCTGCTGTGTGTAGGGAGCTCAGCAAATCCACAGCTTTACAAATCTGCATTTAACACTAGCCAGAGCTTAAGTCAGTGTAATGATTAGCTGAGATTTACACATACGTACTTCTACTAAAAAGTTATTTTTATTGCTTTAAAAGGCAATATCCCCACGGTAGAATGGGCTGCCTAAAGAGCACAGTGAAAAGCAAGGAGAGAAGGAAGCATCTGAGCTGAGTAAGGTGAAAATTAGATCATGGGAAACTCTTCAAGGCAGAGCATTAGATGCAGAGTCCTCTTCATTCATCTTCTGGTTAGCCCATCTCCCTTAGAAGGGACTACTCTGCTGTAAGGAGAAAGAAGTGTAAATATATATATATTCTGAGCTAGGGATAATTTCATTTTAGGTTCTTTGTTTCCCAGGTTTGTTTTAAACAAGCAGACCCACCCCCTCCCAGTAAGTATTTCCTACTTCCTTTGGTGTCATGTCAGATTAAACCTGGAATATCTTTTAGAGATCATGTGAAAATGGTTCTGTTTTTGTCGGGGAACTGTCATGAATATCAACATACCAAGAAGAACAGACTGTGATAATAAAAATGTTGATCTCTGTGGCTGCTGAAAGAGCGACATTAAGTGAATCTCACTGATATTTAATTTGCAAACTGAATTGCACTATTTAGGGAGAGGAAAAACAGCAACGTTCATATTGATGAGAAATTCTGCGTTTAAAAACACTCCTTATTAATGATTCAAAACATATAGTTCCTAGGAGCTGTAAACAAGTTCAGTATTTTGTACACTAATCCATAACCATTATCATATGTAGAGAACAAGAAGTTACTCACAAACAGATGTTCCCTCTGCCAAACCCATTCATTTAATGCACATTTTACTTTCCAAGTCCTAGTTAGCAACTTTCTGTGGTGGGCGGATTACACGAAAGGATGGAAAAGCAGGGATTAGTTTGCCTGCAAAGGAGCAATGTCTTCATGTTTGTTCTGGAGTCTTTTCCATCTTGCCTTGCAATGGAAGAGTTATTCATCTTGGACTTGCTTTCACTGCCCTGGAGGGCACTCAGCTTTATGTTTCCAGGCACTGTGAGGCACTACGAGATGCCAAACTTGTTCCATTACCAGAGAGCTGTATCATTAAATGTGCTCTTTGCGCTGACCGGTAATGAAGCCTGGCATTCGCAAATGCTTATTCCCAGAGAAGGCAATTACCTTGCCTAAGTTATAGGTGAGCTTTCAGGGAAAGGTGTGCCAAAAGCTAAGGGTGGACGAAGAACTACTGCTCTAATTTCAAAGTTACTTCATGTTTTCTCAGGGCCTAGTTCAGTCAGGTTTTGAGTATCTCCAAGTATGGAGATCCCACCACCCTTCTGGGCAACCTGTTCCACTGGCGAAATACTCCAGTGAGCATTTTTTCCATATGTCCAGCTGGAATTTCTCTTGCAACTTGTAACCACATCTACTCTCCTTTTGCTATGTACGTCCAAGAAGCATGTAACTCAGTCTTTGCTGTAACTCGCTGTTAGGTAGATGTAGGCAGCAATAAGACCCTCCCTCAGCCTTTCCTTCTCCAGGATTAAACAAATCCAATTTTCTCAGTCCCTCCTCCTGCAGTGTGTGTTGCAGCACCATGACCATCTTGGTGATCCTTTACTGGACTCTCTCCAATTTGTCAATGTCTTTCTTTACTAGGAGCCCCAAACTGGACACAGTACTCCAAATGCAGTCTCATGAGCACTAAACAGAGGGGATCCTTACAAGGAAAATTACTGTCATGAATTAAAAACCTGACCAGGCTGTGCTGAGCTCTCCGAGAACTCTATCACTGCTATTAGCATGTTGCTAACCCTATCTCTTACCCGAATGCTTTCTGAGCAAGCCAAGGAAAAGAAGACGGAGCCAGACTCTTCTCAGTGATATTTAGTGAAAGGACAAGAGACAATGGGCACAAACTGAAATAAGGAAATTCCATTTAAACGTAAGAAAAAAATGTCTTACTGTGCAGGTGGTCCAACACTGGAACAGTTTGCCAGAGAGTTTTGCCAGCCTCCACCCTCGGAGATACTCAAAACCCAACTGAGCATGGCCCTGAGCAACCCTCCTTTGAGCAGGGGTGGGTTGATGAGTGGGTCTCCAGAGGTGCCTTCCAACTTCAGCTACTCTGTGATTCTGTGAACTGCTAAGTGAGATTAAAGAAGCTATACGTTTAGGACAGGTCGTAGGAGGAGAGACTTTCAGTTGCCCACATTTGGATTAATGTCTCATCAACATGAGATGCAGAGACACAATAAATGATTGTTTCCTAAAAAACCAGCTATAAAATCCACAAAAAGATGCTATTCTGGATTTGGTCTGGGGTGGTGCATAGAACCTACTTCAGGAGGTGTCAATGGGAGAGCAGTTCTGTGATAATAACCACAGTACAGTTAGGTCAGTGTTGCAATGGGAGAGAACAACCCAAACATACTCAGCGCATGGATATTCAGTTTCAAGAGAGGTATATCAAAATGAGATTAAAAAAAAAAAGAGAGAGAGAAAGAGAGAAGGGGAGAAAGGGAGGAAAGAAAGAAAGAAAGAAAGAAAGAAAGAAAGAAAGAAAGAAAGAAAGAAGGAAAGAAAGAAAGAAAGAAAGAAAGAAAGAAAGAAAGAAAGAAAGAAAGAAGAAAGAAAGAAAGAAAGAAAGAAAACCTTAAAAGGAGCAGCCCAAAAGGCAAGAAGGGAACAGGCAGCCTAGATGCTGCTAAAAGATAGTATATTAAAATCCCATGTAAAAGTTGTGCCACAACTTGAAAACAATGTGGTGCGAAAAGGCCATTTCACGGCTCAATGGGAACATTAAGCATGCTATTACAGGCAATAAGTTAATGTTTAAAAAATGGGAAGCTTACCCAAATTAGGAGAACAGGAAAGCCCATAAAGTATGGCAAGTCAACCATATACCAGAAATTAAAAGAGCTAAAAAAGAATGTGAGTTGAGCCTTGCAAAGACTGATAGTAAATAGTTCTTTATACAGCAAAGGCAGGAAGCCAGTTCAATGACAAATAAGTAAAAGGGTACTTGGGGAAGACAAGGAAACAGCAGAAATGCCCAGTGAGTTTTACGTACCAGTCTTTCCTGCAGAAGGCATAAGGGAGAGCCCCAAACCCAACATATTCTTGATAGCAATTCATCAGAAGAGCTAGACCAATTTGAATTGAGTTCACAGGGCATATCAGACCAAAGGACCAGGCACCATTTACATGATAGTTCACATGTGAAGCTGCAGAACTGCTGGCCAAGGTGTGTAAACTGTCATTCCGAATGGCCTCTGTGCTGGAGGAGGGCAGAGTTGCCAGTGTAGCTCCCAGTTAGAGAGGTTGCGGGGAACAAAAGACCAATGAATCTGACTTCCATCCCCCCTATGACAGCAGAGCCATAAGACCACTGTACACACGGGGAAACCCGAAGTCAAAGGAAGCAGTCAACACGATTTCTGTAAGGGACAATCCTGCCTCACCAGTCTGCTGGAAGTCCATGGACGTGGTAACAAGTATGTAGATAAATTGGACATAACGTATTTGAATCTTCAGGAAGCTTTTGACAGTTTCTCAACAAAGGCTATGAAGAGACAAAGTCACCATGGACTGTAGGAAAGGTCCTTTTGTGATTTGAAAGTGGAAAGGAAAGGTTAGGTCTCAACAGTGACTTTTCAGGATGGAGAAAAAGCAGAAACAGAACCCCTAGGAATCACTTCTGGGTCTGGTATTATTCAACATCTTTACCAGCGGCCTGGAGAAGGGGGTGTGTTGTGGGATGCCCAGGTTTGCAGTCAATAGCAAGGTCATTTGTCTGGTGAAATCATAGAATCATAGAATCATTAAGGTTGGAAAAGACCTCTAAGATCATCGAGTCCAACCGTCAACCCAACACCACCATGCCCACTAAACCATGTCCCTAAGTGCCACATCTACACGTCTTTTAAATACTTCCAGGGATGGGGACTCCACCCCTCCCCTGGCCAGCCTGTTCCAATGTTTAACCACTCTTTCAGTAAAGACATTTTTCCTCATGTCCAATCTAAACCTCCCCTGGCACAATTTGAGGCCGTTTCCTCTCGTCCTATCGCTAGTTACTTGGGAGAAGAGACCGACCCCCACCTTGCTACAACCTCCTTTCAGGGAGTTGTAGAGAGCAATGAGGTCTCCCCTCAGCCTCCTTTTCTCCAGGCTAAACAACCCCAGTTCCCTCAGCCGCTCCTCATAAGACTTGTTCTCCAGACCCCTCACCAGCCTCGTTGCCCTTCTCTGGACACGCTCCAGCACCTCAACATCCTTCTTGTAGTGAGGGGCCCAAAACTGAACACAGTATTCGAGGTGCGGCCTCACCAGTGCCGAGGATAGGGGCACGATCACTTCCCTACTCCTGCTGGCCACACTATTTCTGATACAGGCCAGGATGCCATTGGCCTTCTTGGCCACCTGGGCACACTGTCGGCTCATGTTCAGCCGGCTGTCAACCAACATCCCCAGGTCCTTTTCTGACAGGCAATGCTGAGCTGTTGGTGAAGAGCTCCAGGAGGACTTAACAAAACCGAGGGAGTGGGCAGAAAGGTGGCACATGAGCTTCAGCGTATACAAAGGTAAGATGATGTCTTGGGTGGAATAGTCTAAACCATGTTTACATGGTGCCAGACTCACAACTGGTGGCCATCACTGAAGAAAAATCTCTTGGAGTCACCATTAACAGTTCCGTGAAAACCTCAGTTTGGTGTGCTGTGGCAGCCAGAAAGCCAGGAAAATGGTGACTGTCCTCAGGGAGGCTACTGAGAAGAAGACAGAGGGCACCATTTTGCTGCTCCAGCTTGGTGCACCCACATCTGGGGTAGTGTGTGTGTTTCTGGTCTCTGCATCTGAAGAAGGAAACAGCGGGTTAGAGAAGGGCAACCAAAAGGGCCAAGGGGATCAGCTTCCTTAAGAGGAAAGACTGGAAAGTCAGGATTGTTCACATTAGAGAGGAGATGGTTGGGGCGTGATCAAGACTTTTTTGTGAACTTATCTTTGAAAGAATAGAGGTGGGTGTGAAATCTGGTCACGTGGCAGTGAGGGATTAACTTGCTAAAAAGAAAAGCAATTGTTTCCAGGAAGCCAACAGCTTTGTTGATGGTGTAGGTAGTCCCCCAGAGGAAATTGTTGTCACAGGGACCAGGATTGTTCCTGTGATCTCATCACACCCTGTGCCCAGGAGGCTCTGCAGATGGCTAAGCTACATCCTCGGTTCTGCAGGAAGTCAAGTTTTTGCTCTGTCACTCTTGAGCCAAGACCTGATCCAGTCCGTGGGTGTGCAGTAGTGCTGGAACTTTTACTTGAGAAGAAGCAGAGGTCCTGGATCAGCAACCGGGCTGAGGCATTTCCATTAGAGCCAGGCATTTGCTCCAGTCTTCTGGCCAACTTGTTTTGAGTGTCTTTTGCCATTATGTGGTTTGCAGTTGTGTCCCAAAGGAAAATAAATTATATGTGTGCCCTTTATGCTCTTTACAGTATATTAAAAAACAGGGGGGAAAAAAACCCTTTGTTTTGGGTTTCCTTCCAAACAGGATTTTTTTGGTTGTCTCTGGATTTTTTTTGCCTTGTTTTGTTTTACTGGTTAATGTCATCATTCATCTTTCCTGTTTTTGCTGTAGGACTTCTTAGATGGTTCACAGATGTGCACTGGAAATTCTCTCACTGGAAATTAAAAGGTAGCATGTTGAATCTTGAACGCAAATAATCTTAATTTGTAACTTGAGTTGTTATTGCTCAGAAAAGCAGACAGAAAAGAGATTTCACTAGATCTTGCTGCTTTGGTTTCCCTTTTCCCTGGAATTTTTAAAAACTGCCTCCCAATACTTGCGCAAGCCCCAAAATAGGTTTTTTACAATAACATCACAGCTCGGTTGGCAACCTTCCCCAAAACAAGTCTTTCCTCATCCCATACTTTCTTCAGCCCTTTGCTAAACACAGTGGAACTTTCTAATCAACAAAACCTGTTTTTTTCTTTTCCTTCATCTCTTCCCATTTAAAACAGCTTGTTGCCCTGTTCAAGTATCTATTTATGCTGTTTACTGCAAAAAGCCAGGCTGATTTGTAGACACATTTCCCTGGTTCTCCCTATCAGCTGTTCTTCTCAGGATCCCCTTCATATCTATTTCTCCACTCAAGCTTGTGCTTGAGCTCCTAGACGTGACCCTGTCTCAACTTTCCAGGTCTAAGCAGAGTAGTTTCTGCCACATCTGCTCTGCATACTGAGCATCTTTGGAGATGCTGAACCTTTTACATTTCCTAATTTTGCATCTTCTTGTTTCAGACAGGACATCCTCTTTTTAGCAGAAAGCCATGACTCTCGGGGCCAACAGTGACAGCCCTATACCATCTGGCCCAATAAAATAATATTCCCAACTATTTCTATGTGTGTGTAGCATGTCATATTTTCTTCATAACACATGGTAAAAAACACATGGTTGGAATGTGAACTATTCACTGGAGATGGTGGCAAACATCCCCGTGCCTGCTGTCCCACCAAGTGTTAGAGTTAATCATGTTCCTGCAGAGAACCTGCATGACGATTCAGCAGAGAAAGGTGGCTGAGCATCAAGCATATCAAGAATCTCTAGAAATTATATCATGTTATTTTCATTAGTTTCTGACCTTGGTAAGCTGGGACTGACTGAATGCTCTGAGGGAGTTCAAAATGAGAACGGCTGAATCACAGCAGACTCACTGGAGTGACTGAAGGCAACTGCAAGTAGAAATCTGTGTGAGTCATCCTAAAGAAAGAGGCCAGAGAAAAGGGTGGGTGTGCTTTATACTAAAGTACATAGCTCTTCTGGGAATATGAACTTCTCAGGAGCTTCTGATTTCCTATAATGTGTAAATCTGAAGGGAATCGACTGATCTCTATGAATTGCTCTAGATACGGATGGGCTCTGCTGGGAGCATGAGGTACAGCCCAAGCTCTTACACCTAGCCTGTCCTTATGCCTGCCTGTTTTTCACCTGCTGCAGATCCATATACATGGGAAGGCATCACCCCAGAACAAAGGCCCAGGGCTGAGCAGGGACAAATCTGTACCCAGAGACATTATGGGACCATGGCCTCAGCTTCTGCCACTGCGATATCCCGAATGTGCGGAGAAAAGGAGCTACTCTTCTTGGGCAGAGGCTGGAGCACAGTGCCTCTGGCAGTAGGGCCATGCCTTGCCCTCACGTGGCTGCTTTGCACAGCCTTCCTTTCATACCCCATCTGACCAGTTGTGCCGTTCGCCCTTCTACACCTCCTACACTTGCCAGCGTGGGCAGGAAAGAGGACTACCGAGCTAGTTGGCTTGACAGGGGAATGCATGGATTTTTTTGTTATTTTTTGTGCAGATTGAGGGAGTGGCAATGCCACAAAGGGTGTTGGTCTGAATCCCACACACCAGCAGTGTCCCAGCACCCTTGTGCTTTGACAGTAGCTGTATGGTCTTTATAAAACTGGTGTCATCTAGTTCATAGTAAACAGCTGCCTGGTAAATACAGCCACAACCAAGCCTTTGCTTGAAATCCCAGAAGGGAACTAGCTGCTCCATCCTCTGCATATCCCATGGTTGTTTCTAGAAAGGCATGTGGTACGCCTGCCATCCTCAAACCAATTAATAGTTCCCGCTGCTCATCTCTGTTGGAGAATGCTGGCCCTTCAATGTGCTGAGCTGCTCGTGAGACCATTTCTGAATGTCCTTCTGTCAGAATGAGCTGGGTGATACCAGGCAGTTTAAATCATCTGTCAGCTTGATAATTTGGCTCCTTTTGACCCCAGAAGGTGAGGGACAGCCCAAATGAATACCTGCCCTAGCGGTCTGCCAGTGCATAGGGGCTGAGCAGCCGAGTGCTCACTCACGTGCTGCCTGCCGCTGAGCACCAGGCAGCATGTTTGAGGGACCCCTTCACAGTGACCCTGAAAGCTTCCTCTGGCCAGGCTCCTGCTGAATTTTCCATTCAGGGCACTGTTATCTACAAGGTGTCATGCTTCCACAGCACGGTCCAAGCAAGGATCTCAAAGCTCTTTACAGATGGAAATGAGCACCATCTTAGCAGTGACCTTCCCAACCAGGAAGCATTCCAAAGCCTCAGGTTGGAGACATAGTAAGAAAGCTGTTTATCTTGAGGGGTCCAAGGATGCCCCACTGTACCTCACATAAATGACAGGACACCCCCAGCTACAGGCAGTGGCAGAAATAGCTGCAGGCACTCAGCACATCAGCAGAACAGGCTCCCAGCCTGGCAGGGAGAAAACAAAGGGCAAAAACCAGCCAACCTGTCAAAAGCATCCCACCAGTTATACTCCCACAAAAGGTGTCCATGGACAAACCTCAGCGCCTGCAGATACCTGTCCCTCCTCTGAAGGAGCAGCTAGCAGGGGCTCAGACGACAGAAACAGTCTGTCCTCCGTCCCACACCCCTGGCTGCTCCCATAGCTCACCTCCTTTCAGCCTGGCTTTATTTTCTCGAGTTTGTTGCTTTTGCTGCTCTTTCTGTTTGTCACAGGAAGAGCGCCAGTGTGACCATAAACCCTGTGCTCCCTGTGGTGAGGCTCCTCCACATTCAAAGGAACAAAGTTAGTCTAATGTTTACAAGAAATATCCTAATTCCAGCGTGTGAGACCATCATCTTGACAACTTCTTTCTGTGGCTAAGCATGAAAATGTTTTTTCAGACTGGACCAAGGTCTATTTCAAGTCAAACCCCCACAGTCAGACATTCCTGCATCCTACAACAGCATTCCCTCAAGCCGACTGTGACAGGGTAAAGCTGGCTGTAGCTGTCGAGGGGACGGAAAGGTCCTCTCCTGCTCATGCATCACCCCCTTGTTTCTGAGAGGTGATGCACAGTGGCAGTCAGGGCTTTGGTGGCTCAGTACCTGGGAAGCGTTGCTGCTCTGCATGTGAATGAGTACCCAGCACTTCCAGAAAACTAGGAAGATGGGCAGTTGCCCTTTTTAATGCTCTCTGATGTCCAGTGAAAACATATTGGTAAAATATATGCACCAGCTGCCTCCATCTAAGTATTGGATTTACCTGCGTGTTCCCACCAATCTTCAACAGCAGGAAAATATCTCCTGGAAGCTTTCTTCATTTCTAGTTTCTCTGAATCTTCGTGTGAAAATCTAGTGTCTGATGAGATATGAGAACTGTTTTTTCATTCTTTTTGGCTTTTTTAACCACACTATTAGATGTCTCCCAGAAAGTTTCTCCTCGTGATCTTATGATATGAATACACTTTGGGGTATTATGGCATGCATCTTCCCAGACTAGTCCAGGAAATGTAACCAGGTGAACAAACAGAAGTATAATTACATATTCCTGCACCTTCTATACATGTAAGGGTCCAATAGGTGTGTAAAAATACAAGACTTGCATGTATAAATATAATAAATGCAAAAGCAAAGGATATTCTCTGCAGAGAGACACTGCAGTGACAAATGAAGTGACATGTATGTATGTGTACGTGTATATATTGTGCTTTCTTGTTCCGGAGTGCAGTATTACTAACTTGGAAAACTAAAAAATAACAAGAAATGATTACACTTCCTTAAAAATGATGAGATTTTTTAAATGTCAATATATAGTGAATTCTCTGTCTTCCACTTTTTCAACCTTCAGGTTTTGCTCTGGGATATACTTTCAAGCTTTAAAAAAAGCATTGTTGAGATTCCTATATAATCAAAACAGACCTTGAAAAGACACCATTTGCCATGAGCCATGCACTGAAGCTGTGAGAGCTGGCAGCAGTGACAGTATTACAATTAAGAATAACATTTTTTCCAGATAGGATAAATGCCATTTGTCACTTCATAAGCTTTAGGATTTGAAAATGGAACTACAACTATTTCCTTTTCTCTTCCAGATGTATATGATGTTGCTTCATCTTCTGATATAGCAAGCATTAGTAGACATCATGAAATGAAATTAAAAGCCTCCTTTCTTTCTGCTTTCCTCCCTTATTCCCCAATTTTGACAGTTTTCCTGAGCATTGATGTAGAAGCCATCTGAGTGCTTTACTACTGATTGGCTTTAGATTCAAAACACACTATAATAGAAAAGAAAGATCTGAAAAGAATGACAGAGGAGTGTGTGGAAGTACTTGAAGTTCTTCGTATCCATACTGGAAAAATCTGGTATTCGTTATGGCAGTACGTTTCATAATTGCAGGTCTAGGGTCTGTATGACAGGGGTAAATTTGCAGCTAAATCGGATGCCTGGGTATCTTTTTGTTGTGACAGTTGCACCCTGTATAGAAATGTCAATAAAGCTGTTAGCTATTCATTCCATATGTCAGCAAATGGGAGAAGGATGTGACTGCATCCACGGGTGTGGCTGGGAATGCTTACTGCAGCACCGTGGAGCAGAGGAAACCTAGAAAGGATCCCCGCCGGGATTTCCAAATATTCACAATGCAATAATCATCTGGTGCACATCACCCAGGAAAGCTGTGGGAGTGCCGGATGTTTAATGATTTTAAACACCTTTGACAATCCATTGGCCAAAAGAAATATGCCACTAAATGAAACATAACTGAAGGGCACTGGATAGATCATCATTTTTCTCAGCAAAGTTAAAAAGGGATTTTTAATGACCACAGATAAATAGGATCGAGGTAATGCCTCTTGCTGCTGAGATGGTGTAACAGGGTGTCCCCTAAGGGACACAGAAGAAAATCAGCCAAACAAACAGCCAGCAGCATTCCCTGCAGTTCTCATGTCTTTCTGAAATCTCTCCTGCTGTCGTGTGCCCGGCTCTGAACCACAGGGGTATTTCCAGGCTCCCCAAGCTGCGGGGCTTCTCATTTTACCTCCCTGAGTGATTGTCAGAGCTCTGCTTGCTGGTGTGCTCTGCTCCTGCCTGGGCTTTGGGCACTGATAAGTCATAATCTTTCCAATTGTTTTTCTTTTATTGGTCTCGGTTTTGATTTTTTTCCCCAGGCAGTGCCCTCCAAAGTGATGAGAGGCAGCCTGGATGCAGATGGCCAGGCCAGAAGCCTCTCCCCCTTGCAAAGCTAAAGAAAATGCCCATTCCTTTTCAGAGCCATCATGAGAGACACACAGGTCCCTTCTGCCCACTCCCGTCCTCACACTGGCAAAAGCCATTGTTCGTGTTTGGAGAGAGAAGCACTGCTGGGCTGCTTCCTCTCTGTCCTCCATCATGGAGACTGTCCTTTCTGGGTCCTGAGTCAGTGCCTGTGTTAGCCTGCACTCGATACTCCAGCGAAGAACAGCATAACGTGAGCATCAACGACTCAGTCCACCTAAAGGAAGGTTAACTTAAAAGAAAATGCTGCATTTAGTTACAGCTCCTGAGAGAAGAACATCCTGGAGCTACTACTAAAAACAAAGCAATGACCTAGTGGGGGACAGAAATCATGTTCCATGTACAAGAAGATGAGATGAAAAATTGTTAGAAACTGCAAAGTGACATACCCCAAAAAGGTAAAGTAAATGCTGAACTGCCTCAGCTTAATTTTGTGCATTACAATAGTCTTTGCCCACATCATCACACACGATGCCTTCACCAAGACCCCAGCACACTGTGATGGGCCTGAGTGAGACAAGTGGTGTTCCCAAGCTTCACCCCATGCCCCTCCTTGAACAGGCCTGGTTCCCTGTCCCATGGGCAGCCCCAACCTCGTCCTCTTCTCCCACCTGAGAAGCAGTGTCCTGAGGCAAGGACCCCTCCTTTGTCCCCCATAAGCCATCCCAATTCTGAGGAGAACAGGGACCAGCTGGAAGAATGACGGGCCTTTCAGCCTCCTCTATTCCCAAAATACCTTATTTATAACCTTAAAACATTCTTTATAATCTTAAAACAGCCCGGGAACTCGGCGTCTCCACTGTCATTGATCCTCTGACATTCACTCTGGCTGCCTGCAGTTTCCAATCTGGGAAGGATGGAAATTTCATGACAGTGCCCCTCCATTTAAGCACACGCCTGCCTTGGGGTTGAGTCATCCCTGGTGAGATAATTCGCAAAGCAAAGCCTTCCTGACCTGAGCTCATTGGTTTTTGGCTGTGCTGCCTTGCCACACTGCCTGCCCACCCTGGGCTGTGAAAAGAACACTCACATGCATAAGTTTGTTCATGATGCACAAGCTCAGAAGCAAGAGAAAAAGCATTTGACTTGCATGTCTCAAGTGTGTTAGAAACCAATCAGCATGCAGCAGCGAGAGACACAGGTGCTTTTTGCGCAGGAGAAAAAAGGAGCATCGCAAGCCTTTTGATGTGTCTCCATGAGCAAGCAGCGACATCGACAAAGACAGGAAAAGATTTAGAAAAACATACTTGTAATAGCTGAACAGGAAAGTGTCCAAAAGTGACAATTTTGATAGCTTCGGAGGTGATTTCCTTTGTGTTGTGCCTGATTTGCTCATCATTTCACAAAATACGAAAACTTGAAAATAAGGCACAGTCAAAATGTTCTGGAGAGGTAAATGGCTGCTTTGTTTCCCCAGTGCCAACATCCTGCCTCGGGTGAACTTTCTCCATTCTGCAGTCAAAGGAGGGAGTTATCCATAGGCTTCAAGATGGGGATGGTTTAGGCTGTATTATTCAGGGCACTTCTGAGTGAGAGGAGAGAAAGAGACGGGAGCAATCCTCTCCTTTTACCTGAAACCTTTCTGCTTGCCCTCCTGCAATGAAAAATCTCCACAGCCATTATCACCCACCTCCCACTGGCTTTGCTATGACCCTGGTCCAGGGAGTCCTCAGCTGTTTAACCAACAAAGTCGAGCAAAGCAGAAACTGAAATGAAGGACTGTGACTAATTAAGATGTTATCTTGTGAGAACATTCAGATGAAAGTTCCTGGGAAGAGAATACAAAAATCCTAAGTAGCTGTAAAGTGGCTCTTTTCACCAACCTTAAAGCACAGTACCACATAATAACTCACAGCTGTGCATATTTGATCCTCATCTAGCATCAGCTCATGCATTATTTACATCCTTATTACTGGCAGTGGTGTTGGGCAGAAATGACTGTAATATCTGTTACACCTGATGGGAGACAAGGATTTTGCATAGCTCACACTTGTTGCTGAGCATGGCCCAGAAAGGCAGGGGAGGAGGAGATGGGAAAGCAAGTGAGCTTAGAGAAACTGGAACACTTTAGAAATCAGAAAAAAGGGAAGAGGAGGCATGTTTTGGAGCGTGAGCAGGCACTCAATGGATGGGAGAAAGAAAGAAAACTTGCTCACTTTGCCTCTATGCAGTGCTGCAGCAAAGAGCAGGTGAAGAGTGGAGAGGCACAGGTGGAAAGTCCTGCAGGATTAGCAACACATGAAGCAACTGCATGCTCTCAGAGAGTGAGCTGAAGTCCTTGTTAGTAATGTTCTTTGATTGACACTTGACGACCTATCATAAAGGTAAGGGATCAGGCAGGTTTCTTGGCCACTGGCCCAGGCAGGGAGCTGCTCCCTGGCTTGGACACCTCTCATAGGCACAGAGGGCCCTGGTATGCCCCTAAAAGAGGCAGTGAGGCATGCCACACCCTGTGGTGCTCAGGCAGCCTCCTGCTATCAGGAGTCCTGGGACTGCTGTCACGTAGCCTGGTTGTGGAGGTGGCTGGTGGAGGCTTTTGCATGGTTGACTGCCCATGGGGAAATGGATGGACACCACCAATTACACTCCTGCAGAGCACTCGGCAGCTGGTGGCAGCTGAAAACTTTCCCTCCTTTCCAGTGAGGTCAAGAACAAAACCATGAAAAGCTGCTTTTTTTTGTGCCTGAAACCCATTTTGGCTCCTGCAATGCTGTCCTGTGGGCAGCCTGGAACAGATTATTTCTGCTGTCTTTAAACAGCTGCTCCAAAGTCGTTGCTGGAGAGCAGGGACCACCTTCCTAGACAGGCTGCCAGGCAGAATGGTTTGGCTCTGCTGGTGCCTCATGGTTATCACCAAAAGCATATTCCAGGACCACATCCAGCTGCAGGCAGCAACAGGCAGGAAGCTAGCACACAACCTCCCATACACCATCTGCTCCAAAAACTGGAATCAAAACCCAAAGCAGCAGCCCTCCAGTCAGCAACATGACTAAACCCAGGTCAGCTGAAGCCAAATTCACCATTTAAATAAGCAGACCTTCAAGTATTACTTCTCTGACACACGTGGTAGCACCACGCCGGATCATCGCATGCAAGATGAAACTACCCTTTCTCCTGCCCTGAACCCTAAGTCAGAGGCAACTTTTCAATGAATCATGGATTAGCCTGTCCAATTGTGTCTGATCCATGTGGGTCATGAAACAGGAGCGCCACGTTGCAAAAGCTCTGTGTGCTGGCCTGGCTGCAGAGGAGGGACGTGAGGAAGGAGGCAGTAGTGCGAGGCTCACGTCAGGTCAAGTTCCTGTATACATGGAAGGTTTAGACTCAAGTATGCTACCAGCTGCAGCCGCCCAAGGCAGCCAACACTCAAGGACAAGCAAAACCTCTGTGGATAAAGGTCACGGGAATTAAAAAGGTCCAGAGCTGTACAAAAGCACCCGGCCCATTTGGAGGACCTCTGAGCAGTGGCCCCCAGGGGAGGCATAGCTGCCAGTGTGCATAATTGCCAAGAGTTTTAAAGGGAAAACCCACAGCACAGCATGACTCTTGATGTTGTCCAGATCAAAGCAGCTTTGTGGTTTAGAAAATGTGTCATCAGAGGGAGGGGAAAAAAAATAATGGGAACCTCTTCCAGGACAGCCTAGCAGTAGGTAAGGGTTAACCTGCTTGGTACAGACACCCTGTGTGAGATTTGTATAACCCTCACTGACAACCTGGCAAATTGCCAATGGGCTTGAGAAAAGAGGGTACAGTGTGCCCCAGACCAAAAACAAGCTCATGTGCATGGGCTAGGTTTGTAGGCTACACCACATTGCAGCTAGTTCAGCTGGCTTCCCCCTTCCAGGGCACCAGGACAATTTTGCCTGGTCTTGCATCTTCTCTAGTATCTTACGGTGATTTAGGAAAATGCAAGGAGATATAGCCTCAGCTTTCCAGAATCTTCCCTTGCAAGGTAGCCTTGCACAGGAAGGCTATAGGAAAGCTCCTTATATTCTGGCCCTCCCTCCCCAAGTTCTTCTGTGCAAGGGTGAGGTACAGATGCACCTCAGCATTTACTGCTTGGAGACAATCCCACACTTGAGACCTTTATCTGACTCACCTGATTTGCCCTGGCTCCAGCATGTGACTGATGTAAGTGGTAGGACAAGCCTGGTGCGGGGGAATATGTTCGTTAGCACATTCCATCCATCCAATTGTCCACAGATGCTTAACGAGACCCAGGAAGGCAGCCATGAGGCTGGGCAGCTCAGGCCTCATCTGTAATTGCTTCCTGTGCAGCAAGTTGCAATCATGAGAGCTACAGACATTAAGACTATCGCCCCACCAGGAACACAAGCAGGAGGAGAGACCTCCCTTTAGACAATTTTAGTTCAAATCATCTCAGGATCCACGTGTGCTATGAGAATCACAATTCATGGGCTAAATCCTGAAGGCCTTGCTCAGTATTTTTTCTGGAATTGAAAAGCATTTGTCGAAGCCATGCAGAAGCCTTACCTGGCTAAATGCTTTGAGACCAGGTGTCCTGCTTTCCCTCAGCAGGTATCTAGCACCACAAAAGCCTGCCTTGCTTTACAAAGCACAGCAAAGAGAGGGATTCTTTGCTCTGAGGAATTCACAGTCTAGGAGGTGTCAATATGAGGATGGGCAGTCTCTTAGTCTTGTAGTGGATTAGTCTCCATTAATCTTTAGGTCTTTTAGATTTTGCCATTTTTTGAAACAAAAAAATATTCCAGTGGTGTTGTGAATCCCTTTAGAAACCTAGGGTAGCAGACCACTCTTGCACGTTTACCGGCGAGACTTGACAGGAGCAATGGCAGCGCAGCTTCAGACGAGTTCAAACTCTGGAGTTCATAAAGTGATGGCAGGCGCTGACTAGGGGTACATTTCTCAACCCTACCAGCAGGATTGAGAGAGAGTCGGGAAAGAACAGGCATGTGATTCCTTGCATTAAAACAGACATAAGTACCAGATTAACTACCACGTGTTGTAGTACTGTGTGTGTTCTGGCACTGCCTGCTGAACCCAGTGAAGGCAAGGGGTCCTGTGTCATTTGGCGCAGGCACTCAGCCTAATAATAGGCTCCCCCATCATTTCTTACAGAACATGACAAGAGGTCACAAAGATGTTTCTTCTGTTCAGTATTTATCATTAGGGCTGAGGCTTGTTCAAGGACTCCCTGTCCTCCCATCCCCGACAGGCTGAGGTCAAATGAGAACACAAATCTCACTGATAAGGTTGTCAAAACATGCCAATTGAATGTCAGATATGATTAATAAGGAAGATAATAGTGATGTGATAGGTCATGGGGAGGAGACTGCTAAACCAGTTGTAAAAATGGAGAATACGTTAAAGGAGTCAGCAGAGCTAACCCGGAGTGAAGAGGTTTACGCTGCAGAGCAAAAGTCAAATCTGGGTGCTGGTGCAGGAAACTTTACTGTGAGCACACTGGTCACTACGGAAGGGCTTGAAACATCTGCAGGAAAGTCACACTCTTACAACATCAAATGGTTTCCGGATAACTTCCAGAGACACCTGTGATTTCATTGCATTAATGTGTTGCATTGCATTCCCTGGTATACTGATTTTCAGCCTGGACATCTATCTAGCTGAACTATCTCTGAGTGGTGGTGGGATGTGTCCTTAAAGAGTTTAGTTCTTTAACACTGTGGTTGTGCAGCAGACCAGGGATATAGCAGGGAGAGGAAATCCCCAAACATACACCATTTGCAGGATTACAAGGACAACTACAAGGGCCACAGCTTCCCTGTTCCTTATTAGCATCAGCTGCTGCAGCATACATGCTCCAGGTCACCCAGGAATGGCTCTTGTCACTCAGATTATGGTTGTTTCCAACCATACACATGTTTGCACAAGAAAAGGCTGGAGGCTGAGGAGGAGGGGAAAGACTGGGCACAGAGTACTGCACTGCTCTATCAAAGAGAGTAGGTAAAGGGCAGGACAGGTTTTACAATGCCCCTTCAGCCATCCCAAAGCACCTCTCAGCAGAACTGAGAGGTGATGTAGTAGGGGTGAAGAGCACATTGCCTGTACCTCAGACGAAAGCAAGGCACAGGGAAGAGCTCTTGCTTTCCTGGCACATGATTTCTTGCTTACACTGCTTCTGAGACAGCGGCCCCACACGATGCTTCAGGTACAGAACAGGCCACTTCATCCCCGTCTCAGCCTCATTTATTGCCTTGGGTTCCAGTTCATTATTGTGAAAGAGTTGGAGAGGGTAGACCCTGGCAGCTCAGCCTGGCACACCCTTGAGCCCTTTGGGTGCAGTGGCCATTCACAGGTATGCCCTGCCCCAGGCACTCGCTCGGCATGCTCTGGCTTTCCCTTCCCAGCCGCACCACCTCCACTGAACCACTGCCACCACCTTGGCTGAGCTGAGGAATAAGCAGTGGAGAAAGCAAGTGCTTTGCACCCATGAGAGGGTTTTTCTATATAAACTGTCAGTATACAGAGTTGTACTGACACACAATCCTGGTGCAAAAGCGTGCAGCTGTAACCTACACACAACGTAACTCCAGACAAGCTGATGGTGGGAGCTGGAGTCATGGCAAGGGAGAGGTTTTCTGGCCACCAACAGCAGAAATTTGGGTTAATCTTTTATGCCAACAAAGCTTCTATTTTAATTTAAAGCTCGCTCTCATCATTCTGCCTTCCTACTCTAAACCACACATGCTTTTACCTACTGAGACTTTGCCAGTGAATCAGATGAAAAAAACATTTTTCTTGCACTGTCACAAAGCCCCATTCTGGGGCAACTGCATGTGTGGAATTTTCCAGGTGGTTGTGATAAGCAGCCCGTGTGTACAGAAAAATAAACAGTACGGCTTTTAGATGGTACTAGAATTGCCCTGGATTATTTTCGCAACACCTGTACAGGCCCTTAACCAAAGCATCTGGCTGCCTTCAAGTGAAACAAGGCATTCAATACTGTCAAGACAACCAAATGCCAAGCAGAGCCTTTAGAAAGTGTCAGCAAATAATACTGGAGTTGTCGGGATATTTAAAAGTGTCTCGAGCAGCTGTAGCCAGCCAAAGTACATAAAAGGCAATAGCAATTAATTCACAGTGGTCCACACCACTGATATAACACACACAAACTGGAGAAGTAGGGGCCTAAATGTCATGCTTCTGGCGTGTTTCTGAAGCCCAGGTAACAGATTTCGAGTTCCTTACCAGACATAGTAGAAAAAGAAAAAGTGCAATGATTTTCTCCAGTGGCTATGGAGTCAGATAACTCTAGAATGTGGGGTTATTTTCTCTGATCCATAGAAAAATGAAATAAAGTGCCCTGCCTCTATGCAAGTATAGAAAAAACCCAGCTGCTTCCCTCCTATTGTTTTCTTGAATATATTTTAATTTTCAGGTTTAGTTGAATTATTTCTAATTGGTGGTAAGTTACATAAGTCCCTCTTACCCGAAATCAAAATTTCACAGATTCTTTGGTCCACTCCTGCTCTTCTTAAAACTAACAGGAGTTTTGTCGATGGTTAGTAGGAGAACTAGCCCTAGTCATGAGGTCAGGGCAGACCCTGATCATGAGATCCAGTGTATAGGCATCAGAAAGGTGAAGACCCACTGCATTTAGTGTTGGTGTGGCCTCACCTTGAGTACTGTGTGTGATTCTGCGCCCCACAATTTAAGAAGGATGTGAAGGTCCTTGAATGCGTCCAGAGGAGGGCAACAAAGCTGGTGAAGGGCTGGAAGGAATGTACTATGAGGAGCGGCTAAGGACTTTGGGCTTGTCTAGTTTGGAGAAAAGGAGGCTGAGGGGCGACCTCGTTGATCTCTACAGCTTCCTGAGGAGGGGAAGCAGAAAGGGAGGTGTTGATCTCTTCTCCCTGGAATCCAGTGATAGGATGCGTGGGAATGGTTCAAAGGTACACCAGGGGAGGTTTAGGCTGGACATTAGCAAGGCTGTCAGTGTTTAAGAGGCATTTGGACAATGCCCTTAACAACATGCTTTAACTTTTGGTCAGCCCTGAAGTGGTCAGGCAGTTGGACTAAATGATCGTTGTAGGTCCCTTCCAACCCAACTATTCTATTCTATTCTATTCTATTCTATTCTATTCTATTCTATTCTATTCTATTCTATTCTATTCTATTCTATTCTATTCTATTCTATTCTATGTACACGGGAAAACTGGGTACCTCCCTCCAACACACCTCTGCTTTAGTAGAAGACACAGAAAGGGCATATGTAGAGGTCAGTCCCGCTTCTGGGCTCAGCAAGGCTGCTATGTTTGCCGTATGAACCTAATGAACCCAGATGAGGTGTCGGGCAGCAATACATATGCCCGAGCTAAAGCGAAAGGGCTAGAAGGTGCTCCTGGGATCATCAAGCTGAGCTCCTGAGTGCCACAAGCACTGCATCTTAATTCCCGGTATGAATTTTCAGACAGGACGAGAGGGGATATACTCACCTTCCCCTTGCGCCCCAGCCCCATGACACCGCACATCACACAGCGGCCTGGCTGCTCAGCCCTTCTGTGTGGACTCTCACCGTGCATCCACTTGTCAGAGCTCCTCTGAAATGTGCTTGGAGTTTTCGTGTGTCCCTGAAAAGCCTTTGAATGTCCTGGTAGTCTCATTCCCCAGCCTTAAGCATTACGCTACATAAGCGAAGGAGGCTGTATACATTGTTGCTCCTCCAGCCGGGCCTGTGGTACTGGCTTCCCCTCTGATCCCTCCTGAAATCCTCAGTTGCCACTTTCCTGCAGTGGACCCCCCTTCATGACCTTCGCAGCCTGCCCCACACCAAGGACTCTATCCTCCCTCATGTCCTCTCTGCCACACACCCGATCCTCTCCGTCCCTCACATCTCTGGCCACTCATGCTGTCACCCTGCACGTTCCTTCCCCGGCAATCTTCTGCGCTTTCAGACTTCCGCCTTCCCTGTCGCCTGGTGAGCATTTGGTTGTGGTGCCAGCTCCACGGCCCACAGGTGATCCAAAAGAGGTGAGAAGAAAGCACGCCCTGTGACACCGAAGCCTACATGTCCCTCTCTTTGCATGTACTGTCATACATGGTATGTACAAGGTACAATGGTACCAGAAAGGTGCAGGCATGGGGCACCATCCAGACACAGCTCATGTCTCTTCTATGAATTACAAGGAGGAAAAACTTATGGGGTGGTTGTGGGTAGTTTCCAAAAACAGCCTTGGTGATTTTCTTCAGCTGGTGCTGCACCTCAGGTAGTCCTTAAAGGCTAGAGCTGAGGCAGCACGCAGCAGCTTGGGGACTGCTCTGTGCGTGGGCATGAATTCAAAGGTCACAAGAAATGCAGAGGCTCTTGCAGTCACACACAAAGGCTGGCTGTGCCAGCTGAGCCGGGAACAGCTCGCAGACAGCAGAGCCAAAGAGCCCGCGAAAAAAAATATCAGCCCAAAGGCTTGAAATGAGACATTCTTACAAACCACACTTTTTCTGCAATGCTAACAAATTGTGCTCAAGAAATACACCTCTTCTTTTAGAAAAATTCACCCAACTTTCTCCTTCTCTCGAGAAATGTTTCCAAGCCCAAAGTGAGTGCAAACAGATGCGAGTATGTCAGAGGCTGTGAAAAGCCGGAGAATCTTTATGGGAAATGGCAGCTCCACAGAAATACACCCAAGACTGACTTTGAAAATTAATGACGCTAAGTCCAACCTGAACACCAGGAATAGTGTCAAGGGGGATGACTTTCATGAAGTATCCAGACAGCTCACCTGTTGCACAGCTCACAGTGCCCCTGCTACCTTCCCAAGGGCTGGCGGCTCCAATTCTCCCTGCCTGGCTGCCAAAACCTCCGCTGCCACTCCTGGGATGTAGCCCAGCGTTTTTGCTTTAGCATTCTATACTGCAATGACAATGTAATATTTAAGAGGAGCATGAAATTAAATGTGGTCTCAAACTAGGTCTCGCCAGGAGTGCTGCACAAGGTACATTATTCATTTTCATATTTAATTCATTCCAAAACTCCATTTGTGGATCCCATGATGTGTGCTGATCTGGAGCAGCACAGAATCAAGGTTTGTCACCACAGGACATATGGGGACCCACACCAGAGAATGGAGAGAGCTCGGAGACCCCTCTTCTACTTCTCAGGTGTCTTGCCTTGTGTAGTTATCTACACAGGCACATGCCTGGGTTCCCATGGCTCGGTGGCTTGGGCCTGTGATCTGGGGTTTAAGGTCTGTCTTGGTGCTCCTTGGGTTCATTGTTCAGAAGGCCTGAGCACCAAACTGAAGTCTTTGGGAGCTGAGCTTTGAAATTGTAAGTATTATTTGGTGATGGATACTTTGAAACATTAGGTAAATCTCAAACTGTGTCCCCCAAGTTTTTTAATTTTTCACCTTAATCTATCTCAATTTTATCAAACCAAATCTACCTTACCTTAATCTAGGTCAGCTTGCCATCAGCGATGGACATCGCTCCCACTGAAGAGAGAATGTTGTGAACAGAAACTCATGAGGTGCTCCAAGGCGATAGAGATGAGCACTAATGATAATAAAGAAATGAGGAAACAACAATTTCTTTTCAGTAGCGGGATTTGAACAGCATGCAGTAACTAGGATGTAAATTCACGTGTGGAACAGTCAGGGGAAAACCAATCTTGCCTCATTGCTCAATAAGTTAGTACCGCACATTTCATACACTGAATGAGGCAATGAAAAAGGAAAAAGCAGAATATATGACCAAGTAATTAGCAGTATGCAAAGGACGCTGAATTAAAGTGGCACAGGACTCCCTAATCCTGGTCTTTCCTACCTTTGGCTGCTTGACTTTGCAGCCTTAGTGTTCTTTGAACACAGATTTTGGGTTATAAATTAGTATTTATATTACAGGAATACCCTCATTTCCTCCTTAAGACAAGATACACCCGTACAGGCACAGCATCTGATCCAGCAAGCTTACAATCTAAGGAGACTACTATAGAAGGAAGAGGATGAAGGAGAAATAAAATAAGCTTAAATGCATATGGTTGTGTGTGTGTATATATATGCATACACACATACACAAAAATGCATTTATATATACATGTTACATATGTACTGATTTAAATACTCAGCATTTTAAATATATATGTATATGCATAGAATATTTGCAGAGTTATATATATATATATATGTCTTGAGTATTAAACAAAGCACTGCCTTTCCCCAGCTGCCTCAGAGCCTAGCTAACGTACAGCAGCTGGTTTTCCTGCTGGCGTCATAGCATCAGCAAGCTGTGAGAGGCATATCAAAGACAAGGCCTTCCAGATTTCTTCAGGGAGATGCTCCATGCATAAGGTGAAGTGTGGTGATATTGCAAAAATGTCAGTGAAAGAAATGGGCAAATTTTCTGAAAGCTTCTAGAAAGTTACCCTTCTAATTAGGTTTGGCTGAAAATGTTTTGAAGAAGCATTTCAATGGGAAGTGATTTTTAAATTTCTTCTATTTACTTGTCTTTTGTAGAAATTGTCCATTTTGCTTACTCAGTTTTGAAGGAGGGAGAGCAAAACCTCATTTTTTAGTTTCCAAAATGATTTGTGTGTGCATCACATGAAAATTGAGACTTAATGTATGAGTTTTAACATAAGAAAACACCTTTTCACTGTGAGGGTGACCGAGCACTGGCGCAGGTTGCCCAGGAAGGTCATAGAGTCTCCATCCTTGGAGACATTCAAAAGCTGTCTGGATACAGTCCTGGGCAACCAGCTGTAAGTGACCCTGTTTGAGCAGGGTGGTTGGACCAGATGACCTCCAGAGGTCCCTTCCCACCTCAACCATGCTGTGATTCTGTGATTCTGTTCATTTGGGCTGAATATATAACTCTGGTGATTTAGATTTCTCATTTATATAATGTCATTTACTCTCATCTGCAAATGGCAAAAGTGGTACTCAGTAGTTTTCAGCTATTTTTGAGTCATTAAACCCTAAATGTTTTCCAGTAGAAATACAGATTCATCTACAGTGAAATGACACTTAATCACAGGAAGTTTAATTTTCTTACTCATGGTTTACTGAATCTCCTGCTCCTGGGTCAGAGGACCCCAGCAGGGCTCCAAAGACCCCAGTAATGTAATTGTTATCATTAATAACTATTTATTTTCTTAGAAGGACTTTGAGCTCTATCAGGCACATTCAAATGGCTACCAGAGAGTAATATTTATCATACGTGTGTATTGAGACACATGGCACTACTCCCATCCTTCAGGTCCTAATAGAGATGCCCTGTAAACAGCTGTGGGCTATTCTTGAGACATATGTACTTCCTTGTCAGTCTTGCACACAGCAACCCTTGCTTCTAACCTCCAGTGTGGTTTGTTTCTGGAGTTTCATTGATTCATTTTTGAAGCAGACAATTACCTATTTTAACCAACCTTACCAAAACCAACACAAGGGTTTACAAGAGCGCTGAACGTCCCAGGAAACCCACACAAACACTCTTTTGCTTTCTCAAAAGCCTGCTTGTGCTGTGTACAGACTAACAAATCAAAGTGCCTGCAGTGGTGACTAATGCCTCCCTTGAAGAAAAAGACTGGTTTCGTGTGATCTGCTGTACTTAGCAAACCTGCCTTTCTTCATACTCACCAGTGTAAATAAAGGCTAATTTAACTGAAATCAGTGGTTAAACCAGTGACAAACTGGGGTGTAGTAGGATCTGATTCAAGCCTACAGGGGTGAATATAGAGCTGTTGACAAGTGTGCATATCACAGGCCAATGACTCAGCTTTCAAAAAGACTAGGAAACTTTGAAATTGTGTATTGCATCTGTACCGGCTGAAATACCCCTTCTCATCCTGACCCAAAAGGGAAAGGAAAAGAAAAATTCCCCTGTTCTCTTTCTTATGTTATTAGTTAACATTTCTCTACATATTAATAGCACTCAGAGTGCCCACCTTCCTTCAGGACCTGCTATGAAGGGGTGAGTGAACGAGGAATGACTTTTCAGTGGAGGAAACTGATGGACCAATGAATCAAGGAGACAGCTCCTTCCAAAACGTGGGGGGAAGACAGGGAGGGAATGGCTGAGAGGAGGCAATCGCTCACATGCCACATGCTTCCGAGAGTTTCTGCGAGTCTCTTTTTTTCATTCAACCTTATTTCACAGCTGCATTCAGTTGCTCCAGCCTTTGCACAGACTTCCATGAGCACAGTTGTCAATCAGTGTTACAAATGGTCTAGCTCTCAGTCTGCAGTTGTCTGCTGTCACACAGATTTTGTATTAATCCTGGCTGCCTGGAACATATGGCTGAGAGTCCCATCTTGAGCACCTTGCCTTAAGTCTGAAGTTAAATGCAGGGGGTCTTCTCCTATTTCTGTTATAATCTACTTGAAACACATGTACTCAACTCAGGAAATTTCTACTACTTTATATTGCTTGATAAAAGCAGTTCCAAAAAAAAGCACCTCTGTGTGTTGCAGTGTTCGCTAGAGGCACACTGGTAAATGGGTACTCTGTGTCCTTTCAGTTGGCATTAAGATTGTAATGAATCATTGATAAAGCTAATAATGTACTTGGTTTAATCTAATATTACAGCACAGTAGCTGCACCCAGTGCTTACAGCACAGGAATATACAAAAGTAATTAATTTTACACTACTGAAGCTAACTGCACTTGAACCTCTCCAGGTTATGAAAGTTTGCCAAAGCAAGTGGTGAAAATGATCACCGTAGACTACGTAGGGGCTGAGTTTTAAACAGCTGGGCCAGACTCAGTGGCACTTTAACAAAAGAGGATATAATAGACATCTGATGTATCCCAACCAGCCCATAAAAGAGCTATTGACACCTACATATGAAACTGAGCTACATGGGAGCACATTTCAGGCAGGCATTGTTGCTTCTCAAGTCTTCCACGGAGCATGCTGGATGTTTACTTTACGAGAAGACTCACTTCATTTGCAAAGTAAGGATAGATAATATGGGCCAAAAGTAATCATAGCCCTGAAGCCAGCCCCATTGCTGGTATGCACCATAACAGCTCTTTGATGGAATCACACAGCCATGGGCCAGCTGAAGCTCTGATCCACTCACTCCCTGAAATGACAAACTAAGCATTGTCTACTAAATTAACATTTTTTACTTAAATCAGAATGTTATACTACAGCTTGCTATACATTTAAGTAGTATCCATAGACAGCCAGCCCTCATCAAGCATCATATTCTACCCAGGTGGAAAAATTTAGTTGAACTCATTCCTCTAACAGCAGAAGCCAGAATGAAATTTAGCCCAAATTTATGCTAGTCTGTGGATCATCACAGTCCAAGATGTTCACAAGGGAATTTACTGCTATCTCACTAGCAATGATGCTGCATTTTCTGCTTCTTCAGAAACTGTAGTGTTAACTACAACATAAGAAGTAGGATAGGATAGGATAGGATAGGATAGGATAGGATAGGATAGGATAGGATAGGAAAGGAAAGGGGTGAAAGACTGGCCTTGTGGGGGCTAGGATAGGATAGGATAGGATAGGATAGGATAGGATAGGATAGGATAGGATAGGATAGGATAGGATAGGATAGGATAGGATAGGATAGGAAAGGACAGGGATGAACGACTGGCTTGAGCTTGTGAGGCCATCAAGCCCAGTCTCCCACCACATATAATTCTTTTCATAAATGTTTCCAGCTTGGAGACTAGCATCACGTTACCCATCTGCCAGGCTTACTCTCAGGGGTGATCAAGGAAACATCAGCTCAAGCCCCCAGCAAGCCTCTGAGGAAAACCATCCTTTTCCTACCCAAATGCCCAGCATGTCATATCTCCAAAGGAAAATCAGACAGATGGACTCGACCAAACAGGAATTTATTGGGTGGGGGAGCTGAAGAGTGGAAAAAGGTCCCCAAAGAGAAGCAGTCATCCCGCAGCCCCACATGAATAAGGGTTTGCCTCTTGGTGGAGGCCTGTTAGGCCAGATGGCCACTACCCCTCACTGCACTGGGCAGGCTGAGCAGAGAGGTCCTTCTCCTCAGCCCCCTGCAAACTGCTCCGCTTTCATTGCAGCCATTCTGCAACAATTCGGTGGTGTGCAGGGAGAGCAGCGAGTCCCCTGCCTGAGACGAAGGCTTGCTAAATAGTCTCTCACTTTCTCTCCTTTCCCATCATTTCTTTACCTCAAGATGAGAAGCTACAACAGCAGGTAGTGTTACTACTCACCCTACTTATGTGGGGTTGGTTTGTCCTGTGTCATCGCAACAAAAGTATATATTTCACATTAGGTAATGACATGGCTACTCTTCTTCCTCAGGCTACCAGGGCTAGGTCAAGCCATACATGGTGGGACAGAACTGGGCATCAGGTCCCAGCAAAGTCAACAGCCCTCAAGAACATCTACCAGGCTCCTGCATCATGTTTAGTAGCAACGCTAAGGAAGCAGGAGACCTCAGTGGAAAAAGTAGCCAAAAGACAGATATAAAACGTTAACACAGATGGAACAACACCAGGAAACAAGAGTACTGTAGCCAACTGAAATAACACTGAACATCACTGGAAAATTGATATTAATCTGGGAGACAGCCTGTCAGAGCTGAACAACAGGGCTTTGGCACAGTCCCCCCTGGTTTTGCCACCTCTTGGTTAGAGCTTTAAAGCTAATCTACTTTGTTGTGTTTATTTTATGAACCTTGTCCAGCTGGGCCATGGATGAGTTTTACAGAGGAAGTTCACTGCGTTGATCAACAACGGGGTGAGTTTTGCCAAAAACACAACTCTGCTGGCAGTATGTTGAGTTTTATAGTGATAGTCACTTTGGATTGTTATTTTGAGTGTTCTGCTGGGAAGTCTTTATCACCAGGACCACTTGTTTAAACAGAGAAGATACTTACAACCACCCGATGTGGCTTTTTAACAGGGAAAGTTTCTACAGAGTCACCGTTTTATCTCTAAAGTTGCTGTAAATTTCCATCAGCTCCTTTCCTCTCTCTTTAGAGATCTATAATGATAACAACAATAATAATAGATCATAAACAATTATGAAAGGTCCTAGCCAACTCATTTCTATCCAGAAAGATAGGACCTGCTTTGACTATTGTCCCTGCTGTCCACAGTTCCCTTCATCAGTTGAAGTCTTTTCTGTTCCTGTG
This sequence comes from Aptenodytes forsteri, assembly GCF_000699145.1. NCBI lineage: Eukaryota > Metazoa > Chordata > Aves > Sphenisciformes > Spheniscidae > Aptenodytes > Aptenodytes forsteri. Next base: position 5,006,587 of record NW_008794963.1, on the reverse strand, counting down.
CTTATTTTCTTGCCATTTGGCCTGGCTTTCTTCAGCTTCTCTTTAGCTTCACATAGAGGAGATTAAAAGAGAAAAAAGAATAATGAAGAAAAAAGACCCAATTGCTTGAGATTATTTTTCTTCTTGGTGAGAACGTCTGTCTCTTCAGAGAGACCAATTAACATTTTCATCATCTCTCCGGACCTAATCTAAATATGAATAAAATATCAAACCCTTCCTAAAATTGTTCTTTGTTCTTCTTACCACACTGAAATTAGCTTTTTGACATGATGCCAGCCAGAACTTCAATGCAAAATGCACGATTCCTCCCCCTCTACATTTGCATACCGAAATGCTGCTCCATGTGTCACTGGGCACTGCTACTGTGAGAACGGACACCCAGTCTTCCCCAAAAAATCCCAATGGTCATGTGTAACAATTCAGAACTGTCCCCAAAGTTTGGGGTTTTTTAGGTATCTGGATTATGACACATCATTTATGAACATACGACAGACTTTTTTTTTTATCTAACCACACCTTTTTATTGGCTTAAAGAAAGGAACTTGTACACTAAGCACTGAACATCTCATAGAAAGATGACGAAAATTTTGTATATGGGAACATTTACAAGGTTCTTGCTCATTTCTGGCTAATTATGGTCATTTCCACATGTAATTACCCAAATTGCTCTTGCAATCAATGTAATTGTGCTAGAGTTGTTTAAAAATCAGCCTCATTAGATTTTGCCTGGTAAAATGTACTGTTTTTCAAAACCTAAATTTTGATCTTATGTTAGCTGCCAACAGGCCTTTAGAAGTAAATAGGTTTTCTTTTGTCTTCCTCCTCCCTTTTTTGTGTGCCGGTATGAGTTCTTCTACATTTATTACAGCTTAACTATAGTCAGAAAATTGTCTATAACCTCCTGTAAAAAGCTATTATGTGTGTCTGCAAGTTATTGTATAGTTCTCTTTCATTTTCAAAACTGTAAAATCTCCAGTCTTTATGGTTGCGGAATTAAAAGAATATTTCAAAATGTGAATATTGAATGTTTAGGTAATTCTACCCTGAGTCTGCGGTGGGCTGAAATAATGGATAGTTACACGATAAGCAGAGCTGTTCACTGACTCCTGCTACAACCACATTTTGGAGGAAGAGAACAATATGCCAGAAGCGTGCTCCCTCCCAGCAGTTTCGATTGCGTTCTTCCTAGGATGTAATACGCCGCCTCTCCCTATCTGACACCAGCATCTCTGCCTGGCCACCCACCTTGCTGCTTTCATTTCCTTTCCAAAAAGTTCCCTGTCTCTACGCAGTCATTTACAAGGAGAAGCTATAACTGCAGTAGGGTGCCCTATGTGTCCTTGACTGTGTCTAGCGCTGTTTCATAGGACCTGCTCACGCTGTTAGCAAGCATTTGGGCTGGCATCATAAGCATCTGCTGCCCAGAACTAGCGAGAAGAGGGGCTTGTGCTCTGGGGAGAGAACGGTGTTGGGGTGAGAGGGAAGAGCGGTGCTGTGGAGCCGCCGGAGACGAGGCTGAGGCTGAGGCTGGCCATGGCTCTGCTCCAGCAGTGTATCAGAAAGACATTGCCCCTTCAGTGGTACGTTTAACCTCACTTGCACCTTCCACAGTGGGAGAGCCAGCTCTGTATCAGCTCAGCAGCCCTGGGTTATGCCGGGAGGTGATAATTGTCGAAAGGCTGGCAGTAAGTGCCATGCTGAGTGTGAACATCCACTGATACATCTCCGCAATCCTCTGTCTGAAGGATACTTTTTTCACATCATGTTGTCTTTTGGAATAAAAACTATTTGCTCATCAGCAGTAGGTATTTGAGTTTCTCTGTTTTATTTTAGCTAAAATAAATCTCTTGTAGCCTATGGACATGCTAGGGTCAGGATTTGTTCTAGAGAGGAAGGCACAAAACAGGAAAGGAAGACAGATACAGAGAGAATTTCATTAAATAGGACCTTGAATTTGGTGTGGGGTACTGACTGAGTAGTGTGAAAGGGGCTGTGGCATCAAAGGGGCTCTCCCCGGCTTCAGTGCTTGGAGGTGAGTGGGGTGTCAGGAGGCTGAGCTCCAGGCAGCCCCACGGTGGGCTGTGTGCAGAGCCACGCTGAGCCCCTCGACTCTCCAGCTCCCAGTGCAGTCCCATGGGTGTGAGGGCAGGATTTGACCCACATCATCTTCTGGAAAAAAGCAAGTGACAAGCCTAAGCACAGCAACAACTGATTTTTCTCCCATCTGAAGATCTGTTAGTTTCCATGCCTCCCTTTGATTGTAAAGGAGGTTATGTTGGAGTCATCTGTAACAGCTGCATTGTAAAATACCTCAGTCATGTGGTTTTAAGCAACCCAGACCAAAAAAAACCCAGTTCTTTAAATAAAGATACATGTATTCTTGTGACATTTCCATACAACTGCAATTTTCAAGGGAGCCAAACACTCATTACTACACAGGCTGTTCTTTAAAGGCCAAACCTGACCTTTAGTCAGAGAAAATTCCCATTTGGCTAGACTTAGTCATACAGCCTACAGTTTTGTTTGAATTCTGCATTGACTGAGAAAATTTTAAACCGGAGTGGAGAAGTAATTAGATTAAGAGTAGGACTATTAAAAAGTCCTGCATTGGCAGAGAAATGGCCCTGCCTCAGGAGCTAAGGATCTTATCCTACATGTAGTTTCCAGGGATCTAGATTTAGAGGAAAAGTGCTTTATAACAGTGCATTGCAACTGTAGGGAGGAAGATGAGGGTAAAGAATGGGCCTAAAGAGGTTAATCGAACTAGGACTTAAAAGGCCACTCAAATGTCCAACTTTTTCACATGGTAGATCAAAGGTCAACAAAGAGACTGTCTTGCAAACTCTGTCTCCCCTGCTTTCAGGGTTGTGGAGATCATCTTTTCTCCAGCACACATTCACATAATACCCCTGGGGCAGCCGTATTCATTATTTCTGTGGAATACTGTTTTCCCCCTGCTTTTATTAGAAGCTAGCAGCTGGAAAAGATGAGGAGCTAGCAACATGTGATCAGATGAGTCTGTGGGGACCACCAGGCAGCTCTCCATAGATCGCAGTTGGAAATTTCTAGACAGATTGAAAAGAATTGGTCTCACTCTCACTCTGTGCACTGACACTGAGACACTATCTTTAGTTGTGCCAGGAAGGATAATTAGTAGAGTATTATATGGGTTAAGTTATGTTTTTTTCTGAAATTTTCTATTAATAATCTAAAGGCAGGTGCAAACAACAGGCAAATGTAAGCTCTCTAAAGGCAGGTGCAAACAACAGGCAAATACTACAGCATGCAGTATTTCCAAAGCTGTACTGAAGTCTTGGCTTTTTGGATAAGATGTTAGTAAGCATGATTATTCATTTGAAAAAAAAGAAGAGACAGGAAAAACCTGCAGAACACCAAGGGAAAAAAATCTCATTAAATTGGAAGGGACATAAGAGTTGGGGACGTGACCAAGCTGCAGAGAACTGGGTGTGCATGGCAGGGCTGTGCTCTGGCAAACTCTGGCCAAGCCAGTTGGAACAGCTCCCCATATTTCCCAAAGGAAAGTAAATGCCATCAACACTCTTCTCCAAGCCTGTTTGTGCATATGAAAGAAGGGAAGGAAAGAGTCTTCTTTCCGTGCAGCTATTTTCAAACTGTCTTTCATTTACCTGGCTCTAGAGAATGGCACTAGTATTAGATATATACCAAATGATCAGTTTTATTTATTGATCAAAAAATTGCCCATTGACACATTCTAATGTGAAGAGATCCTTGGGCAATAGGGATGAAGGAACTTTGAAATGGAAAATGCCCAGAAGGTACATCTAGGTGCTTTTCTTTAGCAACAGGAGCACTAGTCAGTTTGGATGCCCAAAGATTTGCCTAACTCCTGTTAAATCATTACATATGGTCTTCTTGTTGCCCTGCTACTTCATTCCATGCATAAATTATTGTGACTATTTCTTTGACAGTTGGTAGAGAAGTGCCTTATATTCTGCTAGTGTCCATTTCAGTTTCAGGAAACATAATATTTAGATACTATGGATTATTCTTCTTGCAATTAAACTAGCTCAACAAGTTTAATTGCTCAACTTGTTTAAGCTCAACTCCATTTGTGGCTTAGAACTTCTCTGTTTTCTCCAAAACAGGGCATACTTTAGTGAAGTACCACTTGCCCTTAATTTCCCCTTTTCTATAGATAACAATCTACTTTCTCTAAGCATTTTGCTTAAATTGATTTCTCAGCTGAATGCAGTGTTTTGTCATCTTCAGAATTCTGCAATACTGCTGAGATGGCCAGAACTGACAGCCTCATTGCTCTTGTTATGTATGTGTGTCTATGTGTAAAACAGAACACTAGATCTTGCAACAAAAATATATATTCAAATTACAGGTTTACTGGCATCATGCCTTCATACTGTGCTAAAATAATCTCCTGCAGTCTATATTCAGTGTTTCTATTTATGCATTCTGTATTTTGCTTAGCAGTAAGACAAAAAGAAAGCAGGCCATCATGGGCATAGTGTTATGAGGAAGTTAACACTCTCCTCTCTGGGCTCTTCCTAACCTATCAGTCTTGAAGGTGATTCTTGTTTTTAGTAATAAGTTTAGAATTATTCTTTTTTGGCTTCTGTGCAGGGAACATGGGCCTGGACTCAGAAATGCAATGAGGCTCAAGAGCAGATGCTCCAGAGTAGCGTTCTGTCTCCTGTTTTTATATCATTCACTCCCGCAAAGCCTCAGCTATAACCACAGGGAATCATGGAAAACCTCTTACTGTTGGTTTATTTGCTGCTGAACAATCATAGCACTTCTCTCCAAGGCTGGCTTCAAGTGCCTCAACAGCTACACAAGCAGAGCCAATGCCTGCAAGCTGTTGGGTCTGGGTACCCATGCCAGCTGCATCCCACACATGCCAGCCCCTTCCCTCTCTCCAAGCAGGAGATGCAAGTGGTCTTTTGGGGACCCTACCTCTCTTGGCAAACGTTATAGCTCAGCCTGGCTCCTTCAAGAAAAAGGGACTCTGAAAAGGGTAAAAGTGACAGTTCTGTATGGTGCGAAGACCTGTGACCCTGTACTTTCTCCCTCTACTCATTCTAATCCTCCATTAGTCCTGACATGCTTTAATCCCACATGGGGCACTCTCGACACCTTTTACTTGGCTGTAGTGTCCCTTACACATCTCTGGTACTGCACGAGCACTAAATCAAGGTTTCATGTGTGATAAAGAGGAAGAAAAGCTACCAACCGGCCAGCTCACATCTTCGCACAGCAAAAGATCCTTGCAAAGAGCCCTCAATGCTCCCCTGCAGTTGCCTGTTGTGATCTGGCTGACAGAATCCTCCAGCTGTGGAAAAATTGGTTTAAGGGTCTTAGAAATGGGATAAGAGTTTATTTGCAAATTAAGCTATGTAAGCTATCATCACTGACTAATTATAGCACTTTGCTTTTAAGTATGAGCATTTATTATACCAAATAATTCTGCAAGAATCACTATCTAGATTTTTAGTAATGCTGTGGAGGAAGGAAGAAAGGAACATTTGATATCTTTTCTGATATTTGACTAATCTGAGGGCAGAATTCATATTACCTAACCTTAACTGTTCAGATGGTAAGCATGAATCTAAGATCATAATCTCTACTTTCTCTACACTGAAAGAAGAGAGACAGACACAGCCAGAAGGCAATTCATACAGCTTTTTCATAAACAACTAGTTGACATGAGGCTACAGTATGTCATGGGAAAATGGCATGCCTTGGATATATGATAAAACGTTTACATTAACCTATGACTTCAGTGTCAGAATATAAACTGTTTAAGTATCTCCAGCCTTCAGAACAGTATGGTACATCCTTCATATCCTAATTGCAGTTACTCAGGCTCCAAGTGTTTTGTCTCACCATGGTAAGTAAAACAAAATATAAAAAAAAATCAGTCTTCATGCATTCCTATTACCAGATGATAGGAACCCAATTTGTGAACTAGAGATTTTTTCCTTTTTTGTCAACAAAACTAAAATAAGCAAGCATCCCTCCATACCTTTGAAAACTACCTTAAACTCACTTTTGGGGTGTTTCACTGGTGCAAACTGCAACCTAGTAAAACGTTAATGGTGACACTGGATCCTAACTTCTAGCAGCACACAGAAAGAAATTGCAAACTGGAAAGCAAACACATCAGAGCAATGGGAAGTTGCAAGCAATGAAAAGATTCAGTCCCAGTAAATGTAAAATCTTGCAAAAAGGAAAAACAAAAAATAGAGAAAGCAAGTTGGAGATGGCAAAGAATTCAAAGAATTCATAAAAATAAGTTTATTGTCATTTTGTCTTCCTTTTAGGCAATGATGTTTTTTTCATGTAACCAAGCAATAACAGTTGTCACGAGGCAGGTGGGGAATCAGAAGCAGGAGTGTGTCATGAGATCTCTGCTGTCAAGCTGTAACTCAGCACTATGAAAAGGATTTAAATTGATGGCATTGGAGTATCTGTCATGACTAAGGTAATTACTCCATTGAGCCCTATCTCTAGCAATAGGCAACATCAGAGTCTTCAGAGGGAACTGCTCTACTATGAAGACTAAATGCACATGTGGAGGTGCAAATTCTTCCCTGGCTGGTGGTTAGTAGATTGCATCATTTGCTTATTGTCTTCTTCAGCTCTGTAGTTATGTGAATTTCTTATCTATCATAAACTCATCCAGCCTTTTGTAAATGTCAGCTAAGGATCTGGGTGTAATAATGAATTCCAGTCACCAGTAACATCAGATCCTATATTGCAAGGCCCAGATCTGACAGCTAAATAGGTGGTGAACTGGGGTGACTTGAAGCTTAAAACACACACTCCTGGCATTGCAGAAAGACCTCCACACGAGCAGAGACATGTGTTGCTAGTTACTGTTCCAGGGAATAATTTTGTACCAAATCTCATAATCTTTGCTTTGTTTTAACTCAGCACTCCTGTGGTGGGTTGACCCTGGCTGGATGCCAGGTGCCCACCGAAGCTGCTCTATCACAACCCTCCTCAACAGGGGAGAGAAAATATAACGAAAGGCTCGTGGGTTGAGATAGGGACAGGGAGAGATCACTCACCAATTACCATCATGGGCAAAACAGACTTGACTTGGGGAAAATTAATTTAATTTATTACCAATCAAATCAGAGTAGAATAATGAGAAATAAACCCCTAAATCTTAAAACACCTTCCCCCCACCCCTCCCTTGTTCCCAGGCTCAACTTTGCTCCCCATTTTCTCTACCTCCTCTTCCCCAGCGGCGCAAGGGGACAGGGAATGGGGGTTGTGGTC
>NW_008794963.1:4989371-4998928 GCF_000699145.1 Aptenodytes forsteri | reverse complement strand
GGGCTGCAGGGGAATCTCTGCTCCGGCACCTGGCGTACCTCCTCCCCCTCCTTCTTCACTGACCTTGGTGTCTGCAAAGTTGTTTCTCTCACATATTCTCAACCCTCTCTCCAGCTGCTGTTCCACTGCAGTTTCTCCCCCCCTTCTTAACTATGTTATCCCAGAGGCACTACCACCGTTGCTAATAGGCTCAGCCTTGGCCAGTGGCGGATCCGACTTGGAGCCAGCTGGCATTGGCTCTATCAGACACAGGGGAAGCTTCTAGCAGCTTCTCACAGAAGCCACGCCTGTAGCCCTCCTGCTACCAAAACCTTGCCACGCAAATCCAATACAACTCCCTGTTGAAGTGAAGGACAAAACAATCAAGCAACAATGGCAAGACTAGGATCTCAAGATCTCAACTGACTCAGTTACTGTCAGCATTAATGTTGCAACAACACATAGCATTTCTCAGCCTAGAAGGCTGGTGAGCTGTTGTTCTTCACTGGGCTCTGTGCTCTGTGGTTACACAGCTGGCTGAACCCATGTAGAGCTAGCCCAAATATATCTACATACCCTGCATTATAGATAAACCCCACAACAACGTCAGAGAGCCTGCTTGCTGAGCAGTATGGCTGCCCTTTTGTTGCTTCAAATAGAAACCTGGACTATCTCAGTGGTTAAACTTTATCAAAACTTGAAACAAAAACAAAAGACATTGAACAAGTTTCAGTGTCAAGTGTCAGTTCTAACCCTTTAGGGATAAATGTGGTGCAGAACCACCTTCAAGAAAGTGATGAGTAGCCTCCAGAGAGGACTCAGACTCACTTCTGCAGGTCTTGTGGTAGACTGCATCTGCAGTGAGTACAGGATTAGGAATGGTATCTGAAGGAGAAAATGATCTCCCAAAAGGCAGGTGAAACCCTAACCCTTCCTTCTAATCATCCAGACTTTGTGACTCATTACCCTTGGGTGAGAGGAAATCTCTGTTCGTATATCTTGGCCAGAATTGAGTGCGGGGGGTAGAGGGGGGGCAGAGCGAGTGAAGTCTTAGGTGTCATGTGTTTAGCTGATCTAATGCAAAAATAGAAAGGAATCAAGGGGAAAGAAACCCTGTGAAGACAAGCCAAGAAAAAAAAAAGGAAGCAACACCAACACACAGAGTACCTTCCACAGAACTTGAGGCAGACACAGTCCTCAGAAGAGCCAAATCCACTGATTCCTGCCTTGATTACTTTGGGACAGTAGGCAAATTCTAGCATGAAAGAAAGTAAGAGGCTAACTCAAGACACCTGGTTCTAGAAATTAACAACTGTGGCCTAAAACATATGTTAAATATATTTTAAATCAATTTAGTTTTCAATTTTAGTTATCAAAATGTAGTTTTCTTTTTGAGGAGGACAGGCAAAGTCAGCACACCACCCAAAAGCTGTATCACCCCATTTGTAGCATGGCAGAGGTGAAGCTGGATGGAGGGCCAGCTCCTGGGGACCTTGTTGGACAGCAGGGAGAAGAAAACACATCACAGCATTTTCCTCACTTTGCATCAGTGCAAGTGCACATAAAGTCCCCCGTGCACAAACTGCATAATATGTTTTCTAGTCCTATGGTTTTGAGCATGATAAAGAGACTGAACTGGACAAGACTCTGCAAGATGTGGTTCAGAGGATTATCCCATAGCTGATCCAGAAGGTTGTTAGCATGGAGGCTGTTATGGATAAAGACCCACTGCCCATTCTCAACAACACACAGCTGATCCTCTCCCAGATACCATGGTCTGTAGCCAATCTGAGACATTCCCAGGAATGTTCTGCCAACTACATAGTTGAATGGCTAACGGATAGCAAAAAACCTAGGCCTTCCCAATGAACCCAGTGGGATTCACTTCTTGCCTTTCATGGGTCCAGAAACCATGTGTTCTTTCACTGAGTAAAGGTGGCTGGTTCATCCCTGTGCAGACAAGAAACTGAACTGTCAAAGGCTTCAAGAATGCAGAGGAGCTAGAAAGTAGAAAAAGTACTTCAAATTCCAAAACAAATATTAATAGGTTGAAAAAAGCTATTTAAAATGCCTTTTTACCCATGAAGTAAGTTGGTCTTTAAGCAAACTAAAAGAAGAAAGGACTCCCACAATGCTTCTGTGGCCTTCTCACCCCTCACAAGCCCTCTCAGCGTGCAAGGTCACTGCTATGGGCCTAGAAGGAAGAAGCTTGTGGGACGTGCTCTCTTCCTCTCTCTCCAGGCCTGGAGCTCGCAGGGGCTGCTGTTGAAGTCTCAGCCCAAACACTTCATGAATCATCTGCCAGTTCAGTTTCCTTCCTTGCACATGTAGGAGAAAAGATTCCCATCAGGGCTGGATCTGCAGGTGATGGCAATACTGCTGGAGATAGCTCTGTTTCCAGTCCCCTGCTGTGATTTCCTTCAGGTCCCCACTGGAGCATGTCTCCTGAAGATACCTGTATCCTCAGGGCCAGCACTGCAACCTTGTGTATGGATGCAGGGGCTTGGCTCAACCCTTTGCAGATTGTATCCTGGGAGCATTACTTGGAATAGTTCTCCAAAGCTAACAGACCAGGTATCTGGGAGAGGCGTCAGGAACTGGGGCTCAGCCCCAGACAATGAACATTTCTGTGAGCACCAGCTTTGACTGCAGGATGAAGAAGCTTGGTAGACAGAAGCTAATCTCTATCAAAGGTTTGGGGCATTACATCAATGGTCTTCATTGGTATTTCTCCTTCTCTGTAGCCTGGTCTGAGTGGTGACTATATTGAAAACCTTTGGCTGCTTGCATGTGGAAGGGACATTTGAGACCAGCAGTTATCTTCCAGTCATGGTGAAACTACGCACGTCCAGGTATGCTGCCTACCACAAATCAAAACTATTTAGAGCTCTCTGTCAAAGATTTAACTATGTACCGTTCCTGGGTAATCTCACAGCACTGCAGTCACTGCCCTCTCTCTATGCAATGACTGCCCCAAAAGGGGCTTGAAGTCTTGGGAGCTGTTGGAGAGATTACTGAAGTTGGATGCTTCTCACTACAGGAAATTGCTGTTACTAACTTGTGTCTGGAGTCAGCTTCATGCAAGGAAGCAAGAAGTTCCCACCTCACTCCAGAGGCAGTCTGGGAGGCCTGCTCCTGGCTAGCCTGAGGAAGGAGAGACAACAGAGGAGACTTCTGGGCGAGAAGTAAAGGCCACAATTGCTGCATCATGAGGATCACACTGACAGTAATCACAGTAAACAGCAAACTTGCCAGAGATGTTGGCAGGAAGGCAGGCACAATCACAAGTGCAGTGCTCACGGTGAAACTGCCACCTTGGCAGTGGCCTCAGCATGTAGAGGAGAGCAGCTGTACATGGCATGCAGAATTCACCTGCCGATGCTGGGGAGGACCAGGCTGCCTTGGAGTGCCCTGCTCGTGTCCTCTTCCCTTGGGCAGTGGCTGGGGCTGCAGGATATTTTATTGCAAGCAGGAACTGCCAGACAACTTGGTAGAGCTGTGTTTGCAGCTCCCCACACACAGCAAGCGACTCTCCCCCACAAATGGCCTATTTGCCCTGGTGAGGCCAGGAACAATGACGCAGTTCTGGAAAGCTCTCCCTGTACAGAGGTCCTGTGTCCTACTGCTGCTTGTCTGTTGGCTCTCACAGCCTTAGCCATTGTAGCAGAAACATGTACCCTCTAAGCAGGGGCTAAAAGCAACCACTGACCCCCACCTCTGTCCTTTTCCACCAATAACGTGACTGCACACACCAGCGCTCCCGCCAGAGCTCTGCTTGTGTGAGCTCCTCTTGAAGTCAGAGATGGTCAAAGCCATATGGAGTCTCTCCGTAAGGATATGTTGGGGCCCTGAGGGCACCCACAGCCCTGACTGTCCCTGCCCAGGGACACCATGTCAGCCCCCTGGCACCATCAGTCCCTGCCCCAGCGATGCTGCAGCAGGGCCAGTCTCCAGCTCCCACAGCCCTGCCCTGCCCTGCCCTGCCCTGCCATGGGCCCCGCTGAGCCAGGCCTCACATCTATGGGCTCACATCCCAGCCTGGCCTCAGCCTGTCCCCAGGGAGGTGCCCGATGCCCAGGGCTGGGGCTGCCCCAGTGCCCTCCAGCTGCCTTGCTTAGGGCTGGGGTGGTGGGACAGGCCCTGGCTGCCAGGCCCTGCCCTGCCACCATGGGGAGCCCCTGGCCTGTGCTGCTCCCTGACAAGATGGTTTTGTGGCCACAGGAGAGTCAGAGGTTGTATGCTACAGGTCCAGCTGAGGAGGACACCTCCCTCACTGTCTTTGTTCAACATGTGCTCATGCTGGGCATGCAACGTCTGGCACAACTGCAGGTGACAGCGTGCGACAATGGGTTGTATGATGTCATGCCTGCCCAGAATCTCTTCCTCATGCTGTCCAGGCTGGCAGTTGTCACCCTGGGTGCAAACCCATGCTGCCTTCAGGTCCACTGACCTCCTTGCAGTTGACTTAAGGCATCTCACCAGACATTGTGAGGTGCTCCTGCAAAGAAATGCTCTGCTTCTGCGTACCCCCATGGACATAGTGACAAAGATGCCCTTTGGCCCCTCCATGTCACACAGGTGGCATATTTTTTTAAATGCCTGTGAGTGACTGATGATACTTAACTGTGGCATGACGACATGCAGGGAGACAAGGCCACAAGGCCTGCTGTGACACTTTTGGAGGTCCCGTACCATCAGTAGCAGATTGTGGCCATGGTGCGCACTGAAGTGGGACCCCATGGGCACCAAACACCTCCCTCACCAACCTCCCCCATCCAAGTTTATTCATGAGGGAACCTGTAGATACACTGCAGATGAGCCACCCCAGGAAGGATTATGCAGTAATGGGGCAACTGGTGGACTAGGACTTTGGGGTGCAGTCAGTGTGTCACCGTGAGAATATGGACGCACTGTTTTGTGACTCAAAGGACAGCTACATCTGAGCAGATATTAGTTCCTCAGAGAAGGGCATGTCTAAATGTTCTCTGTCTGCCAAAGATGGACCATGCATGCTGCTTGAAGGACCCTCTGACTGATTTGAGACCAACTTTAGAAAAAGTATAGGCCTTTCCTGAGCAGGGTTATTTCCACCATGACTTTAATCTTTCCACATCTAGTGATGTTGATGAAAAAGTTATTTAGAAAACCCTCAAGCACTTTTACCTTTATGCAATTTTTCCCCCTACCCCACTGTTCTCATACTTAAAACAGCAAAAACATTCTTGCTCAAGCTTTTCAGAAACAATTTCACCTTTGGGCAGAGACTAAGCACATAACTTCTCAACCCAGTAAAACAGAAGTTTCAGGCTGTTCTGAGTAGCAGAGAAGGAAAGCCCAGGGGACTAGAACGGAAACAGTGCTGTGCAACAGACATAAAATTTTCACAGTATAACTATTACTTGATTTTCATTTCTTTTTCTAACAAATTGAAACTACCTAAGGATACAGACAGTGATAGTAACTGACCTTTAAAAAAGGCTAGCTCCAAGAAAATACACAGATATCACATGTGCATCTTGCAACTCCTCACCTTTAGGCACCTGACTTCCAGAATAGTCTCCAGAGCTTAAATATTACATCCAGGAGTGGAGTTTTAGGTGTTCAAGAAATGTTAAGCTCACAAATAAGTCTTTTGCAGACTTTTGGAGCCTTACAAGTTGAGTGGCATCTGATATGTGTTTAGGAGCAACTTTTTGAATTCAGGCACCCAGATTTCTCTAACTATTTATATTCTCTCTCTTTGGGGCTGGAAATAAACCTATTTAATTGATTTAAACAGATTTTCTTTCTTGCAGTAGGCATGTTCTGGGGCCTGTAGTTCTAGATATCCTACATTTTCTACCCTTGCTTTTTCTTTACTGACTACTACAGAAACTGATTAGATCAGATGATGTAACTCTAAGATATCTGAGATGTTTGAAATGGCTATGGAAGCCTTAATCTTTAATGTTTTATGACATGCCAATAATTTGGAAAGTTCTCAGCCTGCGCATTGTTTACTGGTTTCTTGCCACTTTGTAACTTGGATCAGTGAGGCTGCATCTACATCAGATAGCTCTATTTGATGTTAATCCATTATCCTAGGCTTGTCATCATGGTACCCCTGTATTTAAATATCCTTTCATTTTATCTTCAGGTTAATGATGCCTTTTGAGAAAATCCTAATCTGGATTTCTTCCAGAGTATGTATTTTTTAATCTACTGTGCTCAATACAATTGATGACAATCAGTGCCTGGCAAATCATCTTTCACAAAGCGTAAACAGAAGCCTGACAGAATTCAACACCTATTCCTGTCCCATGCAATTTGTGTCTTAACTATACTAATAAATAATAAGATATTTATCAGTTATATACTGATATTTATTAGTATTGCCTATTTTTGCATGTCTGGTCTAAAGACATGTTTGGATATTGCAGATATTTTAGTTCATCAAAGGCTTTTATCCTTTCTTCTTCAGTTGCAAGTCAGAATGCGTTTCCATATTAGAATTTCTCCAGTGGCAAAATTGATCTAAACTGTTCTCTTCCTTCCCCATGCCACTTTTTCCTGCTGCCACATCAATCTTCTGCTATGCTTTTTGTGCAGATGCAGCCATCTGTGGGGCAACACTGTAAGACAGATCAATAAAATCAGGGGTGCTAAAAATAAACTCTCCAGGAAAAAAAAAAATTGGCAAGACAGTTGAGCTGGAAAATGTAGGAGAATGGTGAATCCCCAAACAAAGGGTGTTCTTCAGAACAAGATGAGAGAAAGGTCAGGGACACAAATGTGTGTGTCAAAAGGGGAAAGGTTGAGGATGTCTCTTTTTCTCATAAAAATGATGGACTGGAGACCAGATGATGGCAGCGGCTGCAGGAAATATAAAATTATCTATAGAAAGAAAGAGTTTGGCCTTGCCAATTTTATGTTGAAGATGATGGTTGAATATTCAGATAAAGATTTCTAGGAGAGACTCAGATGTGGGATCAGAGAGATGGAAACATTTACCCATCATACTTCATACTCTTCCAACATAAGTTTAAATAAAAGACCATAAACATATGAAATACTGGCCCAAGGCACTGTATTTTACAGTACCCTTTCATATGAGATAGTGGTGTTTCATATGCAAATACTGAAACTATACTGAGGCCAGCAGTCCATACAAGCATAGATTATGAGAAAGATATACTAAATTAAGATAAGGTTGTCCATGTCATACCCTTTCTCCATTCCCTACCACTGAGAGAAAAAGCACTTTTCTTTCTCAGTCCTGTCTGCTCACCTCTCTTCACACTGATGATTTTTGCCCATCCACGTTTGACAGTGTGTTGTGTGTGCTTATTTCTCCTTAGAACATACCAGATGCTTTGCTTGGAGGGCATTATTTTTGTGTTCTGATATAATACTTTGTACTTTTCTGCCAGCAGCTGAATTAAACACTCAGAATGTTTCAATCCTAGATGTTCTCCAGAAAGTGTTTTGGAAAGACAGGCTTGTTTGTTTTCATAAATCTTGTATGCTTCATAAAATGCAGCGTGCATGAGGGATTTCCTCTTTGTTAAAGGGTTTGGGCAGCCCCTACTTTTCCTTAATACCTCTTTGTCATCCTGTTCTATAATAATAAGCAAGCAAGCAAGCAAGCAAACAAACATATCTTCTCTACATAGCAAAACAAACCACCACAAAACTGTCAGTTTTTGTGTACAGCTTGTGCAGAAAAGATTCTCTTTTCTCCCTGTGCTTTCTGTATTTTGTTACTTGACTATTTTGAATGCTTCTGATGAGAAGCACCTGCTTGGCTGCAGGCTCCCTGCTGCAGAGCTCTCAGGAGGGTGGCTGGCTGGACGTTTGCTTTGTCCCTCATCAGCTTCAAGGAGAAACTATCTGACCACCACACCGACCGCTCAATCTCCCAGTACAGAATTTTAAAACACCTGGGCTCCGTTCCCCTCTCCAGCATTAGCCAAGAGACTTCAGAATATTTGTACTGATTTGCTGAATCCCTCTGGACATTTAGAAAGCCATACATTACTGCATTGCTTTGCATTTCTTGTTGCTGTTTTTTGTTTTATTGGTGGTTGCACATTTGAGTTGGTAAAATGGTTTGCTGTTCCTGTTCCAGTCAAAATTTATTCACCTATCCTGTCATGCTATTCTATACGCCCATCTGCCTGTTCCCCTCTTCATTTTCTTTCTCTCATTCATCTCCACTCTTGCCTTTCCTTTTTCTCCCCTCATTTTATGAACTTCAGTTCTCTAATTCCATTTCTCTGTACCAAATCTCATACATAATAAAGTGGCCAAGACTTTACCCTGCAAACAGTTATATGTAACATTTTTCTGCATATCTTATCCAACTGAATACAATGGCACTACTTAACATGCCTTAAGCAACATATACGTTTGCAATACTGGAGCCTAAGTAACTCACCTAGCTACCGGCTTTTACCAGCAAAGAAGGAACTGCTGTGGTTTGTACACAACATACCAAAATTCCAGTATAATCTCATTGCTGTTACCCTCATTTTCCACTTCCCCTCCCTGTTTGTTGTAATCGCCTATTCTGTCATTTCAGATTAAGTATCTCACCATGGAATGACTTGTATTCACTCTTAATTTGATGTACTGGAAGTAGTCCTATTGACTTAAATGGAACTATGCACATAAATAAAGGTAAATATATGTGCAAACCTTTAACAGACCGTACATTGCAAATCCCGCAGGGAAAGCGTGGTACATTTTATTCATTTTACAATATTTGCACATGTTAAATGCAGGTTGGGTCATTAGTAACTTTTTCCAGAGTAAGCTTTTAGGTTTCATACCAGCTTAACGGAAGCACCACTAGTCATCTATAAGCACAGGATAAACTCCAGTTCCAGAGAATTCAGAGATGACATGAGACAGTATGAATGATCAACTAGAGAAAGAAAAAAAAGGCACACAATTTAAACCCGATGTAATATTAATGTATGCAAATAATTCTTAAAATATGCCAGAGGGCAGAGGAGGGGGATTCGGAGTTGGCCCAGAAGCGGAGGTCAGGAGCAGCGAGCAGGCTGCGGGAGAGGGCAGCAGCTAAGATAGGATTGCAGGCAGAGGGAACCCCGTGAAAGACAGCGTGAAGGTCGATAGGAAAAGGATACGGAGAAACCGAACAATGGGGACGGGTGAGCTATACAGCACGGTCGGAGGCAGACCGGGATTTTAGCTACCGAACGCCGGCGCCCAGGGCGCCAGGGGTTGACTGCAGTGAACCACAGAGAGCAGGGTCATGCCACGAAAGAAAAGTTGGGGGCTTCTGGGCAAATTCTGAGACAGGTTCTATTCCAAATGGCGAGAAGGGAGGCGAAAAGAAGAAACGCCTGTGTTTTACAGCATGAAATCAGTGCTTTGCCATTTCGGCGAGTGAATCGGCATTCAGCGACACGAGCCTATTGAAACGCCTCAATAGTTCATTCTTCGCCTTGCGCTTTTACATTTTAATGGGTATGAAGTCCACGGAATAGTAAATAATTACTCTGTGTTGCCGCCGCTGCCATTGGCAGCGCTGCGGAGTCCCCGCGCACCGGCCCAGCGAGCTGACCGCCACC
>NW_008794963.1:4956120-4988336 GCF_000699145.1 Aptenodytes forsteri | reverse complement strand
ACTTGAACTTGCAGGGCGCGGGGAGAGCAGTGCACGTAACTCCTGGGCCTTCAGCGCAATCCGCGGGGCAGGGTTCGCACGCCTCCCCGCCGAGAGTTTCTCGTTTACCTCTCTGTGCTCTGTTGTCCACCCCGAATCCGGTGAATCGGAGGAGTGGAGGGGTTTCGAGTGACTAGGAGTATTACATCTCGGCTGTAAAGGCGGTGGGAGAACAAGCAGTGATGATAGCCAGCGTCTTGCCGAGTGTTTTCCTTGCACGGGTCCTTCTGCAGAGCTGGGAGTTTTCCACCTGGCAGTGTACTATACACACAGCAACTATTGCCGGCGCGTCTTGGAAGGATAGGGAAAAATGGGTAACAAACAATCTGAACGCCAGCGTGCTGAAGAGGTGATGGTTGGCAAAGGGGAGGAGTCCTTTTGCCTTTCCCCTCCTGCTCCTGTACTGTCTGACAGAAAGAAATGGGGCTTTGCCAGAGGGATAATAGTGGAGTAGAGTTATGGGGATATGCCAAAGGGACAGTAGTAGAATGCAGTTATTGCTGAGCAGAGAAGTCAAAATTTGAAGCCTTTGTGGTCACTTACTGGAAACGTGCCTGTGTTTCCCTGTGAGGAGCACAACAAATCTTGTTTCTGTTAAAATACCGTAGTTGGCATGGGTGCTGATAAGTGCTTTATCTCAATTGTCATCAAGGACATCATTATTTTTAAAAAGCAAACGGCAGTTTGGGAAATGGGTCTTGCAGGATTTAATTCTGTAGACAAAACTAATTATAAATTCATTTTTAAAAATGCGATTTTTTCCTTCAAAGTTTTTTTTTAATAATTCCTTTTTTGTCAGCCAAAGAACCGTATTTTAGTATCTGATGAAATGTTTTTTACTAAGTTCATTGGAAAAGAAGGTTTTCAGTTTAATATCCAGGTCAAACTGAAGTATAAATTCTGAATTGCCCAGCTAACAGAATTTACTTGCATGCTTAGAAATGATGGCTGTGTAACATTACTTAACAGTTTCCAAAATCTTACTCTTATTTAACTTAAACCGTAAACATTTAAATGCTTAAACCGTTAACTTACCGTAAACGTTTAAATATTTGTACTTAAAGCTTTCAGAAAACTGAGAAAGCGCTTTTTTTTAATTGCATGTGAACTAGGCCTGTTTGATCCAGAAAACGAAAGTTTCACTTTTGCATAATGGCAATAAATCTACTCTTAAAAATTAGTTCGTTCAGTAAAAGACTTACATATGCATAACTCTTCTATATGTGTGTTTCTTGAAGGATGCCAGAGTTTCAACAGTGCTTTATACAATTCAGCATTTATAAAATGTTGCCAGCTGTTATGTTTATGTTGTCAGCTATTTTTGAGTTTGAGGACATCAGATGTTTCTAAAAGAGGGAGTTGAAATGTGTATGATAAATCTACCAGACAAATGACACATTTCTCATATAGAGCAATCATCAGATTTTGATCAATTACGCTAGCTGAGGCTCACGAGGAAGGAAGATACCTGACAGATGTATTTGTTTACCTTTGTAGTGTGTACAAATGCTGGTCTCTCCATTAGTAAACGAATCATTAAAACTCCCTTAGCTATGGGATACCCAGTTTGCATAAATATATGCATTAGGAAAACTTGTTTTATGCTAATATTATCAACCTGTGAAAGAACACAAGCCCTTGAATTCTTTTGGCAGTTGGGTAGAGCCTTTTGTGATGCAAAATGTGTATACTTTTTTTTTCTATTATTAACAGCATTTAGCTACTACTCCCCGTGACAAAAACTTCAGACTGAATTTGTTCAGTGGGCAGGTGATTCTTCCTGACCAGTCCAGTTTGGATTTTTTTTCTGTTTGCTTGGGCCTTTTTGATCCTCACTTAGTCTTATTAAAGTATTCCTCACAAAGATTCTGTCCGTCCGTCGTCCCCCCGCCTTTTCAGGAAAACAAAGTAGGATGCCTAAATCTTTTCACAGGACTTCTGAATCCTGGTTTGGAAGCGCTAAGAAAGGTCTTTGAACTCTTGAAGTACAACTATACTGTTCTGCACCACTGTCCTCCAATGGCCTTTAGCCAAGCTTGTGGTCTCCATTATGGGGTCAGTTTGCTCTGGCCCATGGTCAGACATCCATAATTAACTTTGTGATTTGTTTTCTGAATTGTACGTAAACATCACATACCAGCCTAGGAGAATAAATTTTAATACCTGACTAGAACGAGTTGATGGATACATGTTTTGGGCTTTACTCTTCTTGGTGTGATTTCTGGTTTGTAGCTGAGTTGTGAGTCAGTCTGATTCTTTTTCTTAGCATCAGCGAAGGCTCTTTGAAGGACTAATAAAATTCATTCTAACACTGACTTATGCATAAAGAAGTTCATTTCAGATTTTTCTCTTTTTGCGTTTGTCTTAGCTCTAAGTTTCCATTGTCCCTTCTATGTGAACTGATGGAAGATGTGTAGCTGAATGAATTGGTGTATATAACAGCTTCAAGATTCTGAGAATGGTGTTGGATCTTATATTGCTAAAAGCATCTGAATTGCACCTGGAGGTAGACTTCCACCAAGAAGGTAAAAGGTTACACTGAGTCTTAGAGAACTAGTTGTTTTTAGTAGTGTTGCAGTGTACAATTTTTTTTTCCCCATAGGAATAATATAGAAGAGGTTGTATCGGTACCTCGAAAACAGTTGGGTTTTTTTTTAATGTTCCTAATTTTTCACAAGAGGAGACTTCCTTTAATTTCTGAGTCTCTGAAGTGGAATTTTTATCCGTGATTTTGTCTAATGTTAGTTCATTTCTATAGCTTGTCTTTTAAATCTTCAGTGAAATAATCTGTAAGGAAAAATTGAAACCTTTTTGTTCTATATAGATTAGATTTCAGATATTGTGTGTTCTGCTTTAACTCTGAAAGAAATAAAAGTCCAAATAAACAACTGTGGGTTTGAACTAAAGAGTAGAATTCAAAACAGAATTTCAGTCTTCCCTCTTAAGTATTCACTTGAAGGGTTACTTCAGAAGATTTTTATTTATTTTATTTCTTAGTGCTTTGTGATAAGTTATTATATAAGTAGGTACTTAGTCTATTGCTGATATTTATGGATTGACAGATTTCTTCCAAACTTGTGTAAATTAATGTTCACCTCATTATCCCAGATTTTCTTGTCAGTTTATTTTTTAGTTGATGAGAAGAGACTTTGTGGAAAAGACTTTGCTCATCTGAGTCATAAGGCGGCTTAGTCTTCTTTCTTCAGTGATCTCTGGTTGTTTCATGTACATTTCTGGCAATTCTCGGGCACTACAGAATTGTGTTTTACGTTGGTTTTGATTGCTGGTCCTTCTCTGGCATGGGTTGCTTGTGTTTTCTTTTTTTCTTTTAGTGAAGGTACTGACTCAAGGATCCAAAACAAAGCAATGGGTATCTAAAAAGAACTGTAAATGTTATGTGGGACTGGAATATTACAGGGCCCTACTAGAAATTTTCTTCCTGTTGTGAGCGTGGCTTATACCAGCTTTAGAATAGTCTTTGAGTTCTTCAAAGTAGAATTCAGAGAAGGAAGAAAAGCCCCATAGCTGAGTTATGAGATGTCATTTGTGATACCACCCTTAGGTCTTTCCTCATTAAGGCAAGTGAGGAGGTCCTTGACTGTCTGTTTTGCTTCACTTTCATGGAAGTCGTGGCATACTTCTAAGAAGAATTAACCCTACCTTGAGGTTTATCCATGGAATAAGAAAAACTAGGAGTGCTTCTATTTTAGGTTACTTTTTTGCAATGGAAAGATTACTGTAGGCTTTTCCATTCTTAAACTGTGGATTGAAGTCAGTCACCTGCTGGGTGACTACTAGTATGTTGTAGGACAGGTAGCGAGAACACTGCAACTGTAACTGCCATTTAAAAGATGAGAATAGCTGTAGAATTTTTTTTTTTTTCCTGAAGGGCTAGTTTCCAACAGGTTCACTTCACATATCTATATATATTGCACCAATCTGGAAAGCTGATACAAAAGTTGCTTTAACCTAAAGCAACTTAGCAAAGAGACCTAATGAAATGAGTTTAAATCAAAGTTACGTATACACAGGTGTTTCCTCAGGCATTAAACTTCCTCTCTTTAGAGGCCAGCATATCCCCTAATGATGTCTTCAGCGAGACATTTGAAGGGCATCTTGCAGAAATAAATGTTTGTACCAGTTCAATTTGGTATAGTCACTTGTTTTGCTTCCTAAGTAGAGCACAACTCTGTTAATGCAAGTATCCTGTTATTGTTCAGCACAAACTGTCATTGTGGGACTATGTCAGTTCTGTTCTGTTTCCATTTATAGTTGAGACAAATTACTGTTAAACAAACATTTTTCCATAGGTCCTTTAGCTGCTCCCATAAGGCAGATTAGAGCTCTTACTCTAAATTGGAGCCCCTGGCTGTCCACTTCAGTTGTTCCATTTAGTGAATGAAGAACTGCTTCAGCAAGAGGACTAACGCTGGAGAAACTGCAGTAAGAATCATGTTACTTTATTCTCATTGTGTTTCACTGATGCTGCATATCCTTAATAAATAAAAGTATCACTTTTAAGTTTCTCAGTTAATGATCAGATTTTTCACATAAAATCAAACTCTGCGAGCCACATCAAGTTCTATTTTTCTCTGAAAATGCTTAAGCTGTAGGACAGTTCCAGCTATACTGTTCAGTGCACTGTGTAAGACTTCTGGTGAGACAAATTTACCTCGTGTATGTTCTCAAGAAATGGTTTGTAGGGAGTGCAAAGTGGTCCTGCACCTTGGGGGATCTACTGAACAGTGGAGGTTCAGGTGGGACTGAAGATTTTAGTTGGGGCATGTAGCACTGTAGTGCTACCTGGCTGGCATTTTGGATATGATGACATCACAGCACTAGTGTTGCTGTGCCTTGTTTTTATTTTTAAATATTTATATAAAATAGCCCTGTTAACTGTCTGGACTTAGACAAATAGGAGTTTCTTAGCACCATAATGGTTGCGTTCCAGAGGAAAAGACTACTGGTGGTGCCATGCCTGAATGCATCATTCGTCCATTTCCTTTGCTGAAACTACATGGTGCACAGAACTTACAGTATATTTCAGTGAAACTGGACAAGGGGAGGGATGTTTTGGCAGATCTTCTGCAGAACCGTCATTCAGAACTCAGTCTCGGGAAGAAACATTTATACCTTTTTTAGACAGAATAAAAGCCTTTTATTTCCTAAATTAGATAGTTGATGAGTGCTTTGGGCTTTTTATGACCTGAAAACTGGGGGCCATATGCTCAGCCCATATTCAGTGCTGCAGCTCTTCCTTGTATCAAGATCTAATTGTACCTTGACAGTAAATGTTTTAGTAACTATTAACTGAACATCTGTATGGGGAGTGTATATAATAAGTGTAGATACTGACAGAGAGTCGTTGTTGCAACATACTGTTTGGCTTTTCTCCTTTATATCAAAATGCTTTATGTTGGGAGCATTGAGTTGTCGCTCAAACATCTCATAGTGGAAGACTATTTGGATGGGAATAAATAGTGGCTGTAGTGAGACCATGCAACTGGCAAAGGTGAAGCCTGCTGAGAAACATTTTCTTCTGGTCAGCCATTGGGAAGTATCTTACTTTGGGTCTGCCTTTCGTGTTTCCGTAATAAGCCATCTAATATGTTGATCAATGCAAAGAAATGTGGCTGTAAGATGAAGTGTGTTCAAGGTTAAGGACTTTATTTTTAGAATGTGCACTGGAAAAATAATTTTTATCAAAGACTTCTCCACTGTGTGTCCTGATGGAGGTGCTGACTTTGTGTTCCTCTATCTTAAATCAAATATAAACAGAATAAAGCCCTTAAAATTACTTATTTGCTGAGCTGAAGACCTTGCTTCAGTTTCCTGAGAAGAGCAGTTACCTTCTCAGTTTCATTTTACCTGTGAAGCTGTATCTGATACTTACTGTTTGACTTTGCATTTTCAAAAAAAAGGAGTCAAGCTTTCCTTTATATGATACTGCTAAAAATACATCTTGGGAGCCCAGGAGCCCTTTTACTCAGGGTCAGAGATGGAGGTATCAAACTTCTAGGTCCTTTTTAAGCAAAGGGATCTTTAGTGCTTATAGCCTGTGAAGCCAGGCTGTTGCTTTCCTGAAGTGTAAGATTCTGCAGTCAGTGCAAGTTTATCTGTGGGACAATATAGAGAAGAAACCTGCAAAGCTATTGTGCTCACTGTTTCTCTTAATTTCACAACACCGTGGTTTTAAGCTGTCTGTGTTTGGACTGAGGGATTTTTATATCTAGTGACCAAAGGTATTTTCCTCCTTAAATTCCTACCTAACTAGTTACCTTTTTTCTCCTTTCTTTCTTCCCCTTCTTGTTCCTATTTGCTCTTGCCTTTTTATTTTCCCCTTTATGTGGCAGTGTGATTTTGTTCAGACTTTGTCGTGGTGGTGGTGCGTAGCTGCAGAAAAGTAGACTTTGCCTTCTGTGACCTGACACCAGGCAGAAATTCAGCCAGGGTAAGAATAGAAGAGAGCCCTGTAAGCTCAGCACAGGAGTCCCGGTCTTTCCATTATTAACAATTAAAGATGATTCCAAGATGAATTAGCTAATGGATTAACTAACTAATGAAAAGAGAACAAGGATAAACAAAGAGGAAGATCCTGCCTTGCAGGAATTCAGATTATTAGGATTACGTGCTGCCTGCCTGTCTGGGAAAGGAAGAACAAGCTCCCCTGTTTTCAGCGTTAATTTAGTTAGTAGATAAGGTATATGATGTGCCAGATAAACTTATCTTTTGCTGTTGAATTGAAGCTTTGCAAGGAGGTGTTGTTTACTGAGGAATGGGTTAAGAAATAGAAGCATCCTGTTTAGTCCTGCCCAGCAGTGCTTCAGCTTTTTCTCTAAAACAGTAAGCAGTGAAAACAGCTTCTTCCCACCTCCTACACCCTGCCCTAATCAACATAATATCATGGCTGGATCTAGACCAAGAAGTGTTGTTTGAGTAAAATATGAAGACAGTGACATGGTTTTGTTTTCATTGTTGCTTTTTTCTGTTTTGTTTCCTAGGTGTGAGGTACTGCTGTATTTTTTTAGGGCTATATAATCATATCCTTTTTCTTACCTCAAAGGTCATACCCTTAAAACAGAAGGTAATATTGTAACAATTTCTAAGTCACAGTTTCAACTGTGACTGTATCAATTTGATAATTCAACTAAATTATCTCCCACAAGCTGTGGGGATCTTTGCACTGTATGCCTTTTAAAGCCATTATATGGAAAATGGCATATGCATAATTAGTGTAAAACCACAGTATGCTGCATTTGTGGGACAGATTCTCTTAAACCTTCTGTAAATTTGCTTCTGTTCATCTCTGGTGGTTAAAAGTAAAAATAATAAAGAATATGTATTTTGATATGGTTGGTGTTCCTTCTGAAATGCATGAAAACACACCTCTAAGAGTATGCAGAAGAATAGTTTTACTGTGCTAAAAGTCATTCAGTGAGAGACCGGATTAGAACTCTGAAAGGAGGGAGCTTCCAGTTGGCAGTACAGTGAACAAAAATACACCACTTTATGGAAAGCCTCAGTAGATTGATGCTTTTATCTGTAAAAAAGCAATGTAGGTACTGAAGCTCTCTGTAAAATGTAGTCCTTCTGAAGTTAGAACTATTTACCTTTAAAGTTCAGCTCTCTGAAATGTGTGCTTTGTTTGTACAGTATTACTGTAGACTAGTAACTGAATATGGGTAGTTTTGGAATATTTGGTGATGAAGATAAAACCTTGTTTTGATGATTTTATTTCCTTCCCTTCAAAAAAGGGAAGTTATTAGATTTACCTTCATTAAGACATCACTGTCAAGTCATCAAAGTAGTTGACTGGAGTATGGCTTTGAGTAAGTATTGTCTAACTTGATATGTACTTGCAGTAAATTTAACTTCCCTAATGGGCATTCTGCAAAACGGTTCATTTTGTAGGTGAAGAATGGCTCAGGTTTTAATAGGAACTCTGTCTTTCTGTTGTAAAGACAAGGAAGATGCCTTCAGGATGCTGGTAGTTTAACTTTGTTTCTCAGAAACCATGATAATGCGTGCACTAGAAATATTAGAAACAGGTAGGTATCGCTTCTGCAGCAATGAAATGACTTATTTGCCCTGGTTTTGTAATGTGAAGGATTGCATGTGTCAATGAAGTGAAACTGATTCTGCCATTGCGTGCAGCGTATTGTCATTTTAAGCTTTCAGGTCAAATTCTCAAATGTTAAGAAATGCCAGAATTAAGGTTGAAGAAGCAAGCATAGTTTGATTACCTTTGTGCCTACCTTTATTAAGTTATAGTCCTTAATTATACAGCTGTGGTTTTTTGGTTTCTTTTTCTTCCCCACAGAAGCATTCCTCAGAATACATTTGCCCTGTCCGCTGGGGAGTCTGTCTAGGTTGGGCAGCAATAAACCTAGTCTCTAGGGCAATTATTTCCTTTGAATAAGTTTGGAGATATAATGCAAATAAAGCAGAAAACTGAAAAGACTTTCTTCTTGCCTGATGAAGGCATCTGAATCCTGGCTATGTAATATCAGTGGAATTTCTTGGTTTGGCGGTGGGGGGTGGGTGGGTGTGTACACAATTGATACTGCAGGTGTCTTCGAACATACAGTTTGCTGTGTAACATACCCAAGAACTTAATTTCTTTCAGGCTATCTCAGATCAGGTACCTGAGGTTGGTAAATAAATCTATCCTTAATCATATGCTTTAATATTGTATCAGTTAATAGGGATAATAACCATGCTACTTCAAGTGGGATGAATATGGTATTTGACTATTTCAGCAGTATTAATCTAACATATCAGTGCTCTGCAATGGCCTATGAGGAAATCAATTCCTGCTTTCAATGTTGCATTATATGCAGTATTCTTTATTTGTTTTTTCTAGACAGGGGGCACGATGAGTAAGAACAAACAAAATACTGAGTAGTGACCTGATAATTGTGAACCTGGCAAAGATTCTACGGGGGGAAAGGGATAAAAGCCATGCAATTAAACTGTCATAATGTACTTCATCACTCATTTCCAAACTCCAGGGCTTAATTCTGTTTACTTGAAGTTATTTCTAATGTAGTTTGTGTGCTGTTTCCTAGCTGTTAAAAATAATAATTGAAATCATATCAGCAGGTTTGGAAGCTACTCACTAGGCAGACCACTGCTATTTGAGCTAGTGGTATCTAATGTATCTGTCATGCTTTATAGGGATCAACCCTAGACAGTATGATCCATGTGCTTACGCAGAGGGTTTTATGGCTGTCTTTGGACTGTGGAGGATGAGCACTAGAGGAAGGCATGCTTTGACAGTACAAGCTGCTTTTGCTGCTTTTATTTATTTGTCACCAGCAATGTACCTTTTACTTCTACGTAGTTAACAGTTTTATCCAAATCCTATACACATTTAGTCAGTTATGATTTTTGTTAGGAAGATATCTTAGCCAATCCAAATTCATACCCTTTTCAGTACCTAATCTGATGTCTCTGTCTTCCTCTCCTGTCGTTTGGAGATGCTCCCTCCCTCTGTTCTCAGTTCAACTACTCTTTGTAGGGTCTCTGTTATCTTCGCCCTGTGCTTGTTAGCTCGTTTTCCTCTAGTGTTTGTGATCAGCCAGTCAGTTCTCCTGCCTCACTGGGTTTTTCATGAGATATATTGTCTCTATTACTTGTGCCAGAGTTCCCAGATTACTTCCCTGAACAACTCCTGCAATCCCTGTTTTTTCTTAGATTTTTCTCTCTGGCACTCTGATGGAGTCTCTGTTCAGCCATCCTATTCCTGTTTTGGTGCAGACTTCAGTCACCCTTCTAGCAGCCACCATTTCCACTGTTGTTAGAATTACAGCATGGTTCGGGTTGAAAGAGACTTTTGGCAGGCATGGAGTCCAGCCCCTGCTCAAAGCAGGGCTACTCCTAGGTCAGGTTGCTCAGGACCATGTCTAAGCAAGTTTGGACTGTTTCCATTCTTGTTTTCATCTACTCTTTCCCCCTGAACCCCCTTCTCTCCATGAGTTTAATCCTGCTCCCTCCACATTTGATTAGAGTATCTCCTACATTGCTGTCACTTAGTAGTGGGATCTTGGAAAGGGTAAGTCCGCTTCCTAGCTTTATTTTCAGGTACTTTGACCCAGCCTATTGTGCACCTGGAAGTGAAAGGAAGATTCTGTTGGATTCCAGGCTGGATCAAGTTCAGAAGAGATTTTAGCAGATAAAATGTTTGCTCTTTGCTGAAAATCAGGTATTCTTCTCCCATTCCCAAAAACTTGCAGGCATGGCTATATTCACGTTGCTGGAAGGCTGATAACATGTACATCCTAGGTACATGGGTCAGAACTCAAATTCCGGCCTCAAAGTGTGCTAGTGCTAAACCTTTCCAGAGAAAATACTGCAAGTTTTGGATTTATTTCTCTTCTAAGATAAGTTTCTTCATTAAAGTGTTGTGGTTTTTTGGGGGTTTGGTTTTTTTATTTGTTACTGGCTTAAGTAATTTGGTTGAAATAAGAGCACTGAAGATCTTCGTATATAACTTTTCAGCCCAGTTTGCTTGAGAAGATTCTACGCAGATTTGGAAATAGGATGTTATAGTGGGAAGCGTCAGGCAATAATAGAGTTACTAGCTTTTCCTTTAACAAGAAATCATTGTCTTTTGAAATAAATGACTTGCTAAACTGTAAAAATGAGGTGAGTCACAATGCATTTTAACTTCTTATTACTTTGGTTTCTGTTTTCAATAGCATGCTTATATTTTTCCAATTTGACTTAATCTGACTGTCTGCTTACATTCTCCTCCCCCATAACATCTGCTGTTTAACCATGAGGTGCTATATCCTTCCTTGCTTTAAGCCTGCTGCTGCCTTTTGTAGGACTGCTGTACTCTTTTATGTGCTGCTTGTATCTGGCCTGTAGAGTAAGGTCTGGTAGATGATTGTCTTTTGGGAGTTAGTCCCACGGAATAGCGTAGCAAGCTACTTTGGAAGCTTAGCTGCTATCGTAAGGACATTGTTAATTTAGCAAATAGCCACAGTGGTTTAAAATGTTAAACCTGTTACCACCTCCTATTTGTTAATGTCCTCCTCTTGGAATTTACTAACCTACAGCCATCAATATAATGAAATGAATGCCCTTGCTTCTGTTCAGATCTGGAGATTTAGTTTAAACCTATCTTATAGGCAGTTTAAATTGAACATCTGACCTCGCTCTGAAGAGGGCAAGGTGGCCCTGTTCTGAATTTCTGCTGCAGGGTAGGTTAATCCACAACAGGGACAGCATGGACAACTACTTGTACTAATTTAAACCTTTTAAGCTAGTTCATTAGGGACTTCATCTGTAGGACTCTCAAACTACGTAGTGAAGCTTGCTGAGCATAGAGTCCCCCTATACCAGAGCCTCTTGCTCTGGACATTGGATTGCATTCCCTTTAGTATTCAACATTTTAAAATGTGGGGAAATAACTTCATATCTGTCTACATTCCTGTAGAACTTGTCTGCCATGTTTCTGTCCACATCAAGTTGCTTTGTGCATTGTTGGAGGAAATTATATTAAAATACAAAAAAACCTGCAAGCTGCCTAACTGCACATTAATAGAATTTTGTAAATGTATTTTTTTTCCTGCAGAAATACCTTTCTTAAAGTTATATATAGCTTAATTAGTCTTAAACAACTCCAGGTATTACTGTAACTTAAGTGATAACTGATTTATAAAACAAGACGTAAGTTTGAACTAAAACTGAGGGCACACTGAAAACAAATAGCATTGTATCTTACGGAATTCTGCAGTCTAGCTTAAAGTTTCTTTTCCTTTTTTTTAAACTGTCATGTCCGTAGGTATTTTACCATTTAATTGTAGTGATGTTGAGAATTTTCTTCATATATTTACAACTTGCAGTGACATTGGTGTTTTCCTGGCACCGTGATCATTTAATTTTGTGCTTGGGGCCACAGAGCAGTGCTTGCTAGTACTGCGGAATAATATCCTGTGGTTGCTTTCCTTTTGTAAAGTAGTAAGATAAATATTAAAGTATATGTTCTAGCAAGTAACTTAAGGAAATGTTTGAAAGATCTCCTGTGCTGACATAAAGTTCCTTTAAGAAACTTAAATAGCTTTTCAATGAAATTATACACCTGCTTCCTCTAATGTATTTGTGTAACTCTTTTCTTTGGAACTGTAGGAGGAAATAAAAATGGTTTCAAATAAACAGTGAAGCTCCTGATTTCAAAGAACTTCCTTCAAAAGTGAAATAACTTCACTTTCCTTTCTCACATGAATGAAAAACAAACATACCTTACCTTGTTACATTTTTTTAATCCATGTGTATAAATCTACAGGGATTTTCATCTTGGGTCTTTTATAGAAAAAGAATTATTAGTATAGGACACCTCGAATTAAGTTACATTACAGACATGGTTTAGTGGTGGACTTGGTAGTGTTAGGTTAACGGTTGGACTCAATGTTCCAGCCTAAATGATTCTATGAATTAGTGTTGGAAAAGATTTACTGGATTTATTCTCATCTGTTGCGTATCTTTATAATGGTGCTGTAAAAAGAAAAGTTTTCTGTGGAGATGAGCTCCCTGAATGAGAAGAGGCAATACAGCTAAATTTTTCTGCAGTGATGCTGCAGGGCAGTGTCTTTTCTTCTTCAATGGCTCCTTACCTAGAGTATCCCAAAAATAGACTAGATAGCATCTGTTCTCATGCTCTGCTTAACCAGGACATTGCTTAAGGAATATAATTAAAACACAATTAAGCAGCCTTTGCCAGTAAAAACTGTTAGTATGCCTGCAGAAATTTGATCTTCAAATAAACATATATGCACACAGATCAAATGTTCAAAAGTGTTGGACACCCATTTGTTTTCATTGTTCTTATTATAACTGCAGTATTGAATGCTCCCGAAATTCTATCTTGTTTAGATTTCATTGGCAGTTCATTTCTACTGCAAATCTGACCTGTAAGGACTGTTTTCCCCCATCCTCTTAGGATGCTGAGTGTGTGTACTCTTGCTGTGTTTGTAAGTGTATGTTTAGCATTTTTGAAAGCTTGATGCTTTTTTTGTTTGCTTTGGTCTGTTAACCAAAACTTTTTATTAAAGTGTGCTCCTTTAACATTACACTCTGTAATATGGTGCTTTCAGCAATCTCCTGGAAATAACATCATTTCTAAGATTTCTATCAGTTCAGCTCTACTTCACAGCAGTTTTTTGGTAGGTTCGGAGAAACATTGTCCAAGTCCATGATTAGTGAAATATTTTATTCTTATTGACAAGCCAGACCAGGTGTGAATTACATATGAATACAAGGACTATGTTTTATATACCAAATGTTCTCTCTAGCTCAGTAATTGGTCTGACTTCCTCTCGCTTTTAATCAGGGCATATTATTAAATGCTGTAGCATCAAAATTGTTAAATTATTGGGAAAAAATCCCTGTTATGGCTAGATAAGAATGTACTAGAAAGTACTTTTTTTCATTAGAATAAAGTTACTTTAATTCTTTTTTTAAGGAAGCTTTTCTTCACAAGTTTGTTTATAGGTTAGAGTAGGTTAGTATGCTTACATTAGAAAGTACTTTTTTTCATTAGAATAAAGTTACTTTAATTCTTTTTTTAAGGAAGCTTTTCTTCACAAGTTTGTTTATAGGTTAGAGTAGGTTAGTATGCTTACATTGTAATAAAGAACATTGTTTTCCATCCTGTATTTGGTATTTTGGGAAGGATTTTTTTTTGAAGAAAATATTTGTTAGAAAACTGAAATACTAAAATATATTTATATGGCCATAAAATTTTAACTTCAAGGTTATATGTTTGGTTTAACACTCTTAACAAGTTTGTTCTAGATTTGAGGGAGCATGCATTCCTCACCGAAAAATGTGTACTAATACTCTTCTTAAGAGGCAGAACTTTGAATTGCTGGAGCGTCTGACATCCAAGGCATCAGTTTAAAAATTTTCCCTCTTGCCAGTTGTGGTTGCAAATTAGTTTATAGCTAATTAATATATTTCTGAAGCATTTAAAATAATGAGGAAAAATAAGATTTAGAGTAAAAATAATTCTTTTGAATAATTGGGTGGTTGTTACAAAAATATTAGATTTTTTCTTTAATTCAATGATTTTGATAAAAAGTGTGGGCTATTTTAGATGTTACATGTAATCAGAGGGGAATATGGAAATAGCAGGGAGTTGCTTCACCCCGTGCTGTAAAGGAAAACAAAGGGAATTCACCTCTGAGCCAAAGTGTGGTACCTGGTTTAACTGTGCATACCTGGTCAGGTATCTAAGAAATCTTAGGAATACGAAGAGTATCAGAATACTCCTGCTGTATCCTTTTTTTTTTATAGCAGTTATGGTGATTGGCAGGAGGTCAAATTTCCCCTCCACCTTTAAAACAAAACCAAACCAAATCCAAGTCCCTTCCCCAGCCCAGACTGGGAAAGGACAGAAGTTGTGCATTGGGCTGGGGAGACACGTTCATTTCTGACCCCTGCAGGTGGCTGGTGAAAACTTTGCAGCCTGGGATTAAATCACTGAAACAGATACCAGTGTCAGCTGAAAGACATCCAACATGCTCCAAGGGGATTTTATCACAAGTTTAATAATGCTTCACAAATGAGAAAAAAAATATGCTGACAGTTTGCTGTAAAATTTATTATTAAGGCAAAAACTGTACCTGGTCAGGATGCAGTTTTGTTTGTTTTTTCTCCTATTAGACTAGTTTTGATTATGGGGGGAAAAATATTTTAGTCCAAAGTTGAAATTCAAGTGATTACTATGGTATCTAGTTAGGGTTAAAGCCTGGTTGTGCTCTTCTTCTGTATCTGCAATTAGACAGCTGTCTTTCAGGATGTCACAGGACATTTTAGTCAAAATAATCTGGCTTTTGATTGCCATTTTAATTTTTTGTGGAAAGACATTTTCTTAAATATTTGGCTTCTCTATCTTTTTTTTTTTACATGGTTATTTTCACTCTTAAATAAGAGTTGGGACAGTCCAGAAGAAACAGTGCTCAAGGATGACAGGCTTTTGCACTTGCACGGGAAAGTGATTTCAGAACTTGAGGTTATTTTTTGTTGGATGTTGTCATTGTATCTTATTTCTTAAAGTTCATTGAAGGAAGTCTTAGTGGAATGTAAATGCAGTATCAACAGCATATCTGTAAAACGGAGGCCCAGGGTTGTTCGAAATAAAGCCTGTTGTGTGGCAAAGCTGGAAAGAAGATGAAGGGTTCACTGTAATTTGGCAGTGATTTTTATTTGGCAGCCCTCCTGTCTTTTCTTATCTTGGCTAGTGTTCCATCAGTCAGAGCACTTATATATGGGTTGCTTAAATTCCATTTATTCAATAGCCAGCTGAAAATGTGATGCATCAGAAAGATCGTGCAAGCGACCTGTGATATGCCATAATAAAGAAAAAGACACAAATTTGATTCCCTTTTCTGAATAATCCATAGTTACTCTACTATCTATTAAAACTGTGATTTTTTAGATCAATTTGTCTATTGAAGTTCCTGTCACTTTAAAAAATAATGAATCTTATGTAAGACCAAAAAATTTCATGGTGTTTCTTCTCCAGGTTTATTATTTCAGTCTGATTCATTTCCTGTTTTTCTGCTAATGCACTGACAAAAGCAGAAACAAGTATCCTTCAACTGTTTGTAAATCTAGAAAATATGTAATTTACTGTATTGCAAGTGGCTATATGTGGCTGTAAATGATGCAGACATTTATACAGTACTTCCCTCTGTCAGCCTCTGGTCATGCACTTGCTTCCCCGGCTAACCTCGCTGCTCCACGGCTTCGCATCTGTCTAGGTGGCAAGTCTGTTCAGATATGAGAAAGGTGAGGATAAGTTAGAACTTCTGTTCTCATATCATAACGTGAGAACAAGAAGATATTCAGTAAGATTAGTAGCAAATTAAATACTGATTTTAAAGGAGTAATTTTTTTGGAGCTGTGTTTCATTAGGCTGTTGAGCTTATTACCATAGGCTTTCTTGGGGATTCACAGCATTGAGAGAGAGATTTGATATTTATATGGATGGCAATATGGAAAGTGCTAGAACATACTGGCAGGGAGATAAACTTACTTTTTGGATTTGAAAGCAGTCTGGCAAGTTAAGAGTTCATGTGTAGGGCATAGGCCTAATGGGAGATTTCTTTCACCCTTCATCTGCACCACAGAGTCTTAAATGCTCTGGAGACAGGATCCTGTACTCATGAAATCCAGTGTAACTGTTCTGGTGAAATTTGAGGGCAGTCGGGAATGTCAATGATTATTTAAATAACAGTGTGTTTTTTCTCATGGTTACTGGTATCTTGAAAGGTATTAAAATTGTAACATTTTAATACATTCTTGTAATATTTATGGTGTTCAAGTAAAATATAGATTTGCTTTTGTACGATATATATTTAATATATTATTTTAACTATTACATTAATTTTATATTAATTATTTAATATAATATTTATGATGTTTGAGTAAAATATAGATTTGCCTTTGTACAATATATATTAAAGGTGTATCGAAAGAGTATGTCTTACATAAAAGCTATATCCTGTTCCTTTCAAGCAAATGCCTGGAAAAAGATAAGCACTTCCAACAGGGTATTTTTTCATGATGTTGTAGTTCACACTGTAATTCACAAGTTTATGAATTAGGAGACAGTTGGAAGTTTGCAGTTTCTTCTACTAATCATAACCAAATAAAGTAATGGCTTAAATGGCTTTTTAAATGAAATTTGGGATTACAGTAGTATAGTATTTAAATCCTCTTCGAACTTGTATTTCAGAATTAGTTTGAGTGATAGTATAGCAGGCTTGGTCTTGTACGTATTTATTTCTCAGTTAGGGAAGACTGCTTCACTTTGGAGAAGCAAAAGCAAGGCTTTCAGTCTTTTAAATTCTTTTTCTAGTGAGCTTTTCTATGTGTAGATTAAGTTTTATTATGTGCTTAGCTATAGAAAATTTCATCTAAAAGTATCAACCTTTTTCTGTTATAGTTTACGAAATTAGTACTGGAAATGTCATTAAGTCTTTGGGGATTGTTTTTGTCCTTTTTTTATCAAGTATTTGTCTTTCCTTTTAGATATGTGGGTCCTTCAAGGATGAGAAGGACGGACTCTTGAATGGCATTAAATAACTCCAGGCTACCATTACAGACCATGTATTTTGCTGAGCAAAGAAAAATTTAAGGGCTCTTTCTCCAGTGATGTCGGTCATATGGAGGATATTGTAGTGTAAAATGAGCAGTGGATAAAAGGGAGAAACATAATCTTTTTGTACTGGCATAGTCTATGGATGTTCGAGAGAGACTATGGGGATACATATGAGGGAGGAAAAAACATGCTTTATTGCTGCTCCAAATGGTGGTGGGATTTATACATGTTTTTAGGGATAGGCATAGTGATGAGAGACTGGGCTGGTGTGCTACATATATTAGAGTACAGACAAATGAGTGCAAGTTATGAAGTTTTTGTGGCTTAATGCTTGGTAGCTCAGATGTAGGAGGCTGACAGTTCATGCGATCCCAGGCTAACTGTGAGATAAGACACATTTTCCTCTGTTGTCAGGCTGTTCTGTGCATTGTCTCTGTGAGTTTGGCAAATCACATTATCTGTCTGTCTCAACATCCTATCTGTAAAATAAGAGCAATGCATCCTTTCTCTTCATGCTTTGTTTTTAGAATTTACACTATATACAGAAAGATACACACATATACTAAGTGTATGATGTAGTAGAAATGGTTTTGGTAGGTATTCATTTTGACTGGGGCTGCTATCATCAACTAAGCAACAAAGAATTCATCTTTTTAGGAGTGTATGGCTGTATGTGTATACAATACTTGGAACTGACAGTATCTTCTATAAATAAGATTGTTTAATACATCACACTATGAAACCAGGCGTTCAGGTTTTTTATTATATTTCATTGAAAATGTAGTTGGTCTGAAACATTTCTATTTTGTGGCTCAACTTGGATATTAAAACAAATAACAAAATCCCACCAAATATTGTTTCTGAGAATGCAGAGGAAAGGTTTCTTGTTGTTTAAAAATATGATCCCTTGCAGCTGCTCTGAGAAAGTTATTATGTCTGTGTTTTGGAGCAGAGGTGGTTGTCTCTTTTTTTGTTTTTCTTTTTTTCTTAGAGAAGCCTTGCTCTGTCTTTATTCTTTCCCTGTGAAAACTTGCAAAGAATGGCAGATTTTTAGAAAATGGTTTTGAGCATTTTCTTTGAAGACTGGTTGGTGTGGCACCTGAATTCCTGAATATTTCACATACAACCAGACTTTTTCAGCCATTGTAGCACTTGGTGAGATACTTAAATTTTGTCTCCCAGCTGCCAGGCATCAAGTCAGTAATGAGAGACCCAAATGAGAAGGGGGAATGCTTCCTCTGCTCTCGGTTGTCTGCCAGGTCGAGAGGCTTGAGACAAAGTGGGAGATACCTACCTCCAGTTCAGAGGAGGTATAGGTAAAGGTGGTCAGTAGAGGCAACAGAGGAGGGAGAAGGAAAAGGGATAAGTGTATGCCTTGAGGAAGACCAGGAAGAAAAGGTTGCATGCTGGGATAGAGGAATTGAGGGTGATGAAGGCTGAAACTACTGAAACAGCTGCTTTTAAACTTTTAGATCAAATCTCCCTTCTTTTTATGATAGCTTTTCCTATTTCCCATTATTGTTCCCCTCCTGCCATATGTGTATTTTTGTAGCTCTCAAACTTGACCATCTGCAAAAGAAAATGATAGAAGGAAAGAAGGGACTGTTCACAGGTATTATCCTTAACCTCTGCTAAATATTGGCCAACATCTGGGCCAGCACAGTGTCATGTGGATTCGGTTTCTGGGGAGGGGTGGGAAGGTTAAATGAAGCTTAGCCCTGGATAGCCCTCTAAGCTACCACCCCGTGTCTGCTGTTGCAGGAGCATGGTTTTATTTCAGTTTCTTGCGTTCCTCCACTGAGATGTATTCCACAACCCCTAGTTCGAAAAGCACTGCAGCAGACTGTAGTCTCCTTTGAGGGAAGGCATTCTTCTAGGTTTGCTTTCCTCTTTAGAAACCCATTGGCCAATATTAATCAAATCTGTTATGGGGATAGAAGTTTCAAAGGGAAACTAATTCTAGCTAACGCTAGCTAAGTCTTCTCATTTGGTGTCTGCACATTACTAAATTGTATAAAATTTGTTTAAGAGAACATTCTCATGCCCTAAAAACAGAAAAAAATATTGTTGACATTTAAATCATTATAGACAACAGCCACGTTGTTTGGAGCATGCTGGGGTATAAACTTAGGATAGGAAATGCTAGAATGAGGAGTCTGTGGTAGTCTCATTTGTAGAGTGTTTGTGGTGTTGGGCAAGGCCCTTATAGAGTAGTTAGGTGTTTGTTTTCCTGTATGCCCATCTGTAGACATTCAGGTGTTGATCTGCAGGTGGCTACTGCTGTCAGTGCTCAGCATAAGTTTTGAACCTGTACAATCCTATACTGACACGAAACAGCCTTACAATTTTGGCAGCCTGCAATACCTTAATCTTATTTCAGGTGGCAGTTTTAGCCTTGGTGTCTGTTTCCCATTTTGCATATTTGGAAAAATAATCTTCCATTGCAGAATTACCATGAAGATTTCACAGGAGTACTCTGAAGATTGATTTGTTAATGTTTTTGAAGCCATTAGTCTGGTAAAATGTCTTATGGACTTGTGTGGTATTTGTGAATTCAGTGTTGTATAATGTTTTTGTAAAGCAAAAAATGTATAATATATAAGGTACGGGGCCTCATTTAATAGGGAAATGAGAAATAGCCATCCATGGAATGAGGCCAGCTCCAGAAAAATCAGTATGCCTGTGTGATCCTACAGGAAGTTCAGAAGCCGGACCCAGCCTTTAGGATACTTCCATCTGGCTTGGTGCTCTTCTCCCCAAGACCTGGAAATGGCTGCTAGAGCACTAAGTGGGATCCAAACAGCAGTAGTCTTCTATCTTCTCTCACTAGAGTTCACCTACCAGGTGCTATACTTGCAACTTGTCCCTGTAGTAAGCAGCCAGCTGCTTGGGTGGGGAGCAGCTGGCCCCACTTAATCTACACATCTGCCTACAGCACCCTGGCAGTTGGCTCTCTGTTGTGTACAGGGGAAGAGATGTCCCGATGTCCCTGAAAGTGGTGATGAGGATCAGATACTCACATCCAGCCATTATATGTGCCAAGACTGGACCAGCATTTCCATTGCCTTCCAGTGCATCAACTACACAATCAAGTGGATGGACGGGGGATGCTGAATTTAGTTTTTATGGATGGCTTGCATTCTGGTATCCTTAATTTTTGAGCACTCAAGTGTGCAATGTTAAATGTCCAAACAGTTCTTAATGTAGCTTTGTGTGCCTCTGTTATCCATAGAGTATTTGATAATGTTGTATGTCAGAAGCAGTTAACGCATTTATTGGGGCAGGGACTTTCGGGGGGGCAGAAGAAGGATAAGATTGTATCTGCTGTAATCACATTAGCACTTGTGATATGATTACGGTAGCCTTGCTATGCAATTCCTGCCAGGTATGGCATGGCTGTATTGGACTTTTATGTAGTATAGTTAAGTATACTGTGGGAAATACATGATTCTACATGAAAAACATCTTACTTAATACAAAAATTTTATTGTCCTGGTTGCTAGAAAAAGACTTGGTAGCTCAGCTTTCTTGGTGTATCTTGATATTCTGGACAAATGTAAAAGGATGAGAAAAGGTGTCCTCATTAAGATAGAAAGTTAAAGTAGGAACCCTAGTTGTCAGGAATGCTGAAAGACAGGCGTGATCCAAACTTGTATATTAATTTCCTTCTTTGTTATCAAGCCAAACTTAAGGAGGGAGTAGAAGATATCACTTACACGATTATTTTACACCAGGCTAAGAGAGTACCTAATGAAAAAAGAGCAACTTCTAAAAACCTGTACTTTTTTTTTCTTACTGTCCTGAGAAAAATGTGTCACATCCTCCCCCCCTTTCCCTCCTCTCAGTAATTTGTATGTCACATTGTTATTGGTGAGGTGAAAGTAGTGAACAAACAATATTGCATCAATGTGCCAGTTGTAGAGAATTGTGACTTCTCTGGTAGTTTTCTTTCACTCCACCCGTTTCATACTTCTGTCTTTCTCCTTTTCCTCTCCCCACTTCTGTCTCAGCAGCACAATCCTCTCTAGGATTGTGGTTCCAGAGGTGATTATGTGGCTGTATATTTGGAGGACATTAAATAGAAAGGAGAGGGATTGTACCCAGACAGGGAAAGCTATTAAGTTTTAATAACTTGCTAGTTGTTTCTGACACAAACTCTTTGCTGTTCCATTGAAAAGCCGCAAATGTAGCTGAAGCTGCTGTAACCTCTCTAATGGGGAAGTGTGGGCAAATATAAACTACTCCAGTTATATCAACATTTAAATTTAAACAAAGCGGTATCTTTTTGAATGTAGCTGTTATCTTCCTAGTATGGAACAATGTCAGCCTGACCAGCAGTCACTTAAAAAGGCTGCACTCAGCATACATTTCAATTTGAGTTAAGGCTTGCTAGGATATGTAAATAATGAAAGTCTTGTGATGCAAGCTGGAACAATTCCCTTTTGGACATAGTGTTGTGACATGAGAGTTGACTTGGCAGATTGTTGTTCTAGTTTATTTGCATTTATTATTCATATTCTCTACCTGTTTTGACTGTTAATCCTTTTGAATGTGCCTTGGCCTTTCTGCTTGCTTAAATTCCATTGCACGGCTCTCACGGTTATACAACTGTGATAGCTACAAGCTGACGATTTTCTTTTGCTGGGTGGCAACAGTTTTGCTCTTCTAAGGAGGATTCTTTAATAATACTGGCTAAAAGTTTGCAGCAGAGTACTTCTGTAGTTGCATGCAACTTTAAAAGAGTGAGGAATCATTTATGTTCCTTCAATCCAGTATTTGATAGCTTTCAGTCAGTAGAATGATTTGAGAATGAGTGCTGAACAGTGGGACTGCAAATCAAAAAGGTCAGAAATAAAGACAGAAAGGGAATTGTCATGAATACCTTTATCGATAATGGTGATCTTAAAAGATGTGACCAGGAAAAAGATTTCAGGAAAAAAAGGAAGGAAAGAGCAGCTAAAAGAACTTCAGAATTAATTTCTGAATAACTTTTCAGTTAGTTTTTGATTTTTTTTATGCAGTGTTGAGTAAGAGTTTTTATGCAGAGTTGGTTAGAGAATAGTCTATAAGCCCTCCTTACTGAAAACAGACTTAATATACCAGAAATGTAAAAAATTTGCAGTTTTTTGCAAAGTAAATAAAAGTATCTACTGTTTTGAATCACAGACTTGAAGCTTCTAAATAACTGTTAAATCATTAAAATTCCTATTTTAACAACTTACCTATGTTAAAATGATCTGATTAAAATGTCACTTCTAGACTACTAGAACTTTTTTTGACATTTTTGTGTGCCTTATTTTTCAGGTAAAGTGGTTAAATTTCAAAATCACTGAAAAAGTTAATTCTGCAATGGGAACAGATGTGCAACTGTGGGTTTTGCAGGGGACTTTCATTCCTCAATAATAGTGATTGGGCCTGTTTTATTCTCTGTTTTGGCATTGGTACAGCGTACGATTCATTTTTGTCTCATGCTAGCTGTAGCAAGGAAACCACATGCATATTGCAGCGTAACAAGGTTAGAGAAGTACATTTCAAATCGAATACGAAACAGCCATCAAGGATATTTATTCATTCTGTGGAAGTTTCATCCTGCATTATAAAGCAGGCTTGGGAAAAAAAATGAATCTCTCGCACAGATGTGTTCCACCTTCGCTGTAGGCAGTTCTGTGCTGCCTGAAGAATGGAGCTGGTGATAATACTCCATTCTTGAAACCTTAAATAGTTTTGGAGTTTGTTTACCCTGGCTGTTTCCTCCCCCCCACCCCCCTGAGAAAACATACCGTGCCTTTTGAATTTGTTTCAATAGCCAGAGGAAAGGTCTGGGTTGAGACTAGAGCCTAGGATTTATACCTGTGTAGTAATCCCTACAGCTGAGGGGAAGGAAACTGTGATAGCTGGACTTTCCAAAGAGCAGCTGGCATCGTGTCCAGGTATTTTGTATTGATCCAGTCATGCTGGGAGATAGATGGTAAATGCAAATACAGGTTTGTCCAGATCACAGTCCACTGAGTTGGAACAGGATTTCTTAGTAAACTACAGTTAACTCCAGGTAATGTTTGATAGTGTCACCAGGTTATCTAGAGGCAGACGTGGCCCTTTGTGAATATGAAACTTGAAGCTCTTTGGGGTTGATTTTCATTCAAATGTCAACATCATCTCTGGTTTGTCTGGTTTCTCTGTCAGATGCTCATTTTTCTCCCAGGAGCTGATTTTCATTCAAGAACGGAGTCATGTTGTCAGTGGCTGTGGAAGCTAAGTGTCGTGTCCTTGAATGTTCGTGTGCAGGTTTGTAAAATCCATGTTTTAAATCTGTTTCAGCTACTCTTTGAGGGTTCTTCTGTTTCATGTGGCACTTGCTATATGTCACGCAGAAGCTCTGATAGAGTGAGGAGCCTTTTATTATAAATATATGTGGGTAGCTGAGAGTAAGGTGTGAAGACAGCTCGCAAGGTCCTTGTGCAGTGAGGTGACTGCGAATGTCCTTTTGTGTAGAGGCTCACGTTTGAGGATCTGTGACATGAGCCATCACACTTGTGAATGTGCCTTCATGTCTGTGTGTGGCTTGCTGAGAGTGAATGCTACCTTTCTGAGTAAAAATGCAGAATGTTATTGCTGTTGGATTGGAGCAGAGGTGACCCCTGGTAGCTGTAAAAAGCTGAGTGAATAGAGGAGGCTTTTGAGTTAATTTCTGAGATCTTTTTAGTATTATTGTTCATTCTCCAGGTAGCCAGTGTGAGGTATTCTGCCACCATCACGGACACAGTGTCTGCAGGCAGTTTCAGGAATCCCGTAGTCTTAAGTGATCTGCAGAGTATACAAGCTGTTAGCTTTGGCTCCAGCTTCTGCTTTTAGAATAATTCAGATGTCTCTTACTTGAGGCATCTGTTTTGTTTTTGAAGATGGAAAAGAAGACAAATGCACTGCTGTCTGCCCTTACTCTGTCTGGGTCAGGCTGCATGGCTCGAAAGGGACAAGGTGTGCTAGCTGAGGGCTTGTGCTGCTTTGCTGCCGAGCTGCTGTGACCGGCCGGGAGGAGGCGAACAGGGCAGCAGGCTGTGCCTCTGCCTTGCCTGCTCTCCAGTCGCTGCGTAGCTGGTTGCTTCAGCTGACCTCTTCGGCTCTTGCCACCGCTGCTTTGTTCTCTTCCTGGCTCGGGTTGATACAGAGAATTTACCTGAAGCCTGGAAAACAAGCCAGTCACATGGAGAGACTGTGCCCAATACAGCCGTAGTCTTGGACTGAAAAATTGAATTTGTCCTCCCTCTCTTCCTGCTCTTCTCCATTTGTTTTCCGATTCAGGAATCCAGCCTCTGAGTTACATTAATTCTCCATTGTGCTATGTAACTACTTCAAAAGCATCTGTTGGCAAGAAAACTTTGACGTCAGCAAAGTTAGGGTGAGGTTTTGCATTACGCATATTCAGTCGCTCCGGTTGGTGTGGATAATGGCATGTTGGAATTGAAGCAGAGTTCAGGCTGGGGGGGCAGGGAGCGCGGCACAGAGATCATTGTGAATGGTGTTTGTAGCCTGCTACTCTGTGTATATCTTTTGTGGGTAGAAAATGTACTTGACAAACTGTATCGTCCCATTTGTTTGTTACAGACATTTCAGATTATTTTGTAAATATTTGTGCCTGATGCTCTTGGCTTGAAGGATACTGCTTTTAGCTCTTTAAACTGGGATTACAGTAACGGTTCTTAGCTGGTGTTCCAAGTGAA
The DNA here is from genome assembly GCF_000699145.1 of Aptenodytes forsteri. Lineage (NCBI taxonomy): Eukaryota > Metazoa > Chordata > Aves > Sphenisciformes > Spheniscidae > Aptenodytes > Aptenodytes forsteri. Next base: position 4,963,466 of record NW_008794963.1, on the reverse strand, counting down.
GATATTTTTCAGAAGCAAACTACATGTATTGCTCAAGGAATTTTTTTTTCAGTGTTAACACTAGGTTTAGATAAGCAAAAAGAAGTCAGTAATCATCTGCAATTTGAAATTCATAATGGTTAACTTGCAAGTAGAAAGAAAGCAAGGACTTAAAGACACTGTGTGAATTTATGATCTGCCAGAGAAAGTGGTATTTTATTTTTAAGATGAACAGAGGATTGACTTTTGTTATTGCTGATTAAACAAATATCTTTGACTTGGAAATAAATATGAAAGCCTTTGTGTTATATTCAATTTAAGATACTTGTTTCGTCTAAGACTTATCTGGATGCAAACAGCTCAGGAGAACTGTATTTAAGGCCATCAGAGCAGAACTGTGGGTGTCACTGTGACAGGATTCAAAGTCAAGCTGGAGGATTGCAATTGATTTAAAAAATAAACAAGAAGCTTTTGTAGTGTTTACAAATTATTTATTCTGCTTTTTAAAGGAAAAAATCATCCCAACATTTGAGGACTGTATCTCAGGTTTAGGCTAACAAGTACTCTTGGCCTGAGGCAGCATCTTCTGTACTAATTCAGTTTACCAAATGTGATGTTTCTGTGGTCTAGGAAGCTTTTACATCTGACTTAAGGTGTTGGGTTTTTTTAAAATTTTTACTAAAAAGGGTATAGTTGAAGGCATATGACCAGTGTTACTATTTAAAACCCACAAAGTATGATTTTATCTCAGAACCTGAAATAACACAGGTTTGTTTGGAGACTATAATTAGAAAGCGTTTAGCTGTTCTAAATAATGGAGAAAATAAGCACAGTAGCTTTTCTAGGAATTGCATTATGCTTGCTTCATTTTTTTTCTTTTGTGCCTGTAATTGTTTGAAATGGATGATGTGTCACAGTCTGTCGCACAAAGGGGCCTAACTAATGATGTTTCCATAATTGTGTAGAAAGAGCTGTTTAAGATGATGCTGTGTTGAGGGAAAAAGTAACATCGAACAAAGCGTATTTAAAGATGTTAGAATATGTGAGTTTGCATGTGTAACTGGGGGGTGGAGGGGGAAAGTGTTACAGAAAAAGGCTTTGTAATCCCTCCTCAAAAGCATGAGGGCAGGGGAGTTGTATTTCAGAAATATTCCCTGTGTTGTGGGGCCTGGCAATGGAGGTGTAACTTGCTAATCTAAAAGTCATGGAGTAAATGGAATAGTGCAAATACATCTTGACCCACACTTATTTTTCCCCTTTCCGGCAGTTGCTCACTGAGTGTGCCACTCAGCACTGCTGCAGCACTCTGCAACTGGCAGAGGAAAATCATTGGAGGTCCCGTGCATTTTTTTTCTTACTTTATTCTGTTATTAAATGTATTAAGCACAGCAGGGAACGTGAGTGTTGTGGTTTTGGGGTTTTTTTTAAAGTTTTGTGTGAAGCATTCTGACAATCCAGAATGTCACAGGATTGCCAAGGTTTCATCAGCACCATGTGACCCAGAGTGTCGCCTGATGTGCAGGACTGTAAGGCCTCTGGCTAATGCACAGTGGCTTGCAGGGGATTCACAAATTCCCCTGTGTTGCTTCATGCTTGGATGCCATTAACGAGACAATGAGGACTAAGAAAGTTTCACAAGAGTAAGTCTTTAAAACTTCGAGTGGGTGTTTGCACTAACTTTTCAGGCCATTTGATACAGCAGTTTTTTGCATAGGGAAACTGTTTAGTCCCCAGTCTATGTTACAGTTACTGTGCTGCTGTCAGTAAAAAATGTTTGGAAAAACTCGCATCAACCTGGCTAAATCCTGCTGTGTGCTGACATAGCATATTTTTTCGCATAGTGTATGATGTTGTTGTAGGTGGAATAACTGTGCTGGCAGAATAACTCCTCCTGTTGGCATGTATTATATTTCCAGCATAGGTACAGCATCGGATGTACTTTAAATGACAAGCATTCAGCTTTTTCTTGCTTTGTGCTTTTTAACTAGTGTTGACACTATTTATAATGCTTGTGGAGTTTGTCTGTAAAGGCTGCTAGATCATTCCCTTTCTCTTGCCCTGTCTATGCTGAATGGGCTCTATCTTTTCAGCCTGGTCTTTTTTATTTATTTATTTTCAGCAGGACTGTAAGAATTCTTCCCACTAATTCTTTCCCCCAAAGAAGTGTCAGTAAGATTGAAATTTTCACCTCATGTATTCGTAAGCAAAGATCGGTATGTTTGATGGCTAGTTGGTTTGTCTTTACCTTCCTTTTCTAATGTTCTCCTTTTGTTCTACATTAGGTTCAGCTGTGAGATAAGTTTCATGGTACTTCTGCCATTTCCTGACGCCAATGGTTTTTCTGGAGGCAGTGAGTGTTTCCTGTCTGGAAGCTAGAGGCAGTGTTCCTGGCAGGATGGAGTATTTTTGTTTCCCTGGCTAGACCTTTCCCTGTCTTTGTTTTTGTCTCTTTTTCTCTCAGTTGTTTATTCTTTTTTTTGATCTTGGTCTGTATTTGAAATTGCATCAGTTTAACTAGAGCTATCATTAAACAAAAAACGGACTTGGTGATTTGAAATATATCCATACAGGATTTTTCAGTTAATATACTGACAGAATAAATTCATAGGCCAGGCAGCAGTAGAATTGGGCATGTTATACTAGGTTTTGCACTAATCTCGCTTCCTAAGTGAACAGGAGCAGTTAGTTACACTGGTGTAACTATGTGCCTGACCTGAGGGCAGTTTCAGCAGTTAATGGCATTAGCATAACAGAGTTCAGAAAACTCTGTCATAGTTCCTGTCTGTATCTTGGACTTGCTGCTGCTGGAATAGACTGGCATGGATTATTCACTCAGTCACCCAAGTTTTTCTGAAAGTTTTATATTGAATTATATTTACCAAGATTACTAGTTTCTCTGTAAAGAGACATATCAAACGAGACCAATGCACAGTAGCTATTCAGTTCTCAAGGGCTGAGATACTGTCAGTTTACACTGGCTTAGTAAGTTGCTGTGAGTTGTCACAGTGGCTTTCAGAAACCATGACCAAGTTCTTATCCCATCCCATGGTAAGGTAACACAGCCTAATTTGATCTCACTGGAAGAATTCAAAACTCTTACTAACTTTTAGTTACTTTAGTTATTTTACTTTATATGTTTTATCCACAGTGTATCTATATATCCGTTTTGTTAATAAAACTGGTAAAATAGCACCAGAGGATTAAAAAGTAATCCATTAATAGTTTCCAGCACTTCTTATTTTGAGGCAAAGCCCTTTCAAGATCAGTATGTGTGTTTGGTGGTTTTTTTTCTTTTTCTTTTTCTCCTCCACCCTGAAAATAGAGGTTAGTTATGCCAGAGAAAAAAACAGAGCTGGAAGATGCTACCAGTCAGCTGGTCAATAGTATCTTTCCTCAGTGCAAGACAGAAACCTCTGGCTCTTGCTGAATTTAAAAATCAATAGGAGCCAGGAACTGAGATCTGTTACCTCTTGTATACTCCTCCTTCCCCCCCCCTCCAGCCCCAAGCTGCTCTCTCTCTGGTATGCTGTTCAAGTTCTGTCTGTGCGCTCTCTCTGGAACTCCTGCTCTTGGTTTCAGGTCCCTTTACTACAGTATCTGTCCCACCTTTATAACTTGGTACATTTTATTTGGTTTGTTTTTATAGGACAAACTTTAAAGCCTGCTTGAAAACAAAAGCTTGTCAGAATTCCGTATGTAGCCATTACTGTTTGATCGGGCAAAATTACAGACCTGAAATTACATCTGCGTGTTCTGGAAATTTGTGAGTCTTGGTTATTTTCATTTTGGAGCAGTTTTTCTGTAGGAATGATCTCAGCATTCAGGAGTGTTGCAATGTTTTTATAGGACAAACTTTAAAGCCTGCTTGAAAACAAAAGCTTGTCAGAATTCCGTATGTAGCCATTACTGTTTGATCGGGCAAAATTACAGACCTGAAATTACATCTGCGTGTTCTGGAAATTTGTGAGTCTTGGTTATTTTCATTTTGGAGCAGTTTTTCTGTAGGAATGATCTCAGCATTCAGGAGTGTTGCAATGTTTTCCACTTGCAGGATTGGTGACACTGCAGTAAAAACAACTTTCTGGTATTTTTACTGGTGTGTACTTATTTACTCCAGTTATTTTGTAATGTATAGTTTAGAATAAAAAGCAGCTGCAGGAAATTCCGAGGTATCATTCAGCAGTAGTTTTAAAGAGTAAAACCAAAAGTGGGTGACACTGCAGTAAAAACAACTTGCTGGTATTATTTCACTGGTGTACTTATTTACTCCAGTTATTTTGTAATGTATAGTTTAGAATAAAAAGCAGCTGCAGGAAATTCCGAGGTATCATTCAGCAGTAGTTTTAAAGAGTAAAACCAAAAGTGGGGAATACTTGCTTTCAACTAAAATATAGAGCTAAAAAACGCTGAAAATTTGCTTTGGGATTATTTTGCTATTGCTGTTGCCAGATAATTTACTTTGTTTCATTTATGCTTTTGTTAAGAATGCATTGATGAAGTATCTGGATCTGTTCATACTGTATAAGCATTCTCAGAAGACAGAATTCAGAATTAAGTCCCTTGGTTCTTTTATATTGACTGCTCTTACAGATGATTAGGATTTTAAAAGCAGAATTTACAGTGTATTTTTACTTTAGGGATGGGAAACATTTTGGGTTTATGGGAATTTGTATTTGTCTCAGGCAGGTCAAACAGTCACTTGTCAGTCTTTTGAATGACTCGTTCATACAGGCTAATTTTCTTTTCAGCTGATGGTCAGAAAGAGTGCTTAGTTTAAATTACAGTATTAATACAGTTAGATTAAAACTTTTTTTGGTGCATAGGCAGCTTGTGCAGTTTTAATCCCTTAGTGTTGCTTCCACTTTCCAGACCTCTAGCTAGTCAGATGTTTTAGAACATTACTTCAATGTATATATATAAAAATAAATCTCTCCACAATATTCAGAAGTGAAAATACATACCCATCATTGCACAAAGAGAATACATTTCCATCACTTATGCAAGAAAAAAAATTGTGCCAGTGTGAGGATTTTAATGATTAAAGGACGAAAATAGTTAAAAGTTCTGGTGATACTTTGTTTTCCTTCCTTTTTTTTTTTTTCCCCTCAGTGTTTCCAAGACTTTGGTTTCTGTTGGCTGAGTTTGGTGTACATTTGCTTACAGTAATGCACCACAGTGCATAGGATAAGCTTTCAGCACAGCAAATGAGTGCATGGTTGAACTAAGACTGCTCTGCTGAGTTAGATAAGGGAAAATTGATCCAGTTAGTCTTATTTGTAACAGATGTAGGCCTGGAGATTCGCAAATAGAAAGCATCTCTCCACCAAGTTCTTAGCTTTGGTCAACCATTACGCTCAATATACCTAGATTTAATGCTGCTGGTTCGGAAAATTAACATTTTTAGAATTTAAGGAATTCTTGCCTGTTTGCCATTTGTTAGCAAAAGTACAATGTGGGCCCTTAAGAGAGGCTTCATGTTATCATGGCTGACCTTGCTTATGAAAGTGCTGATGAAATCTTTTACTGAACATTTGAATCGTAGAGGAAAAGATGTTTCTCTTCTAAGCAGTTTTGTTTGATTATGGTCTGTTCCTTTGGGGTTTGAAAGGATGGTGACAAAAAAAAAAGAAACCACCAGACTGAGGGGAGGTGCTTTAAGTGCACTCTCTTCTTTACAAGCATTATCTGCAGGAGGAACAGTTTTGCTGGAGTTAGCAATCAGTCGTTCAGAGACTTTCAGAATGAGTTGAGCAGCTTGCAAGACTTCCTTTCCTAATAGCAGCTGTCATGGACACATGATACAGGATACACGTAAATTTCTAAGGAAGAAGCATAACTTTTTAATAAACTGTTGAAGATTTTTCTAGCTGTCAGGACTGGTTTGTCATGTGCTACATACCATTGTGAATTTTAAAATCAACATTGTATATCAGTTAACTTTTGGCAATTCTGCAGTGTGTACTCTGCAGGCTTCTGTGTATTTTAAATACTGTCAATCTTTTGATTTTAATGCCTGGTCAGTCTGACTGTCTCAGGCTTTGAGCCCAAGCGGGTTCATAGTCTGTCTGTTTGCTTCATTGTTTTATAAACAATATTGCTTTGTTTTTGTAAGTGAAAATAGAATTTCCAGATAATTGACTCAGGACTTTATTCTGATTGCACTTTATTTTTCCTTAAAGTAGGATACAGTAACAGTGCAGTATGTAAATGTTTAAGAGATTAAAATATCTCTGCCTCACAAGTGCTTTTCTCTTAAATTCTTGTATAATAGTATATGTGAATATCAGGGGTTTTATAACATTATTACGGAGTAATAATCTGTACATAAAGTTGATTAGAGAAACTATAATGTTTTACTTTAATGCTTATTGAAAGATGCTTTACAAATAAATAGCAGTCTTGTTCTTGCTTTAGTGAACATCCCAGTTGAAGTGCAGATTAACAGCTGAAAAGAAAGGCTTGCAGGTGATGAGGGAATTGCTCTAACCTTTTGTCTGCTTTTGGTATCTAGTAATAGTCTTTTGTTTAATTTTAACAAGGCATTACATAGTGTCTCTAAACTGATCCTAATTATTAGAAGACTTTCCTAAAGTAAACTAGCTCTGCATTATAGAAACTCCCATATGTTAAAGCGAGTCGTTTTGCTCCTGGAAGATCCCTTGTTTCTCACTCTGCAGCGGTCTAATGGCCTATGTGTGTCAAGCTGGCTTGTCCCAGAGGGTTTAACTTCCTTTCAATTTAGGGATAAGGGCCCTACTCTATTCTGCTTACCAGTTCTGTGCTGATAATGGGCATGTCCCAGATCTTGTCAGCACCTTCACTGAGCCTGCTGCAAGCTCCAATGTGAAATTAGTGAGTGAATGCTTGGTACAGTACTTGCAGGCAACTCAACTCCCAGTCTTTTGAATTCGCATAAATTTAAAAAGTGAAATTATTTCACTGAAGCTGTTCTGTTGTTTAAAGATGATATGTAAAGTTTGAGACTTGACATGGCAGATTTCTAAAGGTTTTGAAAAACTTGTGTTTGATCACTTGTGGATTTGGGAGTCCTATTTTTGAAATAATGGTCTCTGTGCAGCTATCAGTAGTCCATCGTAAGCATAAAGAAGTGAGAGCCTAATTAACTAAATGATCAAGTAGTTTTCACTCTGAAAAACATTTACTAGTAGTAGAAGCAACTCTAACTTTCATAACGAATGGTCTTTGTGCTTTGAGAGGCATTCACATACGTGGCTCTTGGAACAAAGCAGGACAGGAGAGTAAAGATATCTTCCTGCAAAAGTGTCTGAAAGATAAGAATTACTTTTTGCTTAGATCAATTTTGTAAAATCTTAACCTTCCATACTGGTGCTCTCTTTTTCAAAATA
>NW_008794963.1:4868592-4956108 GCF_000699145.1 Aptenodytes forsteri | reverse complement strand
TTTCTTTTCCAAAATAGAAAAGCCATAATGAAGTAAAACTTACGTGAGTATATTTTTAAAGTAGTTATACACAGCTCAGTTTGAGTTAAATGAATTAAGTCACTTTGACTTTATATTTTTGCATCCTGGCATACTGTTACAAATCACTGTAAATGTTTGATAAGTATCTGTAGGTCTGGGTTCATTTTAAAAGCTTGAGAAATCTTCTAATACAAATTTGTTAACTTTCTTTTATAGAATAAACTTTTCAGTTTAATCCAAATAGTATCAACCCTTTAATTTCACCTTTTATTAGAAATCGAAGTTAAAAGACATCAAAAAAAGCCACACAAATTGAACTTAAATATCTTTACAGTCTTCTAAATATTAAATGCTAAACATTAAATGGAAAATGTTACTATTCTTAATTTTAGTTTTTGAGGGGAAGTACATTGAAGGAGTCTTGAGTGCATTCTGCTAATTGTTGCAGTTAAGCATTTCACCTATGCTGCATTACGTTACCATTTAAGGATTTTATTTTTCAACTTAGTGCATGTAAAGGTTCTGCCAGAACCTTTGTTGTTTTGACGTAATTTCCATTTGTTTACTTCCAAGTTGCAAAGTGTTGGTTCTGCTTGTACTAAATCATCTGTGATTAAACCAAGTAATAGTCCTAGCATGCTCTGATACCATGTGCATTGACGTGAGTATGGTGGGGTTTTTTAATGGGACATAGTGCTACAGAAGTACATAGCTGTCAAAATTGTTAAGCTCTTTCACTGTGCCTCACGGTTTTAACTCGTAGTGATGCCAGATTTTTAGTTGAACCTGAGGCATGTGTAAAGTGAGTAGGGGTGTATTCTTTTAGAAATCCTCAGGCAGAAGTGTTTGGTTTTTTTCTCCCAATTTTAAAACTATTGTGGAATGAATTGACATTTAAAGAATGCCCGTTGAAATGAGAGACTTGATTGTGGTTTAAAAATCCTGTGCGTTGGTATCTAATTTAGTAGCTTAAGCTTTTGCATATTTTTGTTTTACGTTTTATTCCAGTATTTTTACAGTTCTTACGGCACGGAGTAAATGAAAGGGAAAATGTTTTTGATGCCTCTTTTAGATGTTTAGAGTTACCTCTGTGTTAAGAACATCATAGCTTAGAAATTCCAGGATACTATGTGATTGGCAGGAGATGCTCATTGGAAGAGGGAGGCAGAATCTGTGATGCATCGTCAGTGGATGAATGTCAAGCTCTTTTTTTTTTTTTTTTTTTTTGTTACAGCTCTCTTTAAGCTGAAGCAGTGCATCTCAGAAAGCAGCTACAGAGTATAGATGTTGGGAATTACAGATGTCAGAAGGAAGCTGTTAGTAGTCAGTTTTAATCAAGAAATAGCTTTCAGTATGCTAACGCAAAGTCAGTGCTCGGTTAAATTGCCAGGAGGAGCAAATGCCTAAAATGAAGAGCGTTCATTTGCAATAGGAAAAGTCTAAATTTGCCATTTAAGCACCAATGACATGAGGGAATGTTTAAGGGTTTTAGTGAGGATGTAGCTACATCTATGTTTATGGTGGTTTTTGTCCTTTCCTACACAAATGTTTAAGCCTGCCTTCATTTTGCAAATGTGTGTGAAGCTGCTCGTCCTGATGGCAGACTCCCTTATTTGTTGCTCCTGTACACCAGGTTGAATGTGTAATGGAAGAGCAGGCAGCATGTTGTACTTGTGCCTCTGGTGTATTTGGAGGACAGTTAGGAGCATGAGGGAGTTAGTCTGCCCCAGCAGCTGGCTTACAGAAGTAGGGCTTTATTGCTTCTCTTTTTGCAAAATCAGTAGGGTTATACTCAGCTGCCCTAGTGTATTTCCTAAAAGTTTTGAAATTGGTAAGATGAGACAAGCAAAGGTGATGTCATGGAGAGCCATACTAGAAGATATTTTTCACCCCAGTCGTCTGAGTTGAAAACTTCTCCCTTTGCAGGACTATTCTGGTTTCCTTTCCCTCCCCATCCATTATATGGTCAGCAATAGCATTTACTTAAAGCAGCATGGTTGAAAAGAATTATAGAAGGAAGTTAACTGGATGTTTGTTAGGTTTCCCCAGCAAACAGTTTAGGAAGGATTACTGAAGGAACAGATAGTAGCTAAGTACTGAGCTTTATGTGAGTTATATCTGTAAACGTCATTTGCACTTTTGGAAATCTTCAAATGACAAGGTGTGTTTGTGCTGTGGCAAGTGGTGTTTTGTGGTAGTCTGTGGCACAAGCTGCATGCAAAGCATGGCTGGAATTTGGATTTGCGGTAGGGCTTTAGGCATGGCAGGAAGCCAGAAACATGGTTTTTCTGTAGTCGGTAAGTGCTTTTGAGGAAATGTTGAGGACAGTGGTGAATTTAAATTTTTAGGAGTTATGCTCAGTGTGTGTTTTTTTTCTATCCCTTTGCTGTTGCCCGTATTAGATTCTTCTGTATGTTGTCAGAGTTTATACTGGTCAGTGAGAGTGGTGCAGAACTTGCAATGAATGTTGCCTCTCGCAATCAGATTGTTCGTTATTATTACCATAATTGTGTGTCTCGGCTCGGTTCAAGACTTTTGATTTCAGAGCTTCATTTTTCACACAGCGTTATCTCCTTCATGTGGACTTACTGTTACTGGAATAATACAGGCGTTGTGTTCTCTGGCTGTACAGAATCAAATATTTTTTTTCCTTCTTTTTGTCAGCAAAAACATGCAGATGCTGTGTTGGGTTGGGCAACATGAGAACTGGCCTGTGCTCCAGATTGCGCTAGTAAGGCTTTTATGATTTTGTACAGCTCTGATCATTATTAGCATTGTAACATTTGTCTTCATTTTTCCCTGTGATAAATCATCTGCTGAATCTTTTCACTTCAGTAAAGTCATCCTTGAATATCACTAAAATGGCAATCCAAAACTACTATATAAGGAATAGTATGGCTTTTAAAACTAGCTTTATGCATTTAAATCTAGAAAGCGTAATTGATGATTGTCTGAAATAACTGGCAACTTCTCTATTAAAAAATCCTGACAAAGTTCAACCATTTTCTTTAGAAGAGCAATCTGCTATTTCTGAGACTGCTTATCAGATCCCATTATGCAAACAGAACTATAGGACATACTGGTCTCTTCCTTTTAGAGCATGGGAGAATCTTTGGGGTTTTGTTTGTTTTTTTTAAAGTACAACTGGTTCATCACCAGAGCTGCTGTTTCTTGATTTTGTACATCTGTTGGAACTGGCAAAAATGCTGTAATATGCATTCTTTCCTCTCCAGAGAAAGGGAGGAGGGGAAGGCTTGTAGTCATAGGCTTGGCTGTGTTACTGTGTTTTCTTCCTAGTTTTTTTATTTTATTTTTTCTTTTTAACAAAAAAACACCTTCTTGCCTGAAATGAGTGCTTTGATTGCTGTTCATATTGTTCATGGACCTCCTGCCTTCGGGAGGATGGCACATTCCACTGTCCTGGTAGTATCTGTGTGAACATACCAATGTTAATAAGTATGTAGTTATAATAATGCTTTCAAGGTTATTCTTGCATTTCTAGACATACAAACTTAAAATTTATTGTCAGCCATAGGCTATAGGGTTTTTGTATCTGTAGTATATTTCAGATGCCATCTACCAACTGCGTGTATCTATGATATAACATCGTGCGAAGATCCTAGAGGGGAGGATGTTCCCTTCTGTCATTGTTGTTGAGCAGTTTTTTTCAGTTTCACCTTTTTTCTTTAGATAAGGAATGATTTAGTTCATTTAATGAGAAACAGCAGCTGTAAAACTATTAAACTTGTTTTGGGAACAGAAGCAGGTAAAGCATCCAAGATTCCTTTTGACTGGATTTTGGGCTGAAAATGTTCCCTTAGGAGGGAAGGAAGAGTATGTTATGTTCTTGAAATATGCTTTATTGTACACCCTAGGAATAAAATAAGAATTTTTGGATAGTGTTCCATGGAGGTAAGATTTTCCTTTATTAGAGAAAAAAAGTAATAATTCAGCATTTGAAAAAATAGAATATAGTGGCTTTTAATTTTTTTCTTAAAAAAACGAGCAACAAAAAAAAGTCTAGTGGCCCAAAATGTAAGACCTCTTTTTAGCAAAACCAGAAGGAGGTGGGGGGTGGGGTGGGGTGGGGGTGTTGCGCTTTTTTTTTGTTGTTTGTTTGGGTTTTTTTTCTTAAATTCTTAGGGGTGGGGGGTGGGGTGGGGTGGGGGTGTTGCGCTTTTTTTTTGTTGTTTGTTTGGGTTTTTTTTCTTTTAAATTCTTAGACTTGCGGAAGGTAGTATTCTTGTGGTGTGCTACTGTACTGGATGGTAATATAAATTGAGTAGTGTTGACTTGGCTAGCTGCTAGTATGTATATAATACCAAGCTACAGTAGTCTGAAGAGGGCCCAGCAGTGGGTTTGCTGCACGTATTGCTCTGGCGAGCTGGACAGCCCGTGTGCTATCTCTGTGTTTCCTCCTTGGAGAGGGATTCCTGTTTCCGCTGCTGGTCAGTCTTCCTCTGAAACTTCCTAGTCTTGACCCAGTTGTCTCAGTGATCCCGTCCCAGAGACATACAGCACACTGTTTTTCGGCCAGTCTCTAGCTGGTGTGCAGACTGCCTGGGCTCTGGTAAATAGAGGCATTTACCTCAGCGTTGGCTTTTTGCTTCCCTATGTCTTCTCCATATCAAGATGTGTAAGTTAGAAATTATATTTTTGTATTATCACCAGTGGCCCTCTACATTCCTTTGTTTCTACCTTTTGACTTATTTTTAGTATCCAGTTTCTGATTTTATCATGCTATAGTAAAATCGGAGAAACCCAGTGCACCCCTTTCTGGGAGGTAAGTTGGGAAACACTGAGGAAAGAAATGGTGCCAGCAGTGGCTGCATCCAGTTATGCAACACTGACGTCGCATAAGAAATGCCTTCTCATTCTTCTATTACAAAAGCAGTTCACTGAGAGTTAGAAAAATTCCTCTTGTACAGTCAAGCTTCCAAGAAGTGGGAATATTTGCATGTTTGGGGGAAGTTAGTGTTTTTGGTTGGAGGTGATCTGCCACTTCTTGTAGCAGTCTCTTCTGTCGGAGGAAAATAGGAAAACACCTTTCTTTCTCCTCTTGGAGCCAGCCAGTTAAGCAACAGGGAACGGAAGGAAATCCTTGCCATCATCTTGCACATAGGGAATAATTGAAGCTTGGTATGTGATGGGAATCTGATTTTTGGGCTGCTTTTTTTTTAAATAAAAATCAGTATGATGGAAAATTCAAATGTCGTCACCTTAACTCTATTCTTTGCTTGAATTGCGATATGGAAGTTGAAGGCCAAGACAGTCACTTATTCTGCAGCTCTGCTTCCTGAAATATTCAGGTGCCTTACATTATAAATATGCATCCACATACTTATCTAAGAACCCTTAGGTTTTGAGAATTAATATCTTGAGTTGTTTAGCCACAGTGACTTAATTTCTGCTGGCAGTCTAAATGGATTCAAAACACACACAAAAATCTTTTGTTTCTTTTAATTAACTATATTGGGTTTGTACATGACCTTATTGCATGTGTGGAAAATGTAAGGTAGAGAAAACAGAAAAGTTTCCAATGTTGTAAGCCTGTTACTATGCTATATAGAAGAACTTGTTATACATTTACTTAGTTGTCACCTTGGGTTATGGTGATTTCTACACATGTGTGCGCACACACACACACACCCCCCCCTTAGGGAGCAGGGGAGTGAAGATGCCGTTCTCGCCACTGCTTAAGTGTAACAAAGATACACCTTGACCACAGGGAAATTTCAGGCTTGTTAAGATGAGAAGGATGCAAAGGGTAGAAAAAGCTGACAGAAAGAAGCATTGGGTCAGATGGTGAGAAGATGGTAGTAATATGAATAACAGGTCATTAGAGTGCTGTGATCTTTCAGAACCAAAAGTGATGGATGTGATTCTAATCTATGTTTTTTTTCATCTTTCCTCCTAATATAGGGAATTCCCCTGAAGAATTTGCTGGAAGCGGATACATGTGAATTTTCTGCGTGAAGACTCTCAAACTGGATTACATAATAATATGCCTGTATCCTCTGACTCTATTATTTGGATCCTTAAAAATGATTAGGGTTGTATATGAAATTTAACCCATTTCTGATGAGTCACCTAGACATGAGTTTACATCGGCAAATGGGCTCTGATCGGGACCTCCAGTCTTCTGCTTCCTCTGTGAGCTTGCCATCAGTTAAAAAGGCACCAAAGAAAAGAAGAATTTCATTGGGCTCTCTTTTTCGGAGAAAAAAAGACACGAAACGGAAGTCTAGGGATTTAAATGGAGGTGTTGATGGAATTGCAAGTATTGAAAGTATTCATTCAGAAATGTGTACAGACAAGAACTCTATTTTCTCCACGTGTACCTCTTCCGATAACGGAACAACCTCTAGCAGCAAACCAAGTGGAGACTTCATGGAATGCCCCTTGTGCCTTTTGCGGCACTCCAAGGACAGGTTCCCGGAGATAATGACTTGTCACCATAGATCTTGTGTGGATTGCTTGCGTCAGTATCTCCGGATAGAAATCTCCGAGAGCAGAGTTAATATTAGCTGTCCAGAATGCTCAGAACGATTTAATCCTCATGATATTCGTTTGATATTAAACGACGACGTCTTGATGGAAAAATATGAAGAGTTTATGCTTAGGCGATGGCTGGTTGCGGATCCTGATTGTAGGTGGTGCCCAGCTCCAGATTGTGGGTATGTATTTTTTTTTTTCCCCAGTATCTGCAAAAAAGCAACAGCATAAATAGATAATGTTCATAGCATTATGCTTTTTGAAAAGTTAATTGCTTTACTTTAGCATTTTGTTATGTGTTGTACAAGTAGGTAGCAGGCAGAATTGTCTTAAAAAAAACCAACAACAAACAAAAACAAAAAAAGCCACAACCCACCTTCCAAAATAAAACCCTTCCTCAGGTAGGATTTTTTTTTCTGCACAGAGGGAATTTCAGCAATGTCATGAAACTTATTGGTAGGTGTATCTACAGCAGGCAAAAAAAATTTAGATGTTGCACTGCCAAGGCAACAGTGCAAAGCTCAGACTAATGAGAATTGAAAATTTGGTGACTGTACTTTTAACTTAGTCCATTTGTTAAAGCACAGTGAGTATTTTGTTTTTTTAACTGCGAAAAAATGATTGAAGGTTTTCTTTCAATAAAAAGGCCTCTCCAGCTTCAGATATCTTCCATCTTGTGGCTGGTTGAGACACCACTTGTTGCCTGTCAACAGGATTCTGATGTAAGATAATGATCAGCTCATTCCTGCTTATTATGAGGAACGTAATGTTTTAACATTGCTCTAATACTTAAACAGTTCTGAAACCACTCTGAATTCTGACATGAGTAGGCTGAATACTACTGAGCAGCTCATCACGCTTTTCTGCTGTTGGTGTCTCATAATGCCATTCTTCAGCAAGTTGCTTTTTTAGAGATTGTGTTATCATAATGTCTAAAGGTTATAGCCATGACTGTGGTCCAGATGCGCAGTGCACACTAAAAACCCATAGAAGATGACATCTCTGTTTCAAAGCCTCACAGATGAGCAATAAGGAGAAAGAAGAAAAGGAAGAATGTTGGAAGGGAACAAGCAAAATAGGACTGACTATTAGGTAGATTAAATATTCCAATATTAATGTTCAGGTGCTTAATGTTTAGGAGGCTTTCAAATTTAAGTGATGTATTTCAAATATGTTTCTTAACGTAATTTTGCTTTCGTACTTTAAATGAAACAGAATTTGCTAATGCGGGTCAAAAGCAGGGACTGGAAGGGTGATGGTTTCTTATCACCTGGTCCAAAGTGGATGGCATTGCTGTGCTATAGTTTGAGCAGAGAAGGAAAAATGACAAGAGATGGATTGGTTGCATGGGCTTGTAACAAAGTCATGTGGACAAAACCAGTACAGCTTGTTCTTAATATTTTGATACTGCAAAAGAAAACAACCACTAGAAGGCATTATTTGATAGGCAGAAGTATGCTTTGCTCAGGTTTCCCTGAGTTTTTGTGTTCTGGACAAACTGTTGTTACTCAAGGTAAGGGGAAGCATGTAAGAACTGTTAAACCATTTTCTGTTAAACCATGTTTCAGTGATTCAGATACTTTTTTAGTACTTCGGTAAGTAGACTAAGGCAGTTTTGTTTAATGGAGACTTTTCACCTTTCTTATTTTTTGTGCCCCAGTTTTCTCATCTGTTTTTAAAAAAAAAAAAAAATCCTGAGTATCTTTAAATGGTCAGAAACTGTAACGATAATTGCTATAGACAATACCACTATAAAAATAAAAAGTGGGTCTTCAGAGCGAAATTAAAGTTCCGTGCAATCATGGCGGGACCACAGCAATGTATTAGTATATAGCAAATATTTAAATCGTTGCTCCAGAACTGCCTACTGCGTGCTCCTTACTATGAGGGTGGAATCCTGTGGAAAACACAGTATATTGCCAGGCAGCCAAACTATGCCAATGTTTATGTGTGAGGGGAACAAACTAGTACTATATGGGCAACTGTAACTTTGATTACATGACTTTTCCCTAATATATTTCATGTGGTAGGGAAATGCTTCACAGTGATAATAAAACTCTGTTTTTAATGCACCCGTAGTACGCCCTCACTGAATTCTCATTACTGGTTTAAAATTGGATGAAGTTGGTTACTTGGATACTTCTCAGCAGGATCATTCTTTATGGTTGTCATCTTAAAGAAACAAGAGCTCATGCAATCATGTTTTGTCTTTTTCCCATCCTTCTCCTGATTGCTTTTGAAACCTTGAGCACCTTCAAATATGTTGGGCAGAGGGGGTTGAGCGTTCAGTGTAAGTTAATCTAAGACATTTCGAGGAAAAAAAAACATAATACTTGAGCAAAAGAGACCATCAGTAATGCCTCCAGTGAGAGAAATACCTGCACATGAATCCTACAGTTACCTTCTTAAATTTGGCCTTCCAGGTAGCCACCGCAGCACCGTCTGGCAAGTTGGTATGTGCCTAGCTGGGAGGGAGCCTGCAGCAGCACTGGTCTCTCACCTCACTGTTAGACGGGGGAGCTGGGAGAAAGAACCCAGAGGGAGGTGGGAAGGAGAAGTGGGAGCAGCATAGAAAGTAATAACGGGGATTTAATGTTGTTGTGGAGCATAGAAGGAGGATGGAGGAAGGAATTGTATAGGTGTGAGGTTTAGGGAAGCAAACACTCTTCAGACTTTCACTGAACAGCCTATGCTAACAAACATTGTTTAAAGATGAGGTATCAGATACAGTATGCACACACTTCAGAGCAGCAGACATTTGCTTTAACAATTGTGTGGTACAACAGTAGCTGCAGTTTCTAATTGCTTTAGCAAATGTAATCAACTTGTACAATATGCAATTAAAACTGAGGGCTTACTTTTTTTTCTGAACAGTTTTTGATATGTAGTACTGGCAGAATGCATTAGGGTTGTGATGGTAGCTGACCTGATTTTAGCATGCATCAAATATTTCATGAAGGAGCTGGATGGAATGCATTTACTAAATTTGCAATTAATCCCAAAGTAGAAGAGGTGCAGTAACTTCAGAGGGTAGCATTATTTTCTAAAGTTGTCTTTAAAATTAGAATTAAGTACTGTAATAAATTGGAAATAGGTGCAAAGTAGAGCATTTTGGTAGGAAAAATTCACTGCACAAATAGGTAAAAGAAGGAACTGAGTGGATGGTGCATGACAGTGCTTCAACTCTCCTCAGCATTGATGAAACACCCTATGTAATATTGTTTCAGGGTTTGGGTGTCACACTTCAACAAAGACCTGGACCAGATAAAGAGCAAATAATTATAAAAACTTTGATCTTGGGGGGGGGGGGTTTTGGAAGTTGGGGGGGGGGGAATTAGGAAGGAAAAAAAAAGGAGGAAAGCTAGGTTAGTCTGTTATAGTGGTTTTTTTCTACATTGTGGGCCCCTGTGTTCTCAGGAAACAACAAAGAATAGTTAAGAAGTAAATACCTTTTTCAGCTGTCTTTCACTCTATTTGGGGTAGAAACAGGTCCTAGACATGGCGAAACTGGAACCAAACAGATCTTGAAACAAAGTTAACTGCAGTATTAAGTGTATTACTACTTCTCCTGTCCCAGTGGAGAACTTCATATGATCTTCCCAACAAAAGAACTATGGATTAGTTTGGAGGAGAACCTCTGTTGAAGTAGTTATGCCCTGGACGAGCTGCCTGGGAGCTGTGGGGTCTCTAGCACTAAAGCAGTCTAATGCCAGAAATGGTCCATAGTGCTGGCACCCCACGGTCTTTCTGACCCTGGGCT
Source organism: Aptenodytes forsteri (assembly GCF_000699145.1). NCBI lineage: Eukaryota > Metazoa > Chordata > Aves > Sphenisciformes > Spheniscidae > Aptenodytes > Aptenodytes forsteri. The sequence goes on along the minus strand of NW_008794963.1, from coordinate 4,945,832 downwards.
ACTTCATCCTCAGCTTTTGTTGCAAGCTCAAATGCATCCTGACCATTGTTGTTACCTGAAATACTGTAAAAGTCTGGACTAGCTGCAACCTACCTTCAGTGGCTTGGTAAGGGACGCTGCCAAATAAGTGATCTTTCCCTGGGGAAGGAGCATGGATAAGGAAACCTCTTGGGCTTTCTTCTAGACTAATTTTTTGAGTTTCTGTTTCTTCATACCAGTTTTCTGATGTCATTTTAACAAGCCTTAGTGAATCAGTATTTCAAATGCTTTCTGTCTTTTCTTCTGTCTGAATTATTTAATGGTTTTGCTCTGAGATTGTATTGCTGACATTATTAGAAGAGAGCAGTGATTCCTGGATTTTCTTATCTTTGTCAGGCAAAAAGCAGATTGGGCAAAAGAGTACAAATTCTTCATTCCTCTTCTTTTCTCACTGTATATCCTGTCTTCAATTAATTGCTCTTTGCCTCTGGTTTTTGTTTTACTCGCTATTACTTTGAATTTGGTTGTTTGTCCCTTCTCTCAGCCTAACAAGAACTTCTGGCTTTCACATCACCTGTAAAATGAATGCAAAATGTTGAAATTAAACCTGTAATCTTGTACAGTTTGAACTGAGATTTGCTCTGGTCTAAAAAGTTACTTTCTAAAGGTATGCCAATACATCAATCCCAAACGGGGAGTGCTTTCAGGGATGTGCCCATTCGTTATTAGCAATGGGAGGCAGGATATAAATTGATAGTTTCATTCTGTGGCCTATGCTTCAGCTTCTCTGACGTAACGCTAGTGAGTTTTGGATGTATCCTTGTATGTTGAAGAAGCGTTTGGATCAGAGTCTCTGTGTACATACAAAGCAATTACCTCCTCGGTTGCTGTAAGTGGGAAAATAGAGCTGATTAACTTGGCAATAATATAGAAGAGTCTAGCAATTATTGAAACAAATTTCTACTTGGAAAGTAAGAAGTATTTGAAAACAGACAAGCATAATCTCATTTTTATTTGTAACTGCATCATCTGTAAATTAAAGGTTCAAAACTCCTATTTGTTTGCAGAACTTCTTGGGGGGAACCTCAAACATGCTGTTTTAAAACACTTAAAGGGGTAGGACTTGCATTAACTTTACAGAGCTTCAGATGTAGCTACTCTAAAATGAAAATAGCTAAATTTTCAGATAGATATGTGAGTGGGAATAATTTTTTTAGTATTATTACTGATAAAGAATATTTTGAGTTAATTTTGTGCAACTGCTATAAATTGGGCAGGGGATAAAAATAAAGAATTTAGTCTTTAAAATAAAATTACCTTTATTTGAACAGCCATAAATTTAAGCCCTGCTGCATTTATAACTGTTGAAGTCTATTCAGGGGGACTGTTCACGTAAATAAAACTATAGATCTGTTTTAAGTGTTCATACCAGTGGACCTAGCATTGTTTTCTATTTAAAAGAAAGCTATTGCATAAAATCATTGAAAAAATTACAATGGGTAGTAATTAAGGCACATGTGTGTGTATGTGTATATATATTTAGTATTAATATGAACTGTAATACACATTGTCTGTATTTTTATCACATGAAATTTAAATTGCCTATAGATCTGTTTTAAGTGTTCATACCAGTGGACCTAGCATTGTTTTCTATTTAAAAGAAAGCTATTGCATAAAATCATTGAAAAAATTACAATGGGTAGTAATTAAGGCACATGTGTGTGTATGTGTATATATATTTAGTATTAATATGAACTGTAATACACATTGTCTGTATTTTTATCACATGAAATTTAACTTGCAAACCTGATGGAGGAATTGATTTGTGGCAATAACTGTCATTGTATAGAATTGTTCATGTAGTGTCTGATTACAAAATAGTGTAACGCAGTTTTGTAAGTCTCAACGTTTTTGGAGCTTTTTGCTCTATAGTATTGTCAGAATAAAGGTGGCAATGAGGCCCTGAAGTCTTATCAATTTCTGCATTTACAGTTTGAAATGTATTTAAAAAATTGTCAAAAAAATGAAATTGTCTTAATTGAGAAACCAAAATCCTTATCTATAAAATACTTGCTTTGTTGTTTCGACATTTTAAAATATAAAGAGTAAACAAACATCTATTTAAAGTAGATAGTGATATTCATGATAAAAGGCAACCAGTAAAATACTAAAATGTCATGCAGTACCAAGTCAGATGCCTTTACAGTAATAGATTACACTACAGATCACTTAGCAGAGATCCTCCCAGATTGTAGAAGGGGTCAAGCTTAGACATGCCCATAGTGACTGGGACACTAGTTACTTAAATACCTTTTTTGGTTTTATTGTCCTGCTTTTCTAAACTGTGGTTGCTTTGTGACCGTAAACCTTAACGGTACTGCATTCAGCCTTAAATACAGTATATTTCAGCACTGCATGAAGTTATTAAGGTGGGGTAGAGCAAAGTGTTAACACTGATTGTAGTATTTCTGTACAGTCTTAGTCTAATGCAATAGTGATAGAGTTGTGGAAGGAGGTGGTAAGGAACCTGTGCTGGCTGCCTAGTGTCAACTCTTGATGTCCACTGCCTTTGTACCTGCTTCAGCTGCTCTGGCAGCTGTCTTGTCTGCTTTGGTCTATAGATAGGACTGTTCTTATTAACGAAATTCTCTCTTGCCCCTCTTGATCATTCAAGATATGCTGTGATCGCTTTTGGATGTGCCAGCTGTCCCAAACTTACGTGTGGACGAGAAGGCTGCGGAACTGAGTTTTGCTACCACTGTAAGCAGATTTGGCATCCAAACCAGACCTGCGATGCTGCTCGCCAGGAGAGAGCTCAAAGTCTGCGCCTGAGAACAATTCGTTCTTCATCTATTAGCTACAGCCAGGAATCTGGAGCAGCAGGTATTTATGATTAGGATACTGTGTCTGTGACATATCTTTTTAGTACATTTGCACAATTAACTCTAAAAAGGAAAGAACTGAATAGTAGCATGGTAGATACTAGCTGCTTTGTCTTTCAGAAATATAAAATATGCAATTTTGTCTGAATTCAAATTTTAAATGTTATAATTTGAAGTACTCTGTGACCACAGCACCTGACTTCAGTCTTACAGGCTTGTCAGCATTTTAAATTCTTCCTTTGTAGCTGAAAAATGTGAAGTCAAAGGAACTTTCTGCAAAACATTCTCTGTGTTTGGCCCACTAACTTCATAGTTGTATCACTTACACACTGGGAACACTTTCTCCGCTGTAGGTGAAATTTCACAGGGCTGCTAATAATAAAAGCTGTTAAAAATAAAACTCAAACCCACTGATTTTCTGCTTTCAAAAGAGACTATTAGTCTGATGCCAGCCCTGATGTTTGACATCTGTTTGTTAGTACTAATTTCTGTTTTTCAATAAAAAGCTCATCTGTCTTAGCTACCAGAAAGCTAACAATTCCATCTTCTTAAAATTGAACTTGTTTGTAACCCCCCAAAAAAGAAGATAAACAGTTCAGAGTAGTATTTTGCAGAGCAAGGTCAGTTTGCTATCAAGAAGAATTGGCTCCGAGTTTCACCAAACTCTGATCTATTAGGCAGCTTTTGTGTCTGCCTGACCAAACAAGGTAGATATTTGGGGAGAAGAGTCTCTCTTGCACCTTGAATGTAGTTAGAGTGGTCGTTCTCCAATCCAGCACTCCATCTTGTCTTAAAAATTGGCATCTTGCTCTAGTTTTCAAATAAATTTTAAAATAAACTTTAAACAAATTAGCATGCCAGCTCCTTTCCTTGCCCTTTCAGTCACTCCCAGTATGAACAGCAGTAGCTCTGTCATACCTGTGCTGTAAGAACTTGCTCAGTTTAGTTACTGCCCTGTAGGTTGTGCATCTGTTCCCATCTGGGAATAGCTAGTGCATCCTTTCAGCTGCTCCCCGTCCTTCTGCACTGGAGTTGGTACTGTTTCTGCTGGTTCTGCACCTCTTTGGATATTCTTTATACCAAGTATAACCCCTCTTTTCCCTTTGTCCTGCCTAGTAGCACAGAGGCAGTAAACTTGGACTTCTGCACTAGGAGCTACAAGTTATTTCTGCTGCTGTGAGTAAATAGCTTGTCCCAAAGTGCAGATGCTAACCAGTAATGTGAAGGAACGAAGATCACAACTGTGGTTGTGTCAGTATACAAGTATTTCACTGTTGCTCAATGACCAGTTGTTTGTTAATGATAGAGCTAGTCACTTAACTGCATTTTTCAATATTTGACTTAGGAACAAGGAGAGCCTCCAGAATTTTCTTTTTGCTACAATATTTTTTTCTAGGGACTAAGTAAGTATTAAGTAGGGCTGTAAAAAGGACTCGAGGAGGTTGGTGATACCAAAGAAATGCACTTAATGTGGAAGGGGAGATGGATTTAAGATAGGAAAAAGAAATAACAGGGTGGAGACCAAATATTCAAGTAAAAGATTCATAACAGCATAAATGTAAAAGAGGATTATATTTAAAGAGACCATATTATCAGTCCTATATTAACATACATATTTAATGTCTGACTAATATATTGCATTAAGCTTAGAAAATCCTCGAACAGAGTGTATGCGTTAACTATCCAATTACTTGAATGTGATCTAATATGCCTTCTTTTCATTAGTTTTACTTGGTCCAAGGTTTACAAATACAAATAGCTGTCAAGTCATTGCCAAATCAAGATTTGTAAAGCAAACTTATAATAAACTTCTTCCATTTTTCAGATAATGGTTCAATCAGTTTTCCCAAGCATATGTCTATATTTTGATTAAATCTGCTTGTCTAAAGAACTGATATGATCTTAATATTCATTTTTAAACAGCTGATGACATAAAGCCATGCCCACGCTGTGCTGCTTATATAATAAAAATGAATGATGGGAGCTGCAATCATATGACTTGTGCTGTCTGTGGCTGTGAATTCTGTTGGCTATGTATGAAAGAGATCTCAGATTTACATTATTTAAGGTACATTTAAGAAAAAAAAAATTGTGTGGTTGGTAATTTGTTTTCTAAAGTATACAGAAGTAGATTCCTGGGTGCTGTAAGACTGGCTTTCTTCCTGTTGGAGTAGAGAATCACAGTTGAAGTATCCGTATCGAAGAATAAAGTTAGTTTTCAATGCATGTATTTAAATTAGTGCTTTGTTGTTTTTTATTTTAAAATATTTTTCTAAGTTTCATGCATGCAATGTGTACTTAGTACAACAAATGAACGTAGCCACTATTTTTACTGATATCTTAATACTGCTGTATCATCTTCATAGTAAGCAATACAAAAACACTATAAATAAGTTACCTGTGAATCACAAATTGGCATGTGGTAATATGCAATATGCTTCTCTTTACGTTGCAAAATATGCTGTAAAGGCAAAAAAAAAAAATCTGAAGAAATTATAACTGATTATTTGGTATCCATAACATACATAACTGGAACCTAAGAACAGTAATTTTGTAACTATAGAATGGTTCAGTAGTGCATAGTTATGTTGATTTATTTACAAGTTCTTTACAGTTTTCTTACTTCTTTCTATTAGCCCATCAGGTTGCACATTTTGGGGAAAGAAACCATGGAGCCGTAAGAAGAAAATACTGTGGCAACTAGGGACACTTGTTGGAGCTCCTGTAGGAATTGCCTTAATAGCTGGCATTGCTATTCCTGCTATGATTATTGGAATTCCTGTGTATGCTGGGCGTAAGGTAAAATGTGCTACAACTCCTAATGTGCTTCAGGTTTTACCTTCTGCATTGTATAACTTGGGTAATACCATGTTCAGTTGGCTATTTTCACCAGTCTTTAAGAAAACAAAACAAAAAACCCAAACAACCTTCCAAAAACCAAACAAACCAACCCCTGAATTGTTTAAGGATATTTGTTTCAATTGTACAGGAAGGAGAAGCAGTGTTTTTAAGAATGTAGTTCCTTTTAAAACAGGCAGAGCAAAACACCGAACAATTTCCAATTTCTGCATCTTGCCATCAAAGTTCTTGCATGCTTTTCCAAAATTGCTCTGTTTTTAATCTCTGGTTTCCCTTAGAATTAAACAATATTTAGAGGAGAAGGAAGGCAAAAAGGAAATCCTTTTTATTTTTCTTAAAAGCAGATAGTTACTGGTATTTTAGTATAAAATTCTGCTAGTATAGGTTTGTGCATGCACACATTTAAGCATTTATACTCAGCAGCTTGTTAATTGCCTTGGGCCAGTCCACCATGTGGAGCAGCGTTCAGTGCCGGTAGCTAGACAGCATCTATCTTAATTTTACTGTTTGTGGGAATCAGCTAGAAATGACCATGTTAATCAGAAGACAGTTGATGCATTTCCTCTCAAAAATATAGTAGCTTTTAGTATAAACTAAATGACAAATTGCAAGGAAAACAAAAGATAATTACATCTCCTGTTTGTAATTTAGGATAAAGTAGTAAGTTATCCAAATCTTTTGGAAATGGGCTTTTTGAAATGATGGCTTGGTTCAGCAGGTGCTAAGTGTTCAGTTACATGTACTGGATGGCATAATCAGACAATTTGTTTTTCTGCTTTTATCAGCATGGATTCTCACAGTGACTGGCACAGACACATAATTCTACATTTATTGGGAAGGGGGGAGTGTTTCTCTCACGTGAACTGTTGCTGCTAGACAAAAAGCCCAGGGATGCAGCTTTTCCACTGTATTCTTTTTTCATATTTTTCTTTCAAACAAGTACTCCTACCTTCTGCTACAGTTGTGTTTGATCCTTCTATTCTGTTTTGCCTTAGTCCCATACAGTCATTGGAACCTTATAAATGATAAGAAGAAGGCAGCAGTTACCTGTTTCGAATTCCTATTGCATATTCTGCTTTTCTCATTAGATTTTGGGATAGGTCCCCATCACTGGGCACCTTTCACATATTAATGGTAAAGTCTCAGAAAGTTAGTCTGTGAGGGCAGCTTCATGAGAATTTCCATTGTACGCCACTGCTTAATGGTAATTTTTCTGTGACTTCTGTCACATGTTTGCACTTTTCTTCAAAACATCTGATGATTGAGATTCCGCAGGCTCTCCAAGCCTAATTTTCTTAGTAAAACTGATTTTTCTAACATTAATGTAAATTCTCTTCCTACACTAAATTCTTACTGCCCTATCTTCAGCTGACATAAAGAATCCTTTTGCTTTGCGATATCCTATCACATATTTGATGATTTTTAAGTCCACTTTCATTCTTATCTCTAAAACAACCTAGCATGTCCCATTTTTCTTGACAAACTGTCAAGAAAACTTGCTGGTTTAGACCTCTGATTCTCATCTTCTCTTCTGGATTTCTTTCCAGTTGTTCATACCGCCTTTGTTTTTGTCCAGTTTGAATATAGCGGTGAAGCTGAAGCATTACTACTGCTAAGTTAAATGAAATGAGTTCTTCACTATGAGGGTGGTGAGACACTGGAACAGGGTGCCCAGAGAAGTTGGGGATGCCCCATCCCTGGAAGTGTTCAAGACCAGGTTGGATGGGGCTTTGAGCAACCTGGCCTAGAGGAAGGTGTCCCTGCCCATGGCAGTGCGCATGGAACTAAATGATCTTTAAAGGTCCCTTCCAGCCCAAACCATTCTATGATTCTATGAAAGGGTGATCCTGTGCTTATAACTGCCAGTTATCTTTTTCTCAACAACACGCTATTTTCATTCTGTGTACTCTAAAACACACACCCTTCCCCACCGTACTGGTAATTTAGGCAATTGGTGTCTTCCTAAGGGTAGTCTTGAACTCATTACCATTGTGCTGCATCTTAGTCATTTCAGGCCGTTTTTTCAACTTCTCAAGACTAGCATGAGTTCTGGCATTCTTGCAACCTTGCCAGATTGTATTGGCCTGGAATTCAACAGACACATTCTTCTTCCGTCTTCCAGGTTAATGAAAATGTTGAATACTCTTGGATCCAGGGCATATCTCTTAGAAAAGTATAGAGTGAAGAGTTTCAATTTGTGGAGTAAAAAAACCTAACGACAACTCAGATGTTTGCTATCTGTTTTATGTGAAGCCAATAGTAGTTTTCTCTAGTCCATGTTTTCAGTCTGGACCATTACAACCTGTTGAGTGTCATACAAGAAAATGTCAAAATTTTGTTCAAGTCAGTGCGTGAGATCTGCTTCTTCCCATCCTCAAGGCTAGTTAACTTGTAAGACAAGAAAATTTAAATTGACATGATTTCTACTTGAAAAAAATCAGTGTGGCCTCTTTATTTCCTGCATTTGCTTTGGTGTCTACAAGTTCCCAGTTTTGAGGAAACGGAAGTTCAGTTCACTGGTCTTTAATTCCCCAGCTTCTTGTTTTACACCTTTTTAGAGATTATCATTGCAGTTGAACTTTTTCCAGTTTTCCTGGTTTTTTTTTAGACACCTTCTATGAATAATAATTTTCAAAAATTATTATTAGGGGCTCTGAAATTTGGCCTGCTGAGATATTTTGCAGATCAGCTCATGTAAGTACGCTCTAACCTGCTGTTTTTCTTCAGATCTTACTCCTTTGTCACCAGTCACCTGGCTCACAGTTGATCTTTAGTGACAACTGAAGGGGAAAAAAAATTGAACAGGCCTCCAGTTTCATCTGCTGGCTGTCTTTCCTTTTTGTTAAATAACAAATTGATCCATTTTGGTCTTCCTCTTACTAGCAGTGTACTTCTGGAATAATTTCTTGTTGACTTTGAGGTCCCTTGCTTTTTGTCTCCTCTATTTTAACCTTTCTGATTTTTGTCCTGACACCCTCATGCTGTTCCTTTATACCCATTCATAGTAATCTGACCTACTTTCTATTTTCTTAATGCTTCTGGTGCTTCAGTAAAGGAAGCTTTGTTGTTCTTTTACAACGTTCTGTCGGTCTTCTGCATTGGAAGAATTTGTGCTTGTGCTTTGATAGTTTCCTTAAAGAAGTGCTAGTCCTCTCTTTTTATAGATATGTCTTGTAACCTACCATTTTTCTGCATTTATGGAAATCCCTCTTCTTCTGGCCTTCCATTTTTATTTGGATATTCTTTATTCTTTATTCAATATTTGGAAGTCTCTTATTTCATAGTCATTCCTACCAATGTAACCTTCTATCTTCATGTTTTCAATCGGTTTCTCCTCTCTAACCACTCCCTTCCATTCCCTTTTGTTGCTTTATGTTTAAGGAATCCAGTAGCCTTTATAGATATTGTTGTTTGTTGTATGCTTTTTGTTTCGGTGGTTAAAATTGCCCATAACAGTAGAATTCAGTGCCTGAGGTGATCCTGCTGATTGCTTACAGAGCTCTATAAAACCTGATCTTCCTGGGTTTGTAATGCTTACATGCTCGTACTGTGAGAGTGTTCACGTTCAATTTTGCCTTTTTAATCCATAGGTATGTTCCACATTCAAGTGCTCCCTCACTCCATGTTGCTCTCTGTATAGCATACCTCAGAGCAAGTAAATGCATTCTTGTTATACAAAGTGCAGTGTCTCTGCCCTTTCCTTGCCTGTCTTGCCTGAACAAATACAAGTACTTTAAGTTTATTCCAAAATGAGAACTACCCTACCAAATCTCTAATTGAAATTATAATTCAGAAAGCACAACACTTAATAAAACTTCCAGCTCATTTTTGTCATTCTTTTTGCAGTAGGAAATTGATATAAAAATACTGTGATTATCCTCTTAGTACTCTCTTTTGTGTTCCTCCTTAGATGTAGTGAGGATTAACTTAGCCTCATGACAATCATTAAAATGGTGACCTATTGTTCCTTTGTAATTACGTCTTAACCAAGAATGATGACAGATGAAGTGCATATCCCTGAAAAGCCATGTTCCTAGAGAGAGTAAATGAAACACAAAAAGTAGGAAATCTCTGTAAAACAGTGATCTTGGAAGGCCTTTCAGGTTCATGTGGGATTTGTGGCACCTAAGTTTGAGGCAGTCACATTTCAGAGTTATTGCAGACTTGAACCATCAGTAAGGGTTTTGGTTAGCAGATTCCTTGGTAAATAGTAGCACAGCTAAGACTCAGGTTTGCTGAAATATTTCCTGTCTCAACAGTTTGTCGTGAGAGGGTGCCAGAGCAATGGAGTTCTTGCTCTCCCCCCTCCCAGGATATATTTGGTGAAGGCTGCCTTGCTACGAGATTTTCATGGCTCTGTTATGTCAGCCTCTGTTTCCATGGATCTAATAATCTGTGAAAGTTTCACTCCATCTTGCTCAGGGGAAAGATAGCTGGGAATCAGAAGTGTCAACTTGATCAGATGTGGTAATTCTTTGATCCTGAAAATGGTCTGCTTTTCCCAACCACGTAAGCAGGAGTAATGATTAAACAAACAAAAAAATTCGTTCAATGATTTAGCTTTTCTAAATTGAAGGTGAAAGTAAATGCTTAGTTGCTGGATGGGAGGACTTCTAACTTTTAAGAAGTTGCCTAAAATTAAGAAATGTGTAAATTTTCGTTTCTCTGAGATAAGTTAAGGAATAAATCATGACATAGAATGTGGTCTCTCTGGAAGAGAGCAGGGTACAGATTCCAAACTATTATATGTCAGTTCTTCCATCCTTGCAGCAATATATTATTGATGACGATAATACTCTAAAAACCCTTTCTTCTTTTCTCCTCTCAAGATTCACAATCGATATGAAGGCAAAGACATTTCAAAGCACAAGCGAAACTTGGCTATAGCAGGTGGTGTAACCTTATCTGTAATTGTTTCGCCAGTTGTAGCTGCAGTAACTGTAGGTAAGCAAATATTACTATTTTGTGTATTGGTAGCACCTTGTAACCAGAACTCTATAAGCACTCATGGATAAAACAGCTGAGAAGTCCTATAGTTTCCTTTTATAGGTGAAGGAACTGAGACAATGAGGAGTCTGAGGTTATAAATTTATTGGGGCAGAATGGAGAATACAGTACTTCAGGAAATGCCGCATTAAAATGAAGAATTAAAAATAATTTTTATCTTGCAAATTGAAGTTTCCATATTGTCATATCTGGCTTTTAAAACTAAAGTATTTAAAGCTTTTTTTAAATGACTGACCACGAAAAAACTGTTGTCACAGAGTCTATTCGTATTTGAATAACTTCATATCAAACTTTTCTCAACACAAGAAAAATACAGTCTCTTACACTTAACATGACAGTAGTTGACAAACTATTTGTTATGCTCTGGGAGTCAGTTTGAATTCTATCACGTTCTTTCTCATAGTGATTGTTGAGGATAGCATTTGAGGAAAATCCAGCTGTACATTACAAATTCTTGTCATCTTACCATGTAATTTCAAGATCACTGTAAGCAAACCCTGATTATTTTCTTTTTTTTTGAAAGGAGTGGACTTGCCCAGTGCTGCCTTGCTTCTCCTTTGTTGCAGCTCAGGCATCTTCACAGTTGCGCAGTAAGCTGCCGTGGATAACTGATTCACGTTAAGACCCACCATTTAGTTTTAAGCTGGATCAGTCCCCTGATCCGATTCATCACGCAGTTGTGTATGCAGTGTTCTGCCTTGTGCCAGAAGTAATGCTCAGAGAGGAATGAGCGACCTCAGGAAGACAGGGCCACTTTTAGCAAGTGGTGGTTTAAATTGGCCATGAAGCTGCTCTAAACTGCTTGTTAACGACAGTGGGCCACTGTGCAAATGCAGATATGCTAGTCATAAAACTGTCTCTGGTGTCTGTCTGCATTGCATTGTTCTCATGTAGCTGTGGTGTCAGATCCCCCCTAAACAGGTAGTGGGACACAGAGTCTCGTAGATGTATTTATAGGTCTGCTTTACCTCATTCTTTCAAGCTGTTTCTTATTCCTGACCAGAGATAAAACTTGGCTTTTTAGGGAAAGCAGTTGGGTTTTATTTTGTGGAGTTTTTACTCTTGCCCCGTTGCCATTAACACATGGCCTCCAGTCTCAGGGCATTACATGGCTTCCAAAATAATGACCTTGAGAATATGGATTTCCTCCTTGAATGCTGAGGAATTTCTAGTGAAAGGGACTTCTTATAACAGGCACCCTTCTTTTAGGTTAGACGGAGGAGCCTTTCATTGCATTGAGTCTGCCTCTGTCCTGGCTTTTTCAGAATGTGCCAGCTTGCCATTTTTCAGTCTACCGTTTTTCTGTACCTTCTGTGTACTTCCGTCAGCAAAGCCATAGAATGGTTTAATTCATATGCCAAAGGAGTAACTTTCAGACCACTAGAAGTGGTGGGATGGTTGTGTGTGTATATCTGCGTGCACTTTAGCCCACAGTTCCTTTCAGTGGTTTCCCTTAACTCCTGCCACTCTGTTCCACAGAATTGTTTACTTCTAAGGAAAACTTGTATAATTAAAATTTTTAAATTGAATCAGTGTGATACAATAAATATGAAAGATCCCACAGTAATAATAATGTTAAGTCCTATTAAATTGATAGCAAAGCCCTGTCTGACTTCAGTGGATGCAAAATCAAGCTTCTTATTAAATTAGTAGAGGTAGTAACGTTTTTAGTTGAATAACATTTGAAGTAGATCTCTGCTGTTTCTGCTTCTCAGGTGGAACATAGTTACAGTCCCCAATGGAGCTTATATGAACCTTTAAAGTATTTTCATTTTGTTTGTAAAAGATGTTATGGACGTACTGGAAGTATTAATTCATCAAGCATTAAGCTGCTTTGCCTACCAATGCTGATAGAGGACATTCTGCCTGCTGAAAGTACTTTCCTGTCATTTCACCTTAGTGATTTACCAGTATTTCTTAATTTTGCTCCCTCCTGATTTCTTTCAAGTGTGAAATATTAAGTAATCATGGAAAATGAAATAACTTTTATGAAAGGCTCTAAAATATAAGTCACGTTTAATGAAAGACTGTGCTTTCCTCGGTAGGTATTGGTGTTCCTATTATGCTGGCTTACGTATATGGAGTTGTTCCAATTTCCCTCTGCCGAAGTGGAGGCTGTGGTGTGTCAGCAGGCAACGGAAAAGGTGTCAGGATAGAATTTGATGATGAAAATGATATAAATGTTGGTGGAACAAATGCAGCTGTAGGTAAGAAAATTCTGTGTTTCATTTTCTATAAATTTGGGCTTTGTGATTTATATTTGATGGCCTTAGATACTAGAATACATATTTGCAGAAGAGGTACTATACAGTTAGGACTACTTCCACTCGTTGCTGAAAGACCAGCTTTCAGATGAGGATAGCTTCTCTGTGTTCGTGCTGTGCTGTAATACAAGCATTAAAGCTTTTCTCGTCCATTTGAATCAAAGCCAGACTCGAGTAAAGTCTTTTCCGTAGGTAAAAGTTTTTTAAGATAAAATTAAATGCTGCTTTTTCAGAATACTGCTTTGTGGAAACTTGCTGGCTTTCATCTTTTTATCTATAATAGGGGGAACTAAATGCTGATCTGGTGCTATTTTTATTTTAATTATGTGGCAGTATCCTTTGTGATAGGGTCTCTCTGTTTTCCTTGGCTCCATGTTACCTGTCCTATCGATGGTTAACTTTTTGGTATCTTAAGTATGTGATGTCAGGCATAACCATTATAGCAACTTCAAGAAAGGTATCTCTTTCCCCCCCGCCCCGACAAAGTTATCTTTTTGTCACAGTGTGTTTTATAAATCCTTTTTCTCAGCATAATTTCAGGAACGGTTTCCATGGTCACATTCTAGAAACTACTAAGTTCTACTTCCATAACTGACAAGCCTTCTTTATTTCTGTCTAGATACCACTTCAGTAGCAGAGGCACGTCATAACCCTAGCATAGGCGAAGGAAGCGTTGGAGGACTGACTGGCAGCTTGAGTGCGAGTGGTAGCCACATGGATAGAATAGGAGCCATTCGAGACAACCTAAGTGAAACTGCTAGTACCATGGCCCTGGCTGGGGCTAGTATAACAGGGAGTCTCTCAGGAAGTGCAATGGTTAACTGCTTTAACAGGTAAGAGACATGCTTTCTACCGTACAGTATCCTGCTCTACATGTAAGCAGAGGAAGTGGTATTAATAGGGTTTTTTAATTTTTGTTTTTTTAAATAAAAACTCCTATTAGAAGGAACTGTCTCTGGGAGATAGAGACAGTTCTCTGACAAACTTGTTGGTTTCCAAGAGATTGTGCCAGACCACAATCCTCAAAAAAGAGTTTGAATTTTTTTCAGGGTGAGTGGGGCCTGAGATCTTGTTCTCCTGCTTCCCAGGAGAGCAGCCTCTACCCAGGAGTCAGAGGGAGGCACCTCATGTCTAACACAGTCATGTTCTCCGTTGCATCTCACCCCAAAGTCGGAACTGCTGACTTGTTCAGTAGTCTACAAGTACTAAACTGTGCCTTCAGAACACCTGGCTGGAGTGTGGATTCACAATGGACTTAGGCAGGAGGGGAGGCAGCTGGGCACCTGGCCTTGCCGAGGTGGCAACTTCTTGGCACTTACGTGCTCAATGCCTCCTGTGAATTGGGGCCTTACTGTTTGTTGGCTGTCCTGCACCCTGAAGAGAAAGGGAGTGTCTGGAAAGTATTGTTAACATTTAGGGTTCAGGATGGAATTTCCTCTTTAAATCAGGCGCTAACACTGCTCGTTTTCTTGAGTAAATCGGAAGTCCAGGCTATATAGAATAAGGAGGGCAGGATAGCAGCAAGAGTTTCCTTATGTTTCAAGCTGTGACTGCTGAGTGAGGTATACCTATCCTCTTCTTTAAAGAGCTGGGAGTGGAAAACAAAAGAAAAAAACACTTCCAATTCACTCTCAGAACATAAATAAACAAGGCATTTGGAAAAAAGCTTATAATTTATTTGGTTTATCTGCTCAGCCCAACTTAAGATTGCTCAGGTTTCTATTATTCCTGTTGCAGTTGATAACAATACAATGTAAAGCAGAGTACAGAACACAGTTCTCTGCCTGTTATTTGATTTAGTAATAATTTTGCAGCTGGAGAAACAGGGGAAGTATAATGTCTTGAACTTATGTACCCTTCTGATTGTTTTTTCCATTTTTAGAATACAGTACGCTATCTGCAAAAGAATTGTACCTAAGCCTGGAAGTTGTTCTTGTAAATCTCAGGGAGGAAAGAATCCAGAACCTCTGGTTAACATGCAACATTTTGCTTTGTTGGGAAATTAATCTGGTTTTGCTTTAGGGTGTTTCTAGTTTGGTTTTATCAGAAAGTAGTAATTTTTGACAGTGGGAAGAGAGAACCTGTTTCAGTAGGGTAAATATGCGCATCTGTACTGGAGTAACTAATAAACTCTAACTACTGAATGGTGGAGAAACTCTACGAGGTGACACTAATTTTCAACTAGTGTGCTTTAACTGTAGCAGCAGTATATGCAACTTACTTTCTTTCTCTCCAAGGCTGGAAGTACAAGCAGATGTGCAGAAAGAACGTTACAGCCTGAGTGGAGAATCTGGCACAGTTAGCTTGGGAACAGTTAGTGATAATGCCAGTACCAAAGCAATGGCGGGATCCATTCTGAACTCCTACATCCCTTTGGACAGGTAAGAGAAATGTGGTGAAAAGAGAAGGTTAATAAGCCTTGCTTATTAAAGGATATTCTAAGCATGGCTCAGCTGTTCTACTTCAATGATTGCCCTTTGAAACTGCAAATTTTGTTACAAACTGAATTACATGTGACTGCTTATATTTGCCAAGGTGATTTCCGAAGAGGAACGCCATTGCTGTAGCCCAGTAAGGTGTTTGATATTTCAGACTCTGTGTTTTTCTTTGGGCTGTTTATTTGGTTAAACACTTAATTCTTCTAAAAGAAGTTACATCTCCCTAACTTTCTTTTGCTATGTATCTTGGAAAGCAGTAAGAGTTTGTTTTGCTGTGTTAGCTGGCTTATCTTAGATGACCGCTTGCACTCACGGATTCTTTTTTGTTCTAGGGAAGGCAACAGTATGGAAGTGCAAGTGGATATTGAATCAAAGCCAGCCAAATTCAGACACAACAGCGGAAGCAGTAGTGTTGATGATGGCAGTGCTGCAGGTCGTAGTAATGCCGGTTGTTCATCGGCCTGCTTGCCAGAAAGTAAATCTAGTGCCACCAAGTGGTCCAAAGAAGCAACAGCAGGAAAAAAATGTAAAGGTAAGCTGAGAAAGAAGAGTAGCATGAAGATAAATGAGACAAGAGAGGACATGGATGCTCAGCTGTTGGAACAACAAAGCACAAACTCCAGTGAATTTGACTCTCCCTCTCTTAGTGATAGTATTCCATCTGTGGCAGATTCTCACTCGAGTCATTTTTCCGAGTTTAGTTGCTCAGATATGGAAAGTATGAAAACTTCCTGTAGCCATGGTTCCAGCGACTATCATACTCGCTTTACCACAGTCAGTGTTCTCCCAGAGGTGGAAAATGATCGCTTGGAAAACTCTCCACAGCCAAGTGGAATCCCTGCGCCTGTTCCAACAGCCCCAAGCACTGATGTTCCACAGCTGAGTTACATTGCTGAGGAAAACATTAATAATGGATCTTCGAAAGATGTAGATTTAGGTATTGGTGAAACACTGAAAGAGACAAACAACAACCATTCACAACATGCTGTGGAATTAAGCACTGCTATTCAGACTGAAATTTAAGCCTATAAGTGCTGCAAAAATATATGTACCACTAATGATCCCTGTCTGAAAGCTGGTTGAATTACATGCGACTTCCGTAAGTTTCAGGTGACCAGCAGAAGCAAGGTTTTGATACAACTGCATTTTATATATACTTGTCTGATAAGGCAAAATACTTCATATGGATCTTAGACCTGTGTGAAGAGACATGAAGGCTTTAACCAAGTGCATTACAGCAGTACAAATACGTCCATGTTTTGTATTTTTGCCACAACTTTGCTTGAAAGCATATACTTGGTGTATTTAGATAAAAATTGGTAAATTCTTGATATGTTAAATGCTGAAATGAATAATATGTCCTGCACTGTTCACTTGGAAAATATGGGGTTTGGGATAAATGGGTGTTAGCTGAGCGTTAGTGACTTAAAACCATTCTTGTGTGAACTCTATTTAAGGGAAGCAAAAGTTTTGCAGAGACCTATACAAACATATTTCAACAGTGAATATTCGTAATGATAATTTTGTTTCATAACTGGACACACTATTTAGAATGCATGTAGAATGAACCGCATATCTTCAGATGGATGTAGCCTGTGTCAGAAGTGTTTATGGCATTTTACATAATTTTGAAACAGAAGAGATTGGTACTTTAACATATGGTGGAATGGAGACATCACCTGTGAAGAACAGTGGGGTTACTTATTTATTCATGCAACCAACCATGCAGCAGATAAGGCTACTATATAGCGTATAAAAACTGTAAAATAACAATCCAGTGATTTATAAGCATTGTAGAAGAGCAGATGCAGTCACCTTTCATTAGGGGGAAAAGCGGTGCCCCATCAATTCTTGGTGCCTTTGGGAAAGACTGGGTTTGAAGTGCCTGGTCGTTTGAGGATTTTACTGTAATGTTTTCCAGAATGTCCTCTTTGGCCACCTTGGATCACAAAAGAAAATTCTAGTGAATAAAATGACTGTGGTAGATAAATGTATAGTAGTAATGAAGTATTGGCCTACCAAAGACTCACTCAGGCTTTAGTGGACATGACATCTCTTTGCAAGACATGCGTATCTTCAGTCCCAGAATCAAAGTGCAGTGCAATGACTGCCCAAGTGCAAAGATGGGTTCCAAATATGCTGGCTTTTTCTTTTCCTTTTGCATATGGAAGATGTACAGCTGAACACAAGCTGAAGTTGGCCAAAGCGCCTGCACTGTTAACATTTTTTTTGCTATGTAATTCACTAAAATGAAGAAAAAAAAAAAAATTGTGAATATCAAAATAACAGTTAACAATGTTCTGTCTCGTGTTTCATGTATTGCCATTATGGTGCTACTGGAAGTTTGGTTGGATAAAAAGAAAATGCCATCAGCTGCAGTCCTCTTCCATGACCTAGCCTCACCAGTTTCAGTAATATGCTTACAACACTAGTGCCAGTTATGTTATTTGATGCTTGTTACAGTATTTGTATATTTGCAATTCAGTTTTGCTCAATAATATGCGTGTAAACTGCCTATCTGAAATAAATGTCTAAATACTGACTTCTAGTGGTCCTTTGTTTAGTGTGCTGATTAGCCTTATAAAAATGTGTATGTTCCCAGAAGGTGCTTTTTTTTCCTGTAAGGTGCTGACTGCTGTCATCTCTTGTTGCCTTTAAACACTTTCATTTTGTTAGGTGTGTTTTGGAAGTTGAATGCTCTGATACTTTGAACTACAAGATCTGAAGTTAGTTGATTTTGTACAAGGCTTCAACCTGATTTCCTTTCATCTTAAAGAACAGCAATCTGAGCCGCCTCTATGGCGGGCAGGACAGTAAATGGTTTTCTGAGAGGATGCTGCTCTGGCATAAGCATATTTCTCTTTAAACAAAATTGCACCATCTTGGTACAAGTGGACAGGCTACGGTCAGAATGCTGAGCTAAACTCAAAATCTACTTTCTCCATCTGAAGTGATGCTTTCTCGATTTACACAGTCTGTACGAAGTTCATTCTGAAACACTGCAGACGGACCAGAGTTTCTGGGTACCAACTGGTATTTTTTGCTTGGCTGAACTGCCTATTCATCAGGCTCATTTTCTCACCTGCATCATGACAGGCTCGGGAAGGAAGAAGCTAAAACTGATTGGGATGCATTACAGAAGACGTAGCTGGATCTGCCTCATCCCAAACCCGTATGTAAGCTATATTTATATCAGAGTGAGTAACAAGAGGATAACTGTTACGCTGGGTCAACTCTGAAGCTACAATTAGAGCATTATTTATACCATTTCCAATGGCAGATGCTCAGAGAGAATAAGAAATAGGACAAGTGGAACACAATGTACCCTAGAAATGGTAGCAAGGCATACAGGCAATTTTTGCCATGTCATCAGGCAGTCTGAATTGAAGCAAATGCAAATTTTTATATTTTGTAGGGAGGCTAGTGTTAACAGTTCCTTTTTGTGCTCTGTTCCTGATTGATTTTTTTTTTTCCCCCCTCCCCAGTCTGAACACTTTTAAAAAATACATTGTTACTGAAGAGTAAATGTATGGAATTAGGAGCAGCGTTAACTGAATGAAGCATTTTATTATCTTACAACACCAGCTTGTGAATTCTGATGTGATTTTTCAGGCCTGTATAGAAATGTCTCTCTTAATCATGAACTGAAGCGTTAACTGATTCTTTAGGCAGAGGCTGGAGAATGAAGTGGAGTGAAACGTGACTTGGTGAGCCAGCCATGCTTCTGTCGCTGCACATGCAGTCCAACTGGTGAACATTCTTCAAGGCCTACTATTTCTAAACCTCTGAATAAGTTAAATTTCTGTGCAGTCCCATACAACCACCTTCAATTAATCATCTTAAGCCAGATGTTATTTGCTCCATGCCATACAGCAGAAGGTGAACCTCCCCTTTGGCTTTTATTTTGTTTAGTTTTGAATCTGATGTCTCATGGAATAGCAATAAAGTTGTCTTGCACTTTGAAAACGTGTGATTTGGCTTTATCCAGTACACCTATGAAATGACTAAAGCACATCAATTTGTAGCAATGCAATCTAATGCTAACAGCAGGGAATTGGGAGGTGGAGGACCTATTTCTGTGAGTTTAACCCTAACTCTTAATTTCTCAGGGCCTCAATTTTGCTGTGCAGGAAGTTGGAAATACGGTTTTCCCTTGTAAGTAAACTTTATCAAATGATAGTGTTATTTTCAGTCACTCTGAAACAATCTTTGATAATTTTATATTCCACATTAAGAGGTAACTAATGTTGAAATACAGGTAAGCTTTTCCATTCACTTTTGGGTAAGTTTTTAGCAGAAAACTTTTGCTGATTTATTATGTAACTTTTTTTTTTATTCAGAGGTAGTGTTATTTCATATGTGAGGCAGTCTAAACAGCACTAATAAATGTAGTGCAGCACTGAATTTTGTTTTGAGTCTGTAAAAAAAAAAAAAAAAAAAAAAGATACAACACCACCATCAATACAGTAATACAGAAGATGCTTCTCTTATTTATAGATCTACCAGTGTAAGAATTCAATAAAGCAAAGTTTTTCTTTCACTGAAATATAAACCACAGGAAAGATCAAGTTTACATCTGGTCTCCCAACATGAAAGTTCTTTTTCAGAAATTTTCTTTGTGGTTCCTGGCCATTTTGACTAATTTGTGTCAGATTGTGAATCTCAAGAGGAAATAATCTAACATCTGCTATATCAAAGAATGCTTGAGATGGTTACAACTTTAAATAGATAAAAACTGTCATAACAGCTCTCCTCCCAATGTTTGAATGTGCTTTTTTGTAGTAAAGCATCTGGACTTGTACATCCCTTCCTTTCATTGAATCAGTGTCTCAAACCTTAGCATGTATGAGCTGATTACTTTTTACCGATACGTAAACATTTTTTTGTTGACTTAACCTCTCTTTCAACCATTTTGATATGCAAATCCAAATTAATTTTTAGATAGTTGCCTACTTAGTAATGCCATCACTCTCATGGGTAATAATGCTTTAGAAGGATAACCACGCAGATGGTTGAAAAATACTAACTGGAGGTAAGGAACTTTTATCAGGAAATTATTTTTCACTTGATTTAGATGTTTAGGGGAGAGATTTTAGTTGCCTCACTGAAAAACAAACCAACCAAACCCAAAATACCAGGTCATATGCTATGAAATTGTCTACTTAAAATTTATTCAATTATATTTAAGCCAAATCATACCAGGAAGGGGGCAAAAAGGGTACTGAGCAGAAAATAAGAAAGGTAAAATACCCTGTCCTGTGTAGGTGTTTGGAAAGGAAGGTTTGGATTTTTGGTCCACGTTGCACAGCCGTGCTCTGATGATATGTCAGTGGCATTTGGAGCTGGAAACTTGTCTGAGCCACGTCCTGGGAACTGCACGATGCCCCTGCGTCTGTGGTCTTTGGTGGCTGGGGGCTCTGTGCAGGGTGGGTTGGGATTCTTTGCCCCCCATTGCACTGGGGGTTTCAAGAAATAAAAAGATGCCAAAGATTGGGAGGCAGGCAGGAGGTGGACGTGCGCAGAGAGCTGAAGGAGTCCAACTGCTCAGCAGATCACCTTCCACGTTGCCTTGCAGACAAGCAGTGATGGTACGTCACTATAAAAGGCAGCAGCATTTTTGGATGCCTCTGCTTTGGGTGGGGACTGATCAAAGTGCAACTAGAGCTTTAAGTGGCCATTTTAAAGACTTTTAAAAATGGCAGAAATTAGTAGATCCACTGCCGCAGCCTGGATTCTGCTAACCAGAGCTGGCCCTCTCTTGGGAATAATACTGCTTGACTGGGTCTACTGCCATCTTGTTTTCTGGCAGTAACATCATCTAAAAGTCTTGTTTCTTTGAGTGTAAAGGGATAAAAGCTACTTGACATCCTCCTTCCTCAAGTGTTGTTTTGGGAGGAAAAGATACAAACATTAATATTCCATCTAATTCAGGTGAAATTGAGGCAGTCTTGAGCAGAAACTCAGCAGTGAACCTGAGAGAACCTTTCTGAAATTATAAAGGTCTAAAGAGCGCCATTACCACCTTGACCGCTCCTGCTGCTCTCAGGGTGACAGCCATGTGGTCTTCTCAGATGGAACAACTTGATGTGGCTGTGGGAGCAAAATGTTCTCCACATTTAGGGTCACAGAACCCCCAGGTCGGATCTGGGTGAGAGACAATCCCGAACTGGTGGCAGCATCTTTGGTACCTTCAGTCTCAAAGGGTAGGAGAAACAGGGAAATGTGGACATGAGGTATTTTGTAATCAAGAAGTATATATGGGAGGCAAAGGAAGAGTTAGATTCACAAACCACAAGCGTAGCACTAACTGGTGTGCCTAACGGAAGTCAACCTACAAGAGCCCCCAGTCTTGAAGATGGCTCTGAAGATAGTACTCTCCAGTCCCTATTTGTGGTTTGGTGCTGTTCATATGACAGTATGTTAAAGATACAAGGCATAAACTGAGGGTATAGATTGTGGTCAGGTGAATGTGATGCCGAATAAAGAGCTTCCGGTTCTCCCCTAGGAAGGGACGTGGTCTTGCACTGTTCTGCTTGCCTGTGTGAATGCTGCCCTTGCTACCAAAGCTGCTGTCCCCCAAAGGAGGGAGCACCAAGCCGTTGCTCTGAGCGCACGCAGGTTGACTCCCCATCGAAATTCAGACCTGAGGTCTCAGATCTCCACACTGAAGCTCTCTGCCAGACAGCAGTGTCATGACCCACCTGGGTGAAGGAGGCAGATGAAACAGTACCCTCAGCAGAGACTGCAGCCAGGACAACACCTGCCAGTCTCCAGTCTCCATCGTATAGAGACGCTGCCTCCTGGGAGAGTGCGTAGTGTTGGTCAGCCCTGCTGGTGTCACGGACGAGGTGCAGGGTGCTCTGTGCAGGCAGAGCGCAATGCTGCCACTTGTATGCCAGGGATGCATGTGCCCCTGCGCATGCAAGAAGGTTAAAGTGCTGTGGGTCCTGCAGCACTGTCGGCTTCCCCTGCTGCTGGTGACACGTTCTCATCATCATGCAGAGGTGCGCACAGACTGACAGCACTATCGTAAATGCTCTTGTCTTGAACTTGCAAAATAACTTGTTCAGCTTTCTCAGCTCCATGATGGGTTGCCATCTTCCTTTCTTCTTTAGTTCTAGAAAGTAACGGCTGTAAAATACCTTCCATAGAGAGGAGGAAAAGAGGCCCTACTTCTAGGTCTAGTTTATTGCCAGCATTATGGACCCTGTATAGTGTAACTTGTGGACAGTCTCTTGGACTCTCAAGAGGAGAATTTGGCAAGTATCTAGCAAATCATGCATAAGGTTTTGCAATGTCTTTCTAAGTAGATGCAAAGTTTTCATACAAGGTTTTGAATGCTGCCCTAAAGAAGCTGTTGAGAAGGTGGAATAGCCTCTGTGAGGGCACAAAACCATTTTGTGAAGATGTAATTGGAAAAGGTGCTGAGACAAGTCCTGACCAGGACACATTGGTCCCTTTTTTACATGAGCTGGAATTCAGTGCACAGAAACGTTCCCCCTTTGGGCTGTACTTGTATAAAGGGTCCTCTGCTAGAGGAACTAGATTGTGAGGTGCATCCTGTTGCTGTGAAGGAAGGCCTTGGGCGCTGTGCTGAAGGAGCTTCTTTGAGTAGCTGCCTCTAGACCTCCTTGAACGGTTTGGTTCAAATTCAGATGCAGTTATTGCTAAAATAGAATAACATAGCAATACATCTCATATACTTAATCAGATTGAAACATGGGTATTCTAAAGCGCCCTTGAGTACCAGGGGCAGCAATAGAGTTGTCTTTGAGGTTGTCGAAAACTTTAGTCGAGACCCAACTGACATGTCAGGGAATTCATAGTACAAAAAAAAAAAAAAAAAAAAAAAGTTGCTTTTTTTTTTCTGAGGAGCCAGACTTTATGTATATATTTTTATATGTATATATGTATTGATTATACTTCTTTGTCCTTTCTCATTATTTGCTTCCTTGTAGAAAAGAGATTGCAACAGCTTTTCGGAAGGAGTTTGTGGTTTTTGCGATAGTTTCTCTTGGCCTTGGTGAAGGGCTGCTGCCTGGGCACCCTGGAGTGCAGCAACGCTCACATGCGAGGGACGCACCACAGCTACAAGCGTAGGGACAGATGCTCATCGGTGAGCGTGCCCAGCTGTGGGCTCCCTGCTCCGATGTCTGCACTGCTTCCTACCCTCTGCTTCCAGTGCTGCTGGCCTTGCCTGCTATAGACCTTTCTCCCTATGGAAAATCTGACTTGTTTTCCCTTTGTGTCATTTCTTGATCCCCTAAGTTTGTTTTCTGGTCTTTCTGGGCGTTGAAGGCCCTGCTGCTGCTGGAGGAGGCCGGCTGGGGACAGGGATGTGCTGCGGGAAGGCCAGACTGAGAGCTGCAGTTCCTGCAGATCTCAGCTCTGCACCATCCCCATCGTGGCAGTCCCCACGTAGAGCAGGGAAACAGAGTGTTCCAAGCAGATAAAAGTCTATTCCTGGCTCTGCAGCGGAGTTGCCATGTGACCTTGTTCAGCTTCACTTCTGCATGGAAAACCTGAGGCTCACCTCCCAGCTTTCACGGTGCACGGAAAGCTGCAAGCGTAGCGTGGCCATCCAGCACTGAGCTGTGCCGACCCCGGCATGGGGCAGGGCTGAGCACTGCCTTGGTGTCAGGACAAACGCAGAGCTGGCACTTCAGCGGCACGTGGGAAGCCCAAAGGGAGTGGGACTATGCGGCCGAGCAAACCTGTCCTGCTGTGTCCTGTATGGCAAAGTGTCAGAGAACGAGGGCACTGACCAAGTTAAGCAGACGAACAAACAGACCTGTGTGCGAAGCTCCTGCGTAACAC
This sequence comes from Aptenodytes forsteri, assembly GCF_000699145.1. NCBI lineage: Eukaryota > Metazoa > Chordata > Aves > Sphenisciformes > Spheniscidae > Aptenodytes > Aptenodytes forsteri. The sequence goes on along the minus strand of NW_008794963.1, from coordinate 4,921,586 downwards.
TTCTGGCCCCATCGCCAGCTCCTAGCTATTGGGTTTGACTGCATGCTCCATGGGAACCGCGGGGCAGCAGAAGGAGGTAAAGTGCCTGGGAGCACAGCAGGGTAAGAGCATCCGCTTACCAGCCTCTGGGCTGATACCTAAAACGTGATCAAATGGCTGCGCTGGGCTTCCCTTGAAATGTTTTGGTTTCAGATCAGGCAGCAGAGGGAACGGGTATCTGCCTGGCACAAAATCCAGCCTCCTCGCAGCAGCTGGAAGCTCAACCACAAACATAAACCTGCTGTTGCACCTTGCTCATGTGGCAGGCCAGGTAACTGAGGATCTTCAAGACATGATGGCCTCAGCCCATCTACACACCAGGTACCAGCAGAAATCATTCTGGCAGGCAAAGCCAGCAAGCTGACAAGACACAGGTCTCCTTTCACCAGGACCTGGTGAGCTGGCTTGACAAAAGGACTGTCATTGCTTGCCGTCTCAACAATAAGGACATCAAAATTTACAACAGCCTAAAGTCGAGCAGTTGGGTTTAGGCACCAGACCAGTGCTGATGGGGTTTTTATCTGGCTCGAGCTACCCTTCCCTCACAGGCCGTGTGCTCAAGATGTTTCTGAGCATGCCACTTTATCCCCCTATAATCCCTCTCGCTTACTAGCAAAAAGACTCTCATGTTGCTGAATTTATTTATGAGGGTAGCATTTAGCAAGCAGCAACTGAGAAATAGCACAGGGCTGCAAGGAAATAACACCGGTGCCCTGCACTGCCGCAGCTGGAGGCTGTGCCTCACACTGAGATGTGTTACATCCCAATGGGTAGGTAAACAGTGCTGCACAGGCAGAGACCCAGTAAATGAGGGCGTACTTTTGAATCAGCGATATTTAATACTCCTTCAGCCATCGGGGTTTGACACCCTGCTCCGAGCTACCTGCCCTTTGTCCGAAATAACACCGGTGCCCTGCACTGCCGCAGCTGGAGGCTGTGCCTCACACTGAGATGTGTTACATCCCAATGGGTAGGTAAACAGTGCTGCACAGGCAGAGACCCAGTAAATGAGGGCGTACTTTTGAATCAGCGATATTTAATACTCCTTCAGCCATTGGGGTTTGACACCCTGCTCTGAGCTACCTGCCCTTTGTCCCTTGGGTAGCTGCAGCTCGTGGGCAGCGAGCACAGTTACACTGACTCAGGTCATAAATCTTGATTTACAAGTGGGGAAGGAGTCTTGTTCCCTGCTGTTCAAAAATACGTATTTTGTTTATTTTAATGCACAAGTCTAAGTACTTCGGTTCACATGCTTCTGAAAGGCCTGCCAGCCATGAAGAATAGCCCTTTATATGTGCAAATGGACTACAGAAAGAAGAGCAGGTTCTGACAAGTGGAAAAAAAAAACTTCCCACATAAGAGCAGTGTGGTTGCTGGTAACTGGGCTCTCACCAGCTTCTGCTGCTTGCACCACTATGCAGGAAGAGTAAAGAGTGGTGGTGAGGGCTCTGCAGTACATCAGCTGTTTTGGCCAGAGAAGCAACCATGCTGTGATGATGCTCATCCCTCATAGCACCTCTTACCGTTGCCCTTTGGGCAACAGTATCTGTTCTACCTGGCAATGGCTTCTCTAAAAATTGCAAAACTATCATCTCGAGGGGCGCAAAGTAACAGTAGTGCAAAACCCTGTTCCCTGGCGTGCTCTACTCCCTAGCTGCCAGCCTTCCTTTCAGGAGTTACAGAAAGAATATCGCTTACTCTCTACTTGTGTTAAAAACAGGGCTTTGTATCCATGAGCAAATTGGTCACTGCAAGCCTGGTTACCTCGTATATACAGGATATTTTCACTCTGCCATTTGCCATGTTGAGGGCCATACTTCACTTGGCTGTTCCCATTACCTGAATAACCGATGTTCTCCTCCTGAAGCAGGTTTTCATAGTGTTGTTGGATTTGCTTGGTTGGTTTTAAAAAAAAAAACAACCATGTATCTTAGTGCTGAGGAGGTAAGTGACAAGCCCAAGAGAGTAACACTGAGCTGCCCTTTGGGTCTCCCTGCCGCAAAACCAAGTATGCCACTCAAGTTTCTCTTCTGCTCTTCTAAAGAGAAAAATGCTTTATTCTTAGAACGATGCAAAACCCAATACCAATAAAACAGCTGCTACGCTGCAACTGTTTAGGGCTGCAGAGCTGTCTCTGGCTCTGAAGAGGTTCCTCAGACTGAGATATGAGGGCCAATTTTAGGCAGCCCTCAGCTGGCGACTGAGTGGCTTTAGGAACTCAGCCCCTAAAAGTAGTTCCTTCCACACCCTGTACCCCCAAATCTTTCAGTAGGCTAATGCTGCCCCAAAAGAGGGGCAGGTTTTGAAGCCTGGGTGGCCTTGGCTTGAGCTGTCCAGGCCAAATCAGCAGTACAATCCCTAACAAGTTGTTTGGTTCGATTTTTATAAGTAAGTAAGTTCTGTGTCTTTAGAAATTGTCCTGCCTGTCAGTCAGCCCCCCTAAGTCGCCAGTCTCTATCAAATCTGAAGGAGGCAGGGACGTCACCAAAATGACTGCAAGTACTGCTCGCCCGCTGGTGGCGTTACAAACGCCTCAAGTGTCACTGAACTACCTTTTTTTTTTTTTTGCTCATCTTACGAACCCTTTTTTCTTACATTTGAGAGTTGCTAAACTTTTTTTTAAGAAGAAACATGTATTTGTCTATTGACATCTTTCAGCTATTAAAGCAATGAATGTTTCAGCTGCTTCTTTATTCCATTGTACTTTAAAAAAATTATTATTTATTTAATGTTGGAAGCTAAGGCCAAAAGTTCATAGTTGAGATGGCTGTGAGTAGCATCAGACAGACAAGGTTTTGCAGATAATACAGCTGACCTGATACTTAAGGAATAGATGTAGTAAAGATTTAGTGCCTAAAACTGCAGGGGCCTGCTACCCATAGTGCAGGGTGATCGCAATTCCTGCATCAATTACCGTCCAATGGCTTCTGCTTCAGAGGTTCATTTGGGAGTGAGGCTACTAATAAGGCGCTGGAAGAAATGTGGACGTGTCGGAGAGCAGGGCCCTTGAACACCTGCTTGCCGAGTGCGAGGGAAGTGGGGCTGGTGCCCAGGATCTGCTGAGAGATCACTGAACTACTTTTTTTTTTTTTTGCTCAGCTTCACGGACCATTTTTCTTACATTTGAGAGTTGCTAAACTTTTTTTTAAGAAGAAACATGTATTTGTCTATTGACATCTTTCAGCTATTAAAGCAATGAATGTTTCAGCTGCTTCTTTATTCCATTGTACTTTAAAAAAATTATTATTTATTTAATGTTGGAAGCTAAGGCCAAAAGTTCATAGTTGAGATGGCTGTGAGTAGCATCAGACAGACAAGGTTTTGCAGATAATACAGCTGACCTGATACTTTGGTAAAGATTTAGTGCCTAAAACTGCAGGGGCCTGCTACCCATAGTGCAGGGTGATCGCAATTCCTGCATCAATTACCGTCCAATGGCTTCTGCTTCAGAGGTTCATTTGGGAGTGAGGCTACTAATAAGGCGCTGGAAGAAATGTGGATGTGTCTGAGAGCAGGGCCCTTGAACACCTGCTTGCCGAGTGCGAGGGAAGTGGGGCTGGTGCCCAGGATCTGCTGAGAGCATATGCCCAGCCTGGCGGCAGTTTCAGGAACGCAGGACTCCAAGAAAGTACCTTCTCCCTTTGGGATCCTGGACTGGGACGAGCTTACAAAAATTTAAAAAAGCAGCTCCTGGTATGTGACAATGCCTGGGAATACACTGGAATATCGTTCCATCAGTGCCAAGCTGTTCTAGAGGGGCTATCTACCAAAGAGTGTTTGGGGTGGGTTGGGGTGTTGTCTCAATACTCAACCAGCCAAAGTTTACGGTCTGCCTTAATCTGAAGAGATCGGACTCAATCACACACAGAAAGTGAAAACCCGTTTGTTGCTGAGTATTTCGTTAGGGCTGGGTTTAAGCTTTCCAGCAAAACCTGCCCTCTTATTACTGTCTATTGAAGAGAGACATACTCATGATCAGCTCTTTGCTTTAGAAGATGGGTGACTTCATGGCAAAGTGCCGATTTTTCAAATCAGGGGATGTTTGTTATTTCACCCTCTTGCTGACTGCATCTGACACACGTGGGTACAAAGCTCTGACTGCAGCTGCCGCCAGCTGGGTAACGGGTTCACTTGCAAACATTGCTGCAGTTCTCCGTTTAGAACTTCTTAACAAGGGGTAATTTTAGCTTCTGTCATTTTTACCTCAAACTGAGTTAACCTCTGTTTCAGCTGACATCCAAGCTGGAAGGTATTATCAGAAAAGGCATCTTCCTGGACTACTGTTCTCTGGACTACTTTTAGGTTTCTAGTTTAATCGCTAGGGATTGATTAAAACTGTCCTAAAATTAACTGTGATACTGTATACCCATCTATGAAAACCCATTTGTCTATCTCCTCATGGATAAATGATTTCTCAAGAACACTCCATTTAAACATCTCGTCTTTTAAAGCCTTTTTGTCTTTTTAATAATGTCTGATTGTCTCCTAAATTTACTAAATTATATTTTATTATTATTTACTGCTGCAAAGATTCTGATTTTTGTCTTCAGTGTCAAAATAAACTATACAAATGAGATACGAACTTCAGCAGTCAAGACTGCTTCTAAGAAGGTATCTAAAGAGCTTTTAACACTTGGGGTTTTTGGTGGCACAGAGAAAGATTTCACTTCAACAGCTTTTGACATTGGCTCTTACTCAACTACAGTTTTCAAGCAACTAAGACTATTTTAAAATTACATAGCTGGTTTTTATGCTTTCTTTTAGCAAAAGAACTTTTTCCTAATCTGTATATTATTAATACAATCCTCCAACTTATTACTTATTGTTATTAAAACACTCAACTCTATTAAATGAAAATCAATTAAGTTTTCTAAACCATGTCAGTAAGTTGCGCACACACAATGAATCTTCTCTGAACATACTAACCTGCAGTGGAAAAAACCAAGATTAAAATCACTAACACAGAAGTTTGTGAATGCGAATACCTTGCCACCATGACTGAAGAGTGAAATTGGCGCTTTGTTGGTTAAGTACAATCAGTTTTGCATAGATTAGATGAGCGATAGATCTCTCTTGAACACATGACAATCTCATAAAAAGAGGACATTTAAAACCAAAAAACATCAGTTGTGCTGACAGTGCTTTAGGAATTAAAAGCCTCATTCTTGGCACTCTACTTCAAGACAAAACTCATAATCCACATGTCAGAATTATAAGCCTGAAGAGTATAGAAGCAGAAAGGAGAACCCGTAATGATGAGCGATAGATCTCTCTTGAACACATGACAATCTCATAAAAAGAGGACATTTAAAACCAAAAAACATCAGTTGTGCTGACAGTGCTTTAGGAATTAAAAGCCTCATTCTTGGCACTCTACTTCAAGACAAAACTCATAATCCACATGTCAGAATTATAAGCCTGAAGAGTATAGAAGCAGAAAGGAGAACCCGTAATTGTACTTTTCAAAAAAAAACTTTATTTTTTTAATTAATATACACCTGAGAAAAGTTTTCATTAGAACAACATACAATGATATTTGTAATTGTACTTTTCAAGAAAAAAAACTTTATTTTTTTAATTAATATACACCTGAGAAAAGTTTTCATTAGAACAACATACTTAATGATATTTCTGCAGTGCTAGTGAGTTTGATATACATTTCTATCACATGTGCAAACAAGGTATTGGGGTATTTGAAAAATTTAAAAGCTTCATCTTGAAAAAAGGAGCTTTGTCAGAATCAAATATAAAACATAAGTACTGCCTGAAATAAAAAACAAAACCCAACATACTGGTCCACAAAATGGTTATACTTTTAGCTTTATAAATATGTCTGTAAACAGAAATAGCTGGTGTTTTAAATAATCTGACTACAAAACTCAGAGTTAAATATTTTTATTGCTAAGTGCAGCCACTTGTTCTCCTGTTTACCACTCACTTCGAAAGCCGTGCAAACCAGCAGTCCTTCCACACACACAGAAAAAAAAATAATTCTCTGTGCACTAAAAATTACTCGCTTGTTTATCATTTTAAAAACATACCCATCTATTTAATTCTTAATTATTTTGATTCAGAGTGTTCCATGACAAGCTAATATATTACTCATTCACCTTTGCTGCTAAGCTGTATTGCACCAAGAATATTTAAATCTGTTTTGTATAGACCAGGGATAGTGAAGAAACAGATGGTCTGTAGTAGTTTATCTGGAAAACGTTAATACTTTTTGTAAACTCATTTTAGCAAAGCTATTGCTAACTGACCCGTTTATCTTGAAGACACTTCTTTATCACAAGTAATTAAAACAATCTAAATAAAATCAGTATGCCAAATAACACCAACTCTGTTACTGAACACAAAGACATGCATTAAATTCTAGAAATTAAAAATGTATACAACTGCAAGAAAAAAAGAGCAGCAAGTTTTAAATGTGCATATGTTGTCAAAACAAAATAGAATTCAAACAGTCCGGGTAAAGACCCACTTCAACCCATGCAAGTCTGCAGAGTTCACATCCATCTTATAAACATGAACTATATGCATGCAACTAATAAATTTTAACTTCTTAAAGTTCATAAACCTTTTTAAGGCTCTTAAGATCTTCCAAAGAGTACTGATGATTCTGGTTTTCTGAAAGTAAGTCAAACAGTTGCTGAACCTGTTCTTTTTCGTTTTTACTAAGAAGAGCCAGCACCACCTGAAAAAACAGGTTATTTTAAAATCAGCACAGGTTGATTGAAAATCATAGTATTTGACAGAGATACAAAATCAGTGTATCATTTCATTTTAAGATATGAAAATTTCACTTAAGTTTCTGTTCAACTTAAGTACGCATTCAATCTAGGTTCTTACCTTAAATCTTTCTGCTTTGCTCAAGTAGAAAAGGTGCTGATATACAAGGCCAGGATCTTTTCCAAGTACGTAATATTCCAACGACTGGATAAAGATCACAAGGATTTCTCCTTCAAGTTTGTTACTTAGCAGCATTGGCAGTTTTTTTGGATCACCTTCAAGTTTGTTACTTAGCAGCATTGGCCCTTTTTTTGGATCGGTAATTGTTAAAAGATCTGCACACGCAGCTTTATCCTTATTGGTATTCACTGCATTTATAATCTGACCAAAGTCATAAGCATTAGATGGCTCAGAAATGTGCAGTTTCTCAGAGGTCTTCAGTGGCTCACAATTTTGAACTGTTTCCTTAGAAGTAACATGATCAGTCACAACATCTTCTGATGTAGAAAACTGTCTCTCCTCCTGTTCATCAGATTCAGTCACCTTCACAAAGAAAATGGCAACAAATCATTTTAATGTGGACATACAGATAATCTGAAGCTTCATAAACTGCATGCATATATCCATCAATAATGTCACTAAATTAAAGTTCGCATTTTACTCTTCATAAAAGAAAGGCACCTATGTTCTTTTATGTCCTGCTTCCCACCAGAACAGCACCTCTCTCATTCATCTTTAAAGGTTTGTAGTCAAAAGTGTGTATTTCACATTTCCTTTCACTGCTTGGCACTCCGCTATAGAAAGACAACTGAAGACCACTGAGAGAAAGCTAAGGAGGACTGTATCCATATATTAAATGTGAAGTTGCAGAAGATAAGCAGAACTGAAGTCAAGTCACCAGATACCCATGTTTCATTTCACTGCTGTGCCTTCAGAATAATACAGGTATATGGCAGCTGTATCAGGTTGCTGTTTGGAGTCTCGCTGTGGAAGGAGAAAGCTCAGCATGGCCTAACTGCCTGAATGCCCACTTAACTTCTCCAGAGTTTGCAGCCTGTATCGAATTTCATGAATCAGTCGCTAGAAAATTAACCATGGGTTCCACTACATTTGCTAAAATCCATTTCAAGCTATTAAGAGTTGTGGAATTAGTATAAACTGACTAAAACTCATTGAACGGGGTCTCTTCAACGGTTGCCAAGTTTTTCGGAAAGTCTGGAGAGACTGTATTGCATAGTACAGCGTTGTGCTGGCATCTAGATTAGTCATTTTTGGAAAATACTGCATTGGGCTCATAGACATTTTGTTCTATTTTTTCAACAACCCTTATTATCAAAAGAGAAATCTTGACTGTCTTCTATATAATTATAGCTTGATTAAAATGGAATAATAATGATAAATCCTGGTTTCTAATCAAATTTTCCTTACTTTTATTTGCAGTCTGTTTTCATAGAACTACCTTGTACTACAGCAGGTAAGATGGGGAAGGCTCTCTAAGGGGGCAGCTGTAACTATGATAGCAAACATAAATGCTTCCTGCCCCACCCCTGGAAAAATGACCACTGCCAGTAATGTAGTTAGCTGAACAATGCTGTCACTTCCCAAACCTCCTCTAAACACTTTCCAGGTCCCTTTGTTTGTCACAACTCAGAGCTTAACTAACACTATAGCCGGCTTACACCAGTTACATAAAATGCCATGAACTCGTGACAATGTGGTGTTTCAATAAAACAAGCTGTTTCTATATTAGTAACTGCAGTTTCCATTATACCACCATTTTGAAATTACATGATCAAATTACAGTATCACTGTATAATACTGTACAGACTGGTAAACTATGTATTTTAACGATATATTTTAAACTGAAAAGGGACACCCCACCAGTTACATAAAATGCCATGAACTCGTGACAATGTGGTGTTTCAATAAAACAAGCTGTTTCTATATTAGTAACTGCAGTTTCCATTATACCACCATTTTGAAATTACATGATCAAATTACAGTATCACTGTATAATACTGTACAGACTGGTAAACTATGTATTTTAACGATATATTTTAAACTGAAAAGGGACACCCCCCCCCCACACACACATTCTTAAAAGACCAGCAAAGTTATAATCCAAAAATACCAGATGACTGAGAAAATCCTTTTATCGCCTAATTCTACCCAGAACTCTGCAAGGCTAACATTTTGATCCAGTACATAACATTACATCATGTATTTCTTTCATAAGATCCTACAGATATTTTACCCACACTCTTGCTCTTTAAGGCAAGATTTCAGTCTTCAGACCAGTAACTTTACTACTAGCACAAGTAGTAGTCATTGTCAGCACACTGTCAGCACACCTGCTGACAATGAACCTTTGCCAGCACAGCCCCAGGGGCTTCCCAAGTAGTACAGACTTTAAAAGCAAAACTGCTATTTGACAGCTGTATTCTGTAAAACAGTTTTTGTTTACAAGGAGCATATCCTCAAGTTTAGTGCCACCTAAATGTACTTTTTTCCATTTCTGCTGAATACACTTCAAGGAAGTCCAAGCTTTACTATAGAACCTAATGGATGCCAAACACATCAAATGCAAGAATCCTCCAATATGCCCTCAAAATAACATGAAAAATACAACCCTACCAAAAAAAAGTGTAGAGCTAACAAGTGCAAAACAAAAGCTTTAATATTATCTCTTCAAATGTGTGGCTTCTGTACTGCCTGCTGTTAAAAATGAACAGGTATACCTCTTGTATGGTTATTTTCTTCCTTTGCTTTTGCTGACCACCAACTACAGCGCTGCTGTCAAGGTTAAGCAGTTGGGTTATCTCCTCTAGTTCCTTTTTTGCTTCAAGAACATTTGGATCTATTAGAAGTACTCTGTTGAAATCATCAACACTGGCTTGATAATTCTGGAAGTAGAAGGGAAAATATTTGTTTTCATAAACACACCACTAGAAAAATAAATTAGAATTACCATATGGCCCTTTACAATTAAGAAAAATAAAAATGCTAGGATGTTGACATTAAATAGAAAAAAATAATCTAAATACAGTGTAATTTCATTAGAGGGGAAAAAAGGAAACTGAGGATGAGTTCCAGTTAGTATTTTGCAACTAAATACTTCCATATTAAATATGTAATATGAAATTGTTTATTCTGAGAAACGTATTCCCTGTATCAGAGAACAGATTATTGAAGACTGCTGCTTTTAAGCATAATTGCTTACAGTGTAACACTTCCTCAAGATTAATATAATGTGAGCCCATCAACAGTCTGCGTACTAGCTTTGCCAATAGAAGAGAGTTAAATTAAGCTTAGATTAAAAATATACCTAATCTTCCTGTGCTTCAATCCAATAGACCATCTCTTACAGTTTAAGAAGGGAAATTTTTGGTTATACTTGAGAAGACTGGGATTACATTATGAACTCTGGGACAAACAACAGGATTAGAAGGACAAACATAGTGATAAGAGTGGCATTAGGACATAGTTCCTCAATCATCAGTCTTGTCATTTGTTTAATGTTTTTATTTCAAATTTTGACATTAGGAATTATGATTTTTTAGACTAAATTTTCTGGAGAGACAAAGTTAATAGCGTCAATTCTGAGGAAGACTGGAATATCACATAGAAAAATCAAGACACCTTGAGGACTAGAGTATCAAAAATAAGGATGAAATGTAACAGTAAACAGTAAAAGACCATGCAGACAGTAAAAGCTCAACATAATTTCTTTGTCTGAGGGACCTAATATTTCTTCTGTTCCCAAGCAGTATCATAAGGTTACTATAAGTCATTCATATATCATGAAAATAATCCTCATGTACCAGCTGAGGTACTTCCTCAGCATCTCAACTGTAATGGGCCAAGGCCAACTGTATGAGGTTCAACAAGGACAAGTGCCGGGTCCTGCACTTCGGCCACAACAACCCCATGCAGCGCTACAGGCTTGGGGAAGAGTGGCTGGAAAGCTGCCTGGCGGAAAAGGACCTGGGGGTGTTGGTTGACAGCCGGCTGAACATGAGCCGGCAGTGTGCCCAGGCGGCCAAGAAGGTCAATGGCATCCTGGCCTGTATCAGAAATAGTGTGGCCAGCAGGAGTAGGGAAGTGATCGTGCCCCTGTACTTGGCACTGGTGAGGCCACACCTCAAATACTGTGTTCAGTTGTGGGCCCCTCACTACAAGAAGGATGTTGAGGTGCTGGAGCGTGTCCAGAGAAGGGCAACGAGGCTGGTGAGGGGTCTGGAGAACAAGTCTTATGAGGAGCGGCTAAGGGAACTGGGGATGTTTAGCCTGGAGAAAAGGAGGCTGAGGGGAGACCTCATCGCTCTCTACAACTCCCTGAAAGGAGGTTGTAGCGAGGTGGGTGTTGGTCTCTTCTTCCAAGTAACTAGCGATAGGACGAGAGGAAACGGCCTCAAGTTGCACCAGGGGAGGTTTAGATTGGACATGAGGAAAAATGTCTTTACTGAAAGAGTGGTTAAACATTGGAACAGGCTGCTCAGGGAAGTGGTTGAGTCCCCATCCCTGGAAGTATTTAAAAGATGTGTAGATGCGGCGCTTAGGGACATGGTTTAGGGGGCATGGTGGTGTTGGGTTGACGGTTGGACTCGATGATCTTAGAGGTCTTTTCCAACCTTAATGATTCTATGATAATAAAAGCACTAGTGTACAAGTCACTCATATTCTCTTTCCTACGTGGAATATTTTGTTCCACACCAACAACCAGTATTCAAGGTGCAGAGAGGTTGCGCTAAGTCTGTAAGTGAACTGAAGTCTGCTATATCATGAAAGAAGAGTAAGAGAACTAGAATTATTTAGCCTTAGCAAATGAATGCAGAAAGGAGGCAGATTGCTTTCATCAAAAACCAGCTACTAATTAAGCTAAACCATTTGAATTACAGATGTGAAGATTCACAACTACAGATAAATAAGATTCTGAAACAGACTTCTGAAAATGATCACAAGGGCCAGCAACCAGCCAGCCCTCCTGGATTTAAAACTGCAGCCTGCCAGACTTCTCAACAAAAATCATACCATATGGTTGTACCCATAGGCAAGAGACTGGACTATCAGCTGTAGAAGATGCGGTCCAGGGTCCTGTGTCCTATGTTATAGGCCTAATTCATCACACCAGCATGACTTTTTCCTGATCTTCCCTTAACTACATCTCAGTAAATCTATAAAAACAAACCTCATTTACTACATTAAATTCCACTGCAGCTTCTGTGGTTAAATATCTGGATATTTATATACAAACAACACTTCCCAGCTTAGTTACGTCTTTGCCAAACTACATGCTTTTAGCTCTTAAAATTTTTCATTACAGAGTCATTTGTCAACCCCAAATCATTTCTGTTGCTTTCTCTGGTTTTACGAATCACTCACATCCCTGGAATTCGCAATAATGAAGGCATTAAATCCAACCACAACAAAACATTTTGGGAGTCCCCAGCTCAGACTGTTCTGAAGGAATCCATTAACAGTATGTTTCAGGTTATGTCTTCAATAATACAAAAATAGTAATTTTTTCCAGGATATTCAAAAAAGCAGAAGTTATTTCACCGATTCTTGACATTCTTTACTAGTACATAAGTCCCTTTTTTTGACCGGTAGAATCACTATATACCTTTGCTCATATTTATACTAATTTTTTATCAACTTCAACAACATAAGGTTACAGATGATTAATACCAGGTAGCTTGGAACAGTTACAGAAAAGATTTTACACAAAATTAAGACTTTTCACCTTCTCTGAAAATTAAAGGAAACTTTCAAAATTTCATAGCTACTGTAACAGAGGAACAAATTTATCATAAAAAAAAGATCCCATGGTTCCTAAGACTTGCATTTGGAATTCTAACACAGAGTGAGAACAGGCTACTATACTGCTATGCACAAACAGGTTGTCCTCAGGTGATCTGTAAGCTGAGAGACAATCAGGTAATTTTTTGTTAAGGCATCAAACATAATGGAGGTCTGAGGTAAGTATTCATTTGACAGACACTGCTGGAACTTGGTGGACACTTGGAGTGATCACCTCCAGTTATAAAGAGCAACATGGGAGAAAGCACTTAGGATGCTTCTTTAAAGACACTTGTAAAATTTAAGACAAGGTAGATGATGATAGCTGCCATCATGAGCCAACAGAAGTGAGAAGCTGATCATTCAATACCAGGTAAGAGCTGACAGGTAGGGTAAGGATTGCTATGAAAGAATTACAAAGTGTAGAGGCTAATTAACATCACTGAAGAAGGGGAACCAGAGGGATGGACAAAAGGAACGACATAGTTCAAGTGATGGAACACGAGATTTGCAGTCACATTCAGGATTAATATGAGCAATATAAATCTGCATTTATGAAGATAAGGTAAAAGGATACTCAAAAAAACTGTAAGATGAGCACAGTACAGACACCACCACCACTGTGTAGATGGAAAAGGTTGAGCCCCGACACTGTCCACAGAGTGAGGAAGTAGATTACTGACAAAGGTTCCTAACACGTTTGGAGAAGGAAGAGAGTAGAACAAAGATAATTAAAACCCTGGTTTAATATGACAAGCACTCAAATATGAGCAGATGCCAAAAGACAGCTTGAGATTTTAGTTTGGACAGATGAAGACAGTTTTGGAGAGAAACCATTTGTCATTAGCAAAGATATAGTAAACATCTTGACAGAAAAAACAGACTGGGATACCCAGAAGAATATTAGAACAGAGTTGAAACTTGCTTAACCAATCTCCAGTCAAACCTCATTTATTCCAATATTCTTGTATTTTCTCAAATTATTACAAGTCAACATGCAGGTTTTTATATTGCAAAAATATTTATATAATATTTATGCATACCTAATGCTCTACAAAGTAATAAATCGTCAGCACTGCATACTTTGTTTGTATTCACCCATCGACTCCAGCTACCTGATTGCCTTTGAAGAGGATAAGCAAGTTTAGAAGTGCTTAAGAATACCTGCCACGGTCTTTTTCCTCACCTGTAATCCTTTGTATGCTAGTGCTCTTCTATAAAAAGCTTTAATATTAGAATCTTATTTCTGAAGAACATGATCACAATCCTGCTTAGCCTCTTCATATTTATACAGTTTCAAGTAACAGAGAGCTCTAACACAGAAAAACAGAATACACTGCAATATAAGTAAATTCTACAGTGCTGTAGTGCCACAGTATCTGACTTATGTTAATTACAATACTTCACACACTTCAGTCTCAATGTGGTATTTTTTAAAGTACATCAAAACCGGTAAGTATTAATAACATCACTGGATGGATTTAGAGAGGGCCAATTCCTGCAATAAAAGTCAAAATTAAAGTATGACTAATGCCTGAAGTTAGGCAGATATGTAAGTATTTTAAAAGCAGAGCCTATGTTAGTATAATATAATAGTATAGTAGTGGATATAGTATGGATTTTATACAGCCATTCTGGGAAAAAAAGTGCTCTAGATTAAATAAGCAATACTGCTTTCTGCACCTAATTATTACTTGGAAGGCTCCTATTCAAGTACTGGCCTAATCAAATCCTTCTTAGTTTGTGAAAGCCGATAAGATTACAGCATAAAGAATTATGCTGCAGAATTAGGCCAACCTTTAAAATAATGCTGTTGTATGACCATGCTCCTACTTTTCTCAAAATGTAAGTTTTCTCTGAATTATTGCTCTTCATATTTGAGATACTGCTATTGCACGTTAGTTTTTAACTAAAATCATACCAGTATTCTCAAAAAATGCTGCAAAATGCTATGCTAATTATAACTTTTACTATTGCTTACTCTATTGAAATAAAGATTTTAATATATATATCAGTGACATTAATACTTGCTCCCCTTGGAAAGTAATGCAATTTAACAAAAAATCAGATTTGCTATTAAAAACACTCATCAAGTGGGAAAAAAAAAAATCCTTTTTTTACAACAGTAACTGAAGTGATGAAAAATCTCTATTTCCAGTGAGAAAATACAACTATTGTTATCCCACAAAGTGAGGTTAGATTTTGGATCTTTACCTGTTAGTGTAGATTGTACATTCCTTGGTATTTAATTTAATGCATTCGCTGTATTTATTCACAGCTTCTTCATATTTACCCTTTTTTACAAAATCATTCCCTTCATTTTTTAATGTCTTGAACTTCTCCTCAGCTTTCTCACCTGCATTACAAAAGGATCACAGTGTTACATAAGAACGTCAGTTCATTAACGGTGGCTGAATTATCTACCCAGACTAAGAATAAATGTCTGGCATCTGGAGTATCTTTATCAGTCTGCACATTGCCATTTCTGTCCCAGATCTCCCCGCTGCTCTAAGAAAGGCAAAAACTACCACATACACACATTTGGCACAACACATACTTCCCCATGCACCAGGGTAACTATTTTGATGAAAATAACAGGAATGCAACAGACAGCTCTACACGTTCATCTCCTTCTGTCTACCCCTTCTGTGTGTTAGAGAGGGACTATATATCTCCACTGAGATACCAGTTTTATTTACAATAGTGGAGATCTAATCAGCAGGATTAATGGCCTTCTAGATCTCCACCGTCACACCAAGGTAGCCATAATTTCATCTAATATTCTTTCTGCAAGCAACTACCTATCACAATTACTATGCTAAACTGACAATGACAAACAAATCATCACATCAGTAGTGATACATCAGTAATATTCTGTTAATAATTATTTATAAAAGATGCTTCAAGGAACCTGAAAACACCTAACTATACTTTTTAAAATTAATAATTAATATTGTGTTTTTCCATAATTGTCTATCCTTCTAAACTCCACATCATTTGCTGCATATGCTTCCAGGTTAGACTACAATTTTTAGCTATGTTTGCACTGGAAATCCTGACTGCAGTTTCATGGCTCTGTTGTGAGCAAACGATAATTAGTAACATAGCTCTAAGCCAATCATAATGGAAATATCTACTTTTTGTACCTTGCTAAAGAATATGAGCCCCTTGTCAAGCGTCAGGTTTTAAACACTGTATATAACCAGATAATTTTAACCAATAATTTAACTCAGCAAGTTCTTTTATAAAAACATGGCAGTCTCCTATGCCAGAAAACTACACATGGACTTGGGGGAAAAAAAATAAGTAACGACCTGAAACCAGAACAGACTTATGCAAGAAACACAACTAAATTACAACTCAAGTTTTAGGACACAAAAAACAACAGACAATTGTTGCAAAAGTGTCAGCCAACAGTAAAGTTTAACTACTGACTGAACATTATTGCCGGCACGCTTCCAGCACCAGCCATCACTGTCAGGTCCCACTGATTTAGTATAGGCCCGAGAAGGCAACCACAACCTTAGAGTCAGCCTTCAGTGAAGAAAATGGTTACACAGCCTTCATTTAATATTTCTAAAAACAAAGCCTAACCAAAGCCCACTCTATTTGAAATAGATCAAGACGTGTTTTGCATCAAAATGCCGCAGAGCACACTTCACGAAGACAGTGATGACCAGTTTCGTTAACTTTCATAACAGGCTAAACATGATCACTAGTGTTCTCAGGAGCTGCTTGGCTGTGTACTTTTCACTACGATGATCTTCAAATTCTCTCTCTTAACAAAGTTACACAAGGTTATATAGATCCAAATTTACTACTTAAATTGAAATAAAAATCCAACAAGTTGTATTCTTTCATAACAGAAGAAGTCTGGAGTACAATCAGTATAACAAAAAGCACTTTTCAAGCTAAGCATTTATGTTTCAATAGCAATAATCGTGCAAGATACCAGTTTGCTACTTCATTTAAAAAACCCAAAAGTTAAAACCAATTTCTGCCCAATCCTTAAGAGTGATGAATCAGTAATGACATGTACTGATAACTGTAATGAAAATACTTGTCACTGGACATTTTAGAAAGTAAAGGTTTTATCAATTTAATTGAGCTTAAATTATACATCAACATGCCTCATGTTTCTTAAATGAAAAACAATTTTCTGTAGCATTACTGAAGTTTAGTATGCACTACTATTCAAATCATATATAAACCATGCTATTACAAGTTTCTAGAACTGTGTCTTATTCTCGAGAAAAACATCCAATTCTCAGAAACGCACGTATTTGCAAGTTGTCTGTTGTTTTACATCAGGTACAAATAAATTCAATGCTATCTGAAAGATCATTTTGAAGTCATTAAATCTGTAGTGCCCAAAAGCGCAGATTATTTGAGGACATGCATTATTGCAGTAATGCATTATGAACAGATAACCCTATCACTGCTACGTATTTGGCCAGCAACCCAGTTATGCATTGCAGCCTCCTCTATGTTAATTAAGGGGAGATTATCTTCAGCACTACTTTTCTTTATACTGAAATAAACTCAAAGGGGAACAAATTAATAGTCAAGTAAGAGTAAAAAATGATACAGTTACGGTCTTTGCAAGAAGAATGTTTAATGTCAATAAAAACTGAATCAGAAAGGTTCCTTCATCTGATTTACTGGAGGAGAAAAATAGAAAATGCA
Source organism: Aptenodytes forsteri (assembly GCF_000699145.1). Taxonomy (NCBI): domain Eukaryota; kingdom Metazoa; phylum Chordata; class Aves; order Sphenisciformes; family Spheniscidae; genus Aptenodytes; species Aptenodytes forsteri. The sequence goes on along the minus strand of NW_008794963.1, from coordinate 4,904,333 downwards.
ATGAAGGGAAAAAAGTCAGGAGGAAGAAAGCGTCCTAAAGCAGTTAAGCACTCAGTGCTTATGTGTAAACAAGTCCAGAACTAACATCTTTGAAAGGTGACTACTAAATGGCTGCTGTCAAAGTTAGAATCCATCATTAAAAAAAAAAAAAAAAATTAAAAAAATGAGAAGTGTTCTTCTATAGCCCATTTCACTAACTACTGGCCACCTAGAAGGCTACCTACCCTTCCTCTTCTGAAGAGCTGCGTAATGCTTTCATGAACAATTAAATGACAGCTACAGATTATGCAGCTGATGATGTTACTGAGGTTGGGTGTTTGTTTGGGTGGTGTTTTTTGGGGGGAAAACTGTGTTATAACTATAGTATGATGTCAGGGAAACCACAGATACTTGTGATGGGACTCAATATACTGCTGATGAGAACTTCTGCTATATTTTCTTTTATTTTATATAACTTCAGAAATTACATGCTGCAAACTACGTAATTTGGCTGAAAAAAAAAATTATAACTGTGGCTCATTAAAAACACATTAAACCCAATCATGTAAATGACCATCATCTAACTTGGCTTTTCACAAAGATCTCTGATAAATATTTTCTAAAGCCGTTTCTTTGACACTATTAAAGTGTATTCCATTTTTCAATTAAAATTATTTTGGTTTTTGTATATATATATTTGCATTAGCTATACATACGATTCATCTGCAACTGTTCTTCTCTGTTGATATCTGTAGTACTTCTTGACTTATTCTCTGAAGTAAAGTTTCCTCCATCCCACCTGTGTAGCTGAGCAGCAACTGGGACAACTGGAATTGGTGCCAGTTTCTCCCTCCAACTGGGACCATCCTGATCTATTAAAGTCTTTGTTATTCTGAAAGAGAAAAGCCCCACCAACATGACTTTTCATATATTTAACTCACGCTTTAATAACTTACATCCAAATTAAATAATGAAATGTTCCAACTTTTCAAAAAACAACTGAACAATTATCCTTAAGGCTAATTTAAAACAAGATTGTTACAACAGTCAACAATATTGCACTCATTTAAGATTTAGACTTTTTCCCCTTTTTAGAGTATTTATGCTAGCATTTAGAAGGCAAGAAGCTGACTTCCTAAAGCTGACTTAGACATTTAAGCAAATGACTGATTTTGCAACTAAACGCAAGCTCTAAATGCTGCCTACCACATGCAATAAAGAAATAGGAAAAAAATTGATGTATTTATTTTGTTTACTTTTCTCAGATGTTCATAGGTGTTATTTGTAACAAGTGTAGATTACAATATCCTCAGACAAAGCGTGGTACCTAAATTTGCTAATGTCAAATGAAACCTCTTACACAACAATTCTCTAAATAACCAATGCAAATCACAAAGTAGGTATTAAGTTGCATTTTATAGAACAGTCAGAAATTCGTCAATCATTCATTCTTTATCCCCATTTAAAAATGCAAAGAAAATACATAAAAACTGTTTAGTCTTTCTTAAACCAACACACACACACATATATGTAGGTCAACTATTTCCGTACATGAGAGGTTCAATCCAAAATCCATTCAAGTGGGAGTTTCCCATTGCTGTGATACATTCTGGAGAAAGACCTAAGTAAACATAATGAGTAAAGCCATACAAGACTTCATGGTTCCATTACAATTTTTGTAGTGTTTTTTTTTAAATAAACAAATATTAACCCATGATGAGAACGAGAATAATAGCGAGATAAACTTCTAATCTCAAAATTAGCTTAGGAGTCAAGTTCAGCTGGTGATAAGTCTAATAACTACTTTAACAAGGGAAAATTCTGAATTGAGTAGTAAAGCAAGTCACATTGAGACTATAGCCAATAAACCTGAAATGTGTATATTAGGTGCATTTCCATCTAACACAGGTGTAAAAAACATACTACATGAATACACATTAAAAAAGAATTAAGAACCTCGAATGTGACATGAAGAATGAAATAGAATGAGTATAAATTACCCAATCAAGTTTTCTTGCTTAGTTTTGTTCTTTTTAAATATCTGAACAACTGCTATAGAACAAAAAAAAAAAAAGCCTCAGTATAATACTATGGCAACAGAATCAGAGCACTCAGGACCGAATTCTTTTCCCATTAGGGTCTGATAGAAAAACCAACACAAGAAGCAGCACCTGTCCTCATCTTCTTTATTGTGAAACAGGAATTACGAAAATATTTTAAAGAACGATATAGACTAAAAAGGCTGTTTGTAGAGCTATATAATGTGTGATTTTTATGTATTACATAATGCTGCATGAACCATACTATTTCTTATATTTTTTAATTGAAAGTAACTTTCGTCATACACAGAATATCACATTTCGTAGTATTATCTAGTCGCTTTATTTGTTTTCTAAGTGAACAAGAAGAGTATTTTTCTGTGTGTTAGCTGCATATGCCCTTCCAGGGGGCATACACTCTACCTGTATCATTACTAAGCACTATTTTATAGGACATACCAACAAAGCAGCTTGTCCAAGTTCTGTTTTGCTCTAATTTTACTAAAACTTTAGTTTTTTTAATGATGGTCTGAATTCAATTGTTAAGAAAAATGTGGCACACCATCATAAATTAATCAGCCCTAAGATGTACTTACGTTATTTTACTAGAGAACAAAACTGTACACTTCATATGAAAAAGTCAATTCATTACATTTAGGTATTTCCCATAGAAAGTAACAGAATAATTCTACAGTAAACCACTGTCCCATTGACTTCCTGTTTAATTTTTCTCCATTTATCATAACGGGCTTAAGTCGCACAAAAAAACTGGTCTAATACATCAAAATCAACAGAAAGAATCCTGCAGTCTGACGATCGATTGATTTCTTGTAATATAATAATCTAAGAATAGTCTTTTGCAAAAATGCATACCTGTGTGCCATAGTTAGTTTAAAAAGCACAGGTATCTCATGAAAAAGCCGGGACAAATACACTCGTTCCCCACAAATACACTCGTTCCCCACCATCGACACCCTAACTCGACCCAACAATCTTGCAGTTTTGGAGTTTACCACAAATTTATTTGTACAGCACAATACTCATATGGGACTTTGTAATAAAAGCTCCCAAGCTATCTAATGCAATTTGCTAAATGACATTAAAGAACTTGAGACAACTGGAATGAAACTTCAAATTCAGTAAATGGAAATACATAAACATATTGCCCCACATTAGAGCTTCTGTATTTCTAACAGCGAAAAGCAAATAATAAAACACTCAACAGGAAATCAAAATATACAAAGTAGGAAATTCATGGATGTTCACAAAGCTAGGTAAATGCCACTAATTAAAAGCGTGCTTGAAATGCATTTTCCTGTGACTTGGCACACACCATTAAAAGAAACAGTCCTTCTAATTTATCTAAATATCACCTTAGGATAACCAATAAAAGACACAATTCAACATCATCTAACCAACATGATAAATACTCAAATAACTGTTTATACTTGTTTTCAGTTGACTTTTCATAAAAATACATACTTACATTCTTAATTATTTCCTTTTGATTGCAAAATGATCAGGTAAAGGCTTTATATTATCAGGTAAAGGCTTTGTATTAAAAATTCTACTTGTCTTTTACGTGAGAATTATTAGAAACATGAGACACATGAGACTGAACACTCGTTCAATTCTAAGATTTTTGGAAAACCTGCTTGTTTAGGTAAGTACAGAAAGACAAGCCTTAACATGATTTATCAAACCCACCCCGAGACAAAAGTAGGATGATGAGTTTTTCCTGTCAGCTTCCTACAGTATCACCATCCAATTTCCCGCAGGAACTTAAAACCAAAGACATCGCCAATAAAAGCAGGTTGTTAAGACCTGATATTCCTAATATAAAAAAAATTTAAATTACATTTTGGGGTTGTCCCCTTAAGTTAAAAAGCAGTAGAGTAACAATCATTTTTTTGTTAGAATTCATTTTAAAAAGGTCTGTTACTTTAGAAATGAAAAATAATACTTTGATAAACAATTTCAATTTAATTCATAAATGATAAAATATTAAAAATTAAATTATAGTAAAAGTTCGATTACGCAGGAGGTCTATGCTTTAGAAACTAAGAATTTGCAAGCAAAAATGAATTACCAGCAGAAGAGAAGAAGGAAGAAGCAGCTGAAATAAGGTGATGGGTTGCCAGGGAGGAAAGAGCAATGAGCAGTGAAGCTAAAAACATAAGGAAGGCCTAGAGAGGAGAAAAGGAAGAGTGTTAAGGGGAAAAAAAGGAAATAAGCTTATTTCTAAGCAAGTTACAAGTCAAGGAGAAATATGAAAAGAGTACCTGCAGATAAAATAAGCCAAGAAGATTAAAAAAAAAGTATAATAATCACACAGATACCAGGATGAGCAGTTATCTCACCAATCCAAGTACTCTATTATCAGCGTAGATACAGGAGATCAGTAAAAATTTGTTGTGTTATCAAAAATAAGACTTCTAAGAGGACATGGTAAAGTGTCATGATCTCCTTTGGCCACCTCTGGTCAAGTAAGCAGAATTTAAAGATATTACGGACTTTTTAATGAAGTAATAATGTAAGTGCTCATGGCCTTGCCTTAAAAAGAATAAAAAGGTACTAGATTCTATTGTTAAAAGTTGCATGCGTGTGGGTTCCTGCTCAATGATTAATGGCTGCTCTGCTTTCATAAATACTTTTTTTGCCCATTAATAGAAAAGAGGAAAGAAAAGGGAATGGAAAATCCTATCATTCATGCACTTAAGTACTTAACTATATGTTAATGAGAACACAGTTACAATAGTGTGTATACACTAATTTTACACTATTAAAATATAATTATAGAAATTGAGATGTCTCTCTTGGCAGCAAAAATTAATGTTGGAAGTATTAACACAAGTTAAAAATAATATTCAGGTGGGTTTTTTTTTTTTTTTTTACACCTCTAAGCTTTGTAGACAACCACTGTATCAAGCTACTTCACTGTTTACACAACTGCAGCATACTGAAGGATTCACACTTAACATAAATCTCCAACTGCCACAGGAAGAGTGCTAACATGAAAAGGAAACAGAAACGTCAGAGAAAAGGTACGGACCTTAAAGTATTATTTTACATGGTATCATATACAAGTTCAGAAAGAAAACCAGTTGAAGCACCAGTAAAAAAAGCCTTTAAAATATTACATTTCTAAAACAGAAAGTGACCTACTGCAAATATTACATTTCTAAAACAGAAAGTGACCTACTGCTGGCAGAGGAAAACTGTGAAGCTATGGGAAAACAACTAAATGAAACAGCCAGTCCTCTAGTTGTAACGCACTCATTCTGATGACCCTGCCTCTGAGGGATACAGAACAGAGGAAGCATGTAAAACAAACAAAATTGAATTCTGTTTTTCTATTTGGGCTGATATGAGTAGAAAATTTCTAAGTGCAGTTACCTATTAGCACTATCATTCGCTGCTTGGATGCTGCTGTCTATTTGTAGGACTGTTTTATAATCAATGTATGCCTGTCGATACCGCTCCATAGACTCATTTGCCATTGCTCGTCGTAGAAGTGGCTTAAGGGAAAATGGCTGAAGCTCCAGAGCTCTGGAGAAGACAAAGGAAAAATGCAGGGTTGAAACAGAGTAACTGAAATAATATTAATAAAACTATTTTATTATATATACAACGATACGTAACAACTTTGTGATTTCAGATGGGCCTTACAGTAACATAACCAAGGAAAATGGGACTAAGTGTTTTTTATTAATACCCTAAATGACATGCAGTTATGAAATTGTTGGTGCTTTTACTACAACTTACTCTACTCAAATCCCTATCTTCCATCTGGAAAATACTTTCATCACCAAGAAAAGACTAATGTAATGGCAGCTGTTCAAAAGCAAAAGCTGTTTTTCTTAAGTCATGTCTAGATCTATGGGGATTTCAAGTATATGGTGCTTTTGCCTACATGATTTTCAGTTGTTCTTCTTTACATGGAAGTATGCACGTAAAAAATACATTTAGTAAGACATGAATATACATCTGTCTTTTTTTGGCTTTTAGGTTTTTGCCTGTATTTTGTCTGTTTACTCTTCTGATTGTGTGCCTGGTCAACACTGAGCTCAAGCCCTGACACTGTGCAAACAGAACTCCTTCCAAACACCATGCGCTTTTCCAGCAATATGAAGCAGCAGTCCACAAAGGCTTTATTTATTAAAGACTACCTTTTATAAATCAATGATTCTTGCTAAAGAGAAAAAGATATAAACTTTGAAATACTGACATTAAGGTAAGTCTAGCCAACTAGATTTCATGGAATCATAAAGTAGTTCAGGCTGAGAGGTCCCTAGTCAACCTTCTGCTACAGGTAGGGTCAGCTCTGAGATCAGACAAGGTTGCTCAGGGCTTTATCCAGCTGGGCTTTGAAAACCTCCAAGGGAATCTCTGCACAACATCTCTGGGCAACTTGTTGCAATGCCCCCCACTGTTCATGGGGAAAAGGTTTCTCCTAATACACGGTCCGAACCTTGTGTGGTTCAATTTGCTGTTGTCTTTTATCCTCCCACAATGCACTGCCAGTAAGAGCCAGGATCCATCCTCTGGATAGTCTCCTCATAAGTACTGGCAGGCTGCTGTTAGGACCCCTGGAAGCCATTCTTCTCTAAGCTGAATAAACCCAGCTCCCATGGCCTCTCCTCTCCAGGCAAGTGCTCCAGAGTTCATAACTACCTCAGTGACACTTCACTGAACTCACTCCAGTTGATCGCTATCTTTCTTGTACTGGGGAAGCCAAAAACCGACACAGTTATCATAGATGTTGTCTAACAAGTGCTGAGTGCAAAGGGATAATCACTTCCCTCAATCCACTGGTTGTGCTCCTGTTTATAAGCCCAGGAGGCTGTTGGCTTTCTTTGCTGTAACTTGGCTTTGCACCATTACTCCTCCTAAAGCTAGAGAAACAATTATTTCTAGAATAAACATTTCCAATTTCCATTTCATAAATATTTCCAACATTCCATTTCTCTTCATGTTGCCGAATGCATTTGAAAAATACAATAGCACACATCATAGCCCCTACAAAACCTCTGCAAAAATGCTTGACGTTCTGTAACTTCGAAGAAAATTATTAATGCAACTTCAGGTTCCTAACATCAAGAATGAAGAAAAAAGCAACCATAAATAAATTCAGGGGAAGACAACAGTGCTTGAAGAATAGCATCAGTGGGAATGGAAAACTACATTTCCAGGGTAGAATGCAAAGATAATACAGCCAGGGATCAAACCACACCATAGTACTAAGTAAAATAACATTAGTGCAGAGGAGTCCTATTTCACTCTCTGTAACAAGAATCAAAGGCACTCCAAATCAGAGTCTTGAGACAAAGAGAGATCCAACAGAGGGTTTTTGATACACTTCTAAGTCCTAAATAGCTAAAACTTAATAAAAGATAAATGTTCAATACTTATTTTTATATAATGAATACAAGCACTATACCATATTTTACTTTGAAATCAAGTAACTTATTCGTAGATCATCCTTTATGTTGTGTTGCCTAGAGAAGATTTAATTGACGTTGCCTAATTCATGTGTGCTTGCAGTTTTGCAATTCTGCTTCCCAGTCTCTAAATTATTTCTACCTCTCTTGTGTTCACTAAGCATCATGGGTCCTTGTGTACCCAGAAAATACGCACGACATTAAGGACACTATCATTAAGTAGTAAGAAAATAAGCTTCCGATTGGTAAGAATACAAAACCCAAAACCTTTGTATTGCTGATTTCAGTTGAAGTCTTACATATCTCAGACCTCCTGAATAGGAAAATGTGATGGCTGTTAAGTATGCCATCCTGTTTTATCAGCCAGCTGTCTATGGTCCTGCATCTGTTTTAACAAAATATTGTTAACAAGTCAATTTTTTCAGATTACATTTTCAGAAAACTTTTCTGTCAGGTAGAATATATACAGTAAGTCAAATATTTAGTTAATACAAAGTTACGTGCATATTTATTTTTAGTTTTGGGGGTTTTTTTTAATAGTTGGGTTGTGCTGTAAAAAACCCAACTGATTAATTAATATGATTTCTAACTGTCTTGGGATCCTTTTTTGCACCTTAAGCCTCAGTCTTACTAATGCTATCTATGAAAATATAAAAAAAGACATCTAGAAATGCAGTAAGAATTTAGTGGAAGGCAGTGTTCGGAAGTTATTGAAGGTGTCTGATCCTCTCTAACTCCTGTATCCTTAAAAGCCACAATAAGCAGAAAGGAGTTCAGCTCAATTCCTGAACAGCTGTAATTACTATTTATAATTATACCAAGTATATATTTCAAAAAACAAAACAACAAACCAAAACACAGAGAACACGCACATATACACCATACATATGCTTGAAAGCAATTTCCAACACTGTGATAAGCACCTGGCTTAACAAAGCTTTTACATATAAGTTACTACAGAGCATCACTGAAGTAAGCCTGCTTTTATATTAAAAATTTTAACCCTGCTATGCATTTCTGTGTAACTGCCCTCCCACAGTAAGATAGTAAGCTAAAAGTTACTCGTTCTCTAGGTTCCATGTGATTGTTTACATAACTGACAAAGGTATCTGTCATTTAGACAGGGAACCAGGCTTTATTAAAGATTGTTCTAAGTCAAATTGCAGTAACAATCTATCAGTTAAAATGTTTAATCATCATCAGGAATGTTGTTGCTCTGCATGGGAGGTTGCAATTTACCTGTTACAATCCTGAATGCAGTCACTGCAGTTGCCTTCTTTGAGGTAACATGCTGCTCTGTTTGAGTACAAGATACTTAAATCATCTGGACTTTGTTCTCCTGAAAGAAGTTACAATTAAAATCAAAGATCATTACTAAAATGACATTTAAGAATTAAAGACTTGCATACTGTAAAGTGCACTGCAGTGATGCAGTTTGCTGACAACGCAAAGCTGTAAGGAGCTTTCCTTCATCATGTCACCTAGAATATGTAAGTATTCAAACACATAAATAAAAGCAAACAGCTCTGCCCCCAGGAAGTTAAAAGATTATTTCGCTCATCTTCCCATATTTTGTATCACGTGAATTATTCTCTACTGACAATGACAAAGAATTTACTGCACAGTAACTCCTGCCAAAAAAACAGGGATAGGCTAGGTTAGTTCATTTGTAGTTCCTTTAAATAATCTAAACAATAATCCTAGATTTAAGTATAAGGTATCACACTCACCTAGACCGATGACATATTCAATTGCTTCCGAGTATTTCAGCACAGCTTCTCCAAACTGTCCACTCTTAAATAACTCGTTTCCTTCACTTTTTAGTTTTGCTGCAGTAGGAGGAAGTGAAGTAGAACTGCCACCACCAGCCGACTGAAACCCTGTTCCATGCGATCTGGAGATCTCAGCTTCAGGGCTTTCACTCTTTTGATCACTGTGTAAATATCCATTAACTTCACCTTCCTGGTCTGACGAATGCTTTTCTGTTTTTTTCTCTGATGTGCCTTTTTTTAATCCGCTCTCAGTGGATTCCTTCTGCTTCTGTGTCTCTCTGTCCTCCGCCTTACTGGCACCGCCTTTGCTATGAAACTTTCTCTGCGCGTTCCCCATTTCAGCCTCCTCAGTAGCCGCCTCGCCTGTTACTGGCACGCCAATTTCTGCAAGGAAGTTAATGAGCTGAGTTAGAGCTTGCATCATCAGAAGGAACTATCGTCCTGGCAAAAGAGGGGGGTACAGCCAAAGAACACGGTACCAAATCCTTCAGGCATCCTAATGTTACCAAGATTTATTTGCCTCAGAAAACACTTCCAAGAACACAGAAAAAATCCTGCTTACAAGTAACTTGCAATTATTACTGAGAAGGTATTACTATGAAATCTCATTTCTCCTCGCTGGGCACGTTGCAAACCCCTGTTCTGTAGTGCCAGAATGGTACAGAGTTCACCTTGAAATTAACTCTTTAAAATACCGGCTATTACAATACTGATATACTTTGATTTTTCATGACCAAAGCAAAATGCTTGCATGTTAAAATTAGAACACACATCTAACAAACCAGTAATGTTGCACCCTTCAAACCTCTCCTCAAATACAACATAGGAAGGATAAAAGCTTATAAATAATTCTCGAAAAGGTTTCATTTAAACATAATGTCAAAGATTCTTTTATAGAGAGTTCTGATCATTCAATTTTCACTACTATTTATTACTAATTTAATTAGGAAAAATCATACAATAAGGGTATCGGATATTAACATATATAAATTCCTTATTCACCTGAGTTCCTAACAGACTACCACCACAGTATTCAATTACAGATTTCAGCAGAAAGCCTGACTCTTGATACTACCAGTCACGCAAAGGCAACTCTGTGTTTTGGTACTATTAATTAAGACACTGGGTTTTCACCTTCCCTTAACTTGATGTGCTCATCTGTCCAAGAGAATTTTTTCATGACTTCATATATTGGAAAGAGACTTCCAATTGACTCAGACTAAACTTCTGAAGTTGACTGAGTATGCATGAACTCCAGGTTGTTCTAAATTACAGAAATGATTTTTTTTAATGCACAAAATGTTACTGAAATCAAACTGAACAGGATGGGAAAGCATAAGATTTTTAAAAACAACAGATTCTCTAGAGGCTAATAGACAAAAGCTCCAACTGCATCCTTCCTAGCTGTGATCTCTGTTTTGAAATGCCGCGTTTAATAATAAGTTCATACTCCACAGTGGGAAAAACGAGCAGATAAATCTATTCTACCCACACAGACATTTTTATAAAACTTAAATTATTTATATTTGAGACTTCTATCCATCCATCCATCAAATTTTGCAGTGCCAAATATGCCAAAAAGGTTTAAAGTCTATTTCGTAGGGAGGATGAAGGTAAAAGACTGTGTGATGTGAATGTCATTAATGCAAACGTCATTTCCTGAATACAGGAGAAAATTTCCTGAAGATGAAGTGCGCAGAACCAATCCTGGATTAAACAGGAAACATTTATAGCATTTGGAGTCCCCCTGAAAATAAGAATACTCATAATTAACTTGTTTAGCTGTCAGGTTGTGTTAATTGCCTAAATATTTCTGGACTGAGTAAACACCATGCACAAAGTTGTACAGATATATTTCTCAAAGCTAATTGTCACTGTCTTTCAGTTTCAGTGTAACATAAACAATATTCCTGTATTGGTCTCTACAGAGAAATGTATTCATGAAAGCAGTATTTTTTTAAGGCTTTGCCTTAAAAAAAACAAAACAAAAAAAAAATCAGTGCTTATGAACTTTAAAAAAAACAAAAAAAGAGGTCTAGATACATTATAAATTCCAAAGAAAAGTTAAAAGAAAGGTACTGAAAAGTATGGATAGGATTTTGACCAGAATGACAACAAATACAAACTAGAAAGAATTTTAATTCATGTTAGTACTAAAATAACAAACTTAAAATGGAAGGACTGTCATAAAACAAAAGCTATTGAATACTCCAAAAGGAATAGTTGAAGTATTTTTTTTTAATGGATGACATAATCTTTCATTTAAAATTAATTTCTAGCTACACAAAGTATTTATTCTCCAGAAGCATGGCACAAAAATGTCATTCAGCAGAATGAAAAGCAACATATCTACGTTCCGTTCACAATGAATTCACCTGTTATGAAGCCAGGAAACATTTTCAACTCTTTTATCCACTCTGGACTAGCTACATATGAAGGCAACTGGAATGGTCCCAATCTCCACAGATTAATTTTTAATAATTTTAAATAATTCTTTGCTTTTGTGCCACACACGGTCAGCAAATATCTGTTTTGTATTACGTGTTCTTGGTTCAGCTGACTGAGATTGTACCTGGATTGTTCTCAGCCAGAACATATAACGAACAGACTTCTCACACAACTCTGATCTCTGACTGCTTGGGAGCAGTCTTTGTTCATAAAGAATGAAAAAAGATTTACTGGTCAACATTTATACTGACACTGTAATTGAGGGTTTTTCTTAACTTCAGGATATGCCTTATAAATGCAATTCTGGAGTTAATTTTCAATGCTGTTTCTTTTAACATGATCTAGATTTTCATATTGCTAGCGTGCAATAAAGTCTAAAAGCCACAGTAGGATGGGCCCCATTGTGCTAGACACTGTACAAATTAATTATAAATGAGAGCTCCTTCTTCAGAGTTTACAATTCAAAAAAATCAAAAATATCAAATGAACAAGCACACTGGAAAGAGGATCAAGGAATACAGAATAACTATTACATTGGATAAACAAGGTGGCCAAACGTCCTCGTACAAGACCTCAGATCAATAAGGCTTCTAACCATAAGGAGAACAGACACAGTCAATTATTCAAGGCTACAATGGCAAAGAAACTTCCTATTACAGTAAAATTCTGATCACAGAGATTACTACAAATTAAGATTTCGATAGGTGTAAAATCATATATGGCATAAAGATCAAGTGAGCGAGGATACAGAGCAGACAGTAAGCATTAACCAACAGATAACATCTCAATTATCTCAGAGCCTCAGTGGTAAAGGAGAGCCAAAAACAATACCATGAATAACGAAAATAAAACAGCAAGCACAACTGATTGCTTGAGTAGGAAAGAGCTCTAATTGTCTCCTACCCAATACACTTTGCTTCTCAACAAATCAGAAACTTCAAAATGCAAATCTAAAACCTTACTCACTGTTCTCTGTGAAAAGCCATGAAACATTAACACATATCTTGAAGAATTATCTGTAACATCAAATAAATGTTCCATTACTGCACATGGAATGAAAAAGTAAAAATGTAAAGACAAAGAATCCAGTTTTATTTGAAGATGTCCATTTCATAGAACATGTTTAGAAAATCAACAAGAGAAATTCAAAGAGTGTTATCAACCCCTATTTGTTTTGGAAAGCTGTAAATCAGTCATTATGATGACAGCTCCATTTATTTAAGGGCAGAAAGCACATTACTTCAGAGAAACCATGATACCTGGTCAAGACCAGTTGAGAACACAGTACACAATTCATCAAGGATGCAGAGAGAGTTTTCATACCTATTCAGCTCCTAACAACACTCCCAAGCAAAGATGATCTAGTGAAAGAAAACTAGTGAAAGTCACAAGATAGCAGACTGATAGAAGGAGATGCTCTTCAATCTAAGCATGGTTCCAAATCACGGTGCTGTCATGTTCAATGACAAAGACCATAATTTGGTACTATCAAGTAAAAAACAGATTGGGAAAAAACCACAAAATAATTCTCTGTAGCCAACTGCTGTGGCATCAAGTAAATTTAATACCACATAGGCAGCAAAACTAGAAGTCAGATGAAGGATTTAACACAAAGGAAAAAGAGGTGCTCTGATGCTTCAATACCAAACCAGTGTACCAAACCAGCAATCTCAAGGTGCACAAAACAGCAAGGCACGTACAAAAATAAAAGAAAAATATATCCTGAATTGGGAAAAAGGTCTCATCCAGAAGAATAATATTCTCTTCACCTCTAAAGGGTAATAAATAAACCATGCACAAAGAAAACACTCTCTAGGTAACATCTTTCCCCACAGTCAACTCGCAAAACACAGCTTTGTCTGTTATGAGGGTTCTTGTACGTGTTCGAAGTACATCTTTTAAGGAGAGATGTGTTGTCAACTTTAGCAATAACAGGTTGAGAAATAATGATTTTAAAGGTAACTTAGACTTTACTTGTTTAAATGCACTTTCCTTTTTATGAACAAATATTTACTAAATTTCAGAACTGTTTACTATAGTATTTTTTTAAATTATTGTAATAGATCAAGTAAATACCACACAATTCAACAAATTTTTATGAATAAAAAGGGGCTATTTAAAAGATATTTATTTTATTTATCTTTAAGCCATATTTATCAGTTGAGATTATAAGTTCTATAAACATGTCAAAATATCAGGCGCTTTGTCAAGTACATACGTGATTTTTAGTTTTTATAGTGCCTGAATACTAGTTTTTACAGTCTGTAGGATGTAAGCAATTTTCTGTTTCTATTGTACAAAAAGGGTATTATTTACTTTTGCTTTCAGATACATAGAAGATGAAGAGAGACTACAATCTTTATTTAGACTGTTTTGTTCAAAGCTGAGAAATCAACTCTTCAGAGCTAAAGAAAACAAAATATTTTGTTGCTTTTCTTCTAAATGGTAAGTTTAGTAGGAATGCATGAGGCTTGCTAATTAGAATGTGAAAAAATGTGACTACATGACTGGACTACATGGACTACTAGACTGACTATGACTACATGACTAGATTTATAGAGAAAACATATAAGATGCTTAGCCTACTTATTGCTATTAGGTTCACAGAACATACCAGATTTATTCAATAACTGAACTGACTTCATATTTGTTTCCAGTTGTACTTTAAAACACAGAGTAATCTATGAAGATGCTTGCCTCCTAAATCTCAAAAATACTTATGTGTCAACGTATGTTTATGTGATATAATCTTCCCTATGTTTAAAAGCCTAACCTTTCATCAACGGAATGGGAGTCTTCCTGTGGAGCTAGAAGGCACTTAGTCATCTGAATGCTCCCAATGGAAAACAACCCCAAATTAACTAATATTTAAGGTTAGGGACATGATCTATCCTTTCCAGGGTTTTAGCTGAGGACACTTAGTGGATACCTACTGATTTTGAAAAATGTATTTTCCTTAAATTTGTGTGCAAATAATGCATTATTAAATCACTCAGGTACAGTCTAATATTCACAATGAAGTTGGAAAACCCACAGACTGATATAATTTAAAGATAAAGAACTACATAGGCCACAGAAAACACAGAAGCCACAGTTGTCATGCCATATTACCTTAAAGAACCAACAGAAAGGAGAAAGGGTGGAAATCAACCCAGGGATGTTATTCTCTTGCAGGCTGGAGCCCAGACATGCAGCTGAATCTAAAAGCAACCTGCCAGTGCAGGCCTCAACAGCCCCTGCCGCCTCATTTCCTCCTACAAGTCATGTATTCTGATTATGCCAGTAGCTTCATCTCAGCAGTCTTGCAGTTAGTCACACACTAATCCATGAATGGGAGCTGCACTTCAACTGCTTGTAAAATACATATAGTACAAGAATTATACGTTGTTTCTCTCTAATGCATACTTTCAGACACACAGATGATCTCTTACATTAAAAACCAAAAAAAAGATCGATAGTTTTCAAAACAACAACAAAAAAAATCAAATTACATGCCACTTGATCATTTTTACACCCTTTGATCCAATCAAGGGAGGCAAAATGCAGAAGAAAAATGTGATGGTGGGAAGGCAGGAGAGCTGTGCGAGAGAAAGAGCTAAGAAACACAAAATGTTCTCTATCACCAGAAGAAATTCCCAACTGAGTCCACATCAAAGGATAGGTATAAAATTACACAGGACACAGGGAAGTAGGTGATTTGTAGCAACATTTTCCATCTGTCTCTGTTATACCCTTTCTAGAAATAATTCCAAAGATGTGTAATAAAACTGGATTCTACATTTCACACTCAGATCTACTTTAAGTAGTGAATGTCATTGTAGTCTTCAAACAGGCAAAATTCTTTGCAAGCAAATATGGATGAATTGTGTGAATAAACATTGCAATATCAAAGGCAATGATTTTTTCCTCAGGTTAAAATTAGATAGGAAATGACATGGCATTACTTTTATCTCCACCGCTTCTTTCACGTTCTTCTGTATTTTCCCCTCTTTCTTCATCACCTTCTGAATCCTCTATATCTTGAATAAGTATTCTTTTTCCTTTGCCTTGAGTCTCAGATACAGGCTTTAAACCTTTCAGTTTCTTTTCAATCTCTAGCAGATTTTTCTGCAATAGAGAAAAAACAGCAATAGCAGCAGCTTTTTTCTATAGGTATATAAATTGTAATTTATATACAGAAAATACATTCTGTTAAATAATCAACATAAGATCCTGAAGAACTATCAAGATGTTACCAATATAAAAATAGAGAAAAAAAATGTGATTTTTCCAAGAGTCAGTATCAAAACCAAGATTAACACTCAACTTCTGTCTCTTAGAAACTCAGAAGATATCACACAAATAAGTAAGTACTTTTCTTGAATGAACTGCTTAAGCAAAAAAAAATTTTAATTAAAAGGAAAAAAAGTAGATTGTACTATTGTGATATCTGGCATGGTCTACTCAGAAGAGACACGTGGAAAACAGACTCTTTCCAGAATCTCTGAAAAAGCCTAAAATCAGTTTATCAACATTTATGCTATGGAGGATTTGGCGTCTGATGGATATCTGATGGAGGAGTGTAACTGATAGAACTAGAACCAAAAGAGACAACAACTTCTTAGCAGTGTAGCAGAAGGACACTGTTGAATAATGAAAAGGTTTGCTCCTCTTTTAAGAACTGCAAATTAGATGATCAAACAGCCTCTCTTTCCATAAACATTTTTTGATTACTCAAAAAAAATACTCCAACTGCACTTTACACTTTCAGAGCAGAATAAGACACACCCAACATTATGCACTATTCTGAATTTAATTCAATGCTGTACAAGGAAGCGCCATTTCAGTACTCACTTCCTCAAGAAAAAGATAAAACAAGGACAGGAGCAAGCAAAGATTCATGTGGACAAAGTACTTTGAAGAATTCCAGTTACTGACAAGCAATTTACCTTTATTTTAGTGACTCTGCACATAAACATTCACTCTGCATGTGTTCCACACATTTCATATTTAGCTCAAGAGGGTTTTGAGGATCCTCCAAGCAAAGAGCAACTCAAAAAATGCCCTGCCAAGCACTCTGTCACCTCTAGATGTCTCAGCCAAGGCGTAATAGCTGGCACAGATAAGGACAAAGTACAGACATCCACTTTCAGCTACAGAACCATTGCTCAGCAAAACTACTAATGTATTTGGATCTCTGGAAGAGCATTCTCAAAATGAGTAAGTATCTTATGTCTGGTATTATAAGAAGTCTCAGCACGGCCTGTTTGATAAACTTTTCACAAAGGCTGTTGTGGACTTTGTCAACACAGACTCACAAGCTATTTAGTGGTTTAGTCTTATAAGCAGAAAAAAACCCCAAAAGCTCTTTTAGAACTCAAATCTAGAGTGACAGGTGTTTAAAAAGAAAGAAGGGGCCAGGGGAACAAGCCGGTTGATTCCTTGGTTGATGTGAAACTCAGGAACTATTCTGGACAGGAATCTAGCTCCAAGAACACCCTAAAAGGGACGAATGCTGTACATGGTGAATTTGACATAACAGGCTTGGACCTCTCTCACTGGTGCAAGCAATAGCAGTGACCAAGTAACTCCACACAAAGAAGTAGCAATCAGCAAGCTGCTAGCAGCTCAAAATGTGCCAACAATAAGAGCGGAACAGAATTCAGGTGATGAGGCAATTGCACAGCATCCAGAAGTCATACATAAAATAATTAGGAGGGTAGCAGTATGATGGACTCCTAATTAACAAGCAAAGAGCAGTTTAGTATCAGAACTGCCAGGCACTGAAGATTCTCAGGACATGTAGAGTCCAAATGCAAGGACTGGGTTCTAACCCACAAAACACCCCTAAGAAGATACCAATGAATGACACAAACCAATCCTCTCCTAAATATCTGAAGTAATAGTAGTACAAAGATCACATCCTAACCTTGAGTTTCCAAAGAAAGCATCTAGCTTTCTGAGATCCAAAATTGGCTAAGAAGGGTCCAGATTCATCAGAAGGTATGAAAGGTTTTTCATTCTATCCTGGAGGTGAGAAATGAGGATTTATAATATCACACTGAAGTGAGGACAGAACCCAGGTCCTCTCCTTTTGGGTTAACTTTACCACTACAACAATAACACCTTGGCATCTCTTTTGGATTTTTCTTGTGAATTATGTGTCAAACTGAAATACGCCTATCCCAATGGATCTTTCTGAGAGAAATTTCCAAATAACTTTGATCAGCTAAGACACTAATACTCTAAGCATGTTCAGCAGCAAAATTTTAGGCACCAAAATTATGTTAATAGAGATGACTTAATTGTGAGAACCTGAAGGCACTCAAGTAGTGAACAGAAGATCTGGTCACATTCAAGTATCTAATTTCCACCACAGGCACATGTGGTCTTGGGAGACTGATCACTGGCACAGTAGATCGAGTGTGTCCTCAAAACTCATATTCAAATCAAACAATATTAACTGTACTCACTTTATGCTACAACTGCATACAACCTTTTTCTAGTCATATTCAACTCATTTATCTTTACCTTAGCTATAGCATTTTCTGGTTCAACACATAATACTTTGTTCAGATCCTCTATAGCTGTCTGGTAATTCTGCAGCTGGTTGTGTACAGTGGCACGGCGCATCAGAGCTACAAAGGAACAAAGTATATTATTTATGTATTTAAAGCATAAAGCAGATAACTACACTATTTTTTCTATACATATTAAGTGTAAAACAGTTTTTAAAATTCTGCATTTACTTCATAATGACTCTGCATTAGTAATAACTGTTCTCTTGATCATTTTTAACGATGCAATTTCACATGACACCTTTTGGGATAACGATCATGAATTATGAAGCATCTTTTCATATTTTTCCAAGTTTCCCCCTCCTCCCATGCAAATACTGTTAGCTACATTCAAGCCCTTGCCTTCAGAAAGGATTAAATCAGCAACTTCCATTGTTTTCATGTTGCTTTTAAGGTAATTAATACTTCAGTGTGGGTATTGTGGAAACAATGCACTTCACGAATACAAGAGGGCTTATAGTCATCATATAAAAAACAAGTGTTAGTCCCACGCTACTGCATAAGAATACGCATTACAAATCAACAGGATGGACTGCATAAAACTTCCCTGACCCTGAAAATACTGTTAAAATTACTTTGGGGAGCTACTCTGCTTCCTTCTTTATACTTGAACTTGATCTAAAGCTCAATGAAGTCAACTAACAACATGAATGGATATGTACCATTTTATTTGTTACAAATAAAATAATACATAGAAGGGCAAGTTTATGTTCCACTTTACCTTTTACGTTGCCAGGTTCCATATCTAGTACCTTCTCACAATCCTGCAAAGCACTGTCCCAGTCCTGAAGTTTGATTTCTGCTTGAGCTTTGTTATTATATGCAGCTGCAGTGGGTATTACTGATATACTCCTGAAAAAAGGGAGCATTGACCATGGTAGGCTTATAGTTAGAAAGCCTGAATGTAGAAACACTTCACTACTGGAAGCTGAAAACAGTATTATAACAATATTAATACTGATACTCTAACCACAACAGTGATTAGGAACTTCATCCTGCGAGACCAGAGGCAACCATCCACCAACTAGATTTACCATCTTCAGAGGTCTGTTGCTTGCCAAGGCTTAGATCTGAGATGTTGCAGAGAAGGTGCCATGGCTCATCCATCCCTTAAACTATCACCTCTTGCTGCCATCGATGTAGACTCAAATTAAAATGCCAAATGAAACCTTCAGAGTATCAAGAGTAACTACAGAGCTCTGGAGGCTATGATGAAAAGCATGGGGGGCCACGTGGGCTTCTCCTTGATCTTGCTTGTAAAAGGGAAAGACTCAGGTAGCGGTGAATGAATTGTCCAGGTCAATATCTGGCTGCATGGCTGGTATTGTAGGCAGGGCTTTAGCTTTTATAACAACAGGATGATCTCTTGAGGAACAAGGACAACTGGGATCCATATGAGAAAGTGGTGCAAGACAATCTTTGCCAACACCCTTGCTAACCTAGCAAGGAGGACTCTGAATTACGTTCGCTGGGAAGGAGGACTCTAAACTATGTTCGCTGGGAAGAGGAGGCAATAGGGAAGTGCTGGGGAGACAGCATACTGGAAGAGACTCACACTTTCTTTGTAAAAAAAACATGACTGGAGGACCATCTCAAGTGCTTGTGCACAAATGCACAAAGCATGGGAAACAAAAAAGAGTAAAAGGTCTGTGCAGCTCTAATCTCAGTGAGATAACAGAGATATGGTGGGATAGTTTGCGTGGCTGGAGTGCTGTGATGGAGGCGTGCAGGCTCTTTCGAAAGACTAGGAAGGTAAGGAGGAGGAGATGCATTCTAGTCTAAGCAGTGATTAAATGTATGAAGGTTTGTCTTGGAACAGGCAAGAGACTGACAAGCCAGTCAAGAGAGCTGATGGGTAAGAATAAGAGACCAAACTGACATGGTGATACCATGGTAAGCACCTGCTTCAGGCTGCCTGATGAAGAAGAGCAAGCAGATGAAGTCGTCTTCAGGCAACTAGAGGAAGCCTCACAATTACAGGCTCTGGTTCCCATGGGGGACCTGAACCACTCTGGTATCTACTGGAAGGGCAAAATGACACGGCACAAGAAATACATGAGACTTCTGGATCATATCGAAGATGACTTCTTGACACAATCAACAAGCTGACAAGGGGGAATGCTCTGCTGGAATTGTTACTCTCAATCAAGAACTGGTTGGGAATGCAAAAGTTGACAACAGCTTTGGCTGCAGCAACCATGAGATGGTAGAGTTTAAGATTCTGGGAGAAAAGAGCAAGATGAACACTAGAATTATAGCCCTGGACTTCAGAAGGCAAGATTTTAGCCTGTTCAGGAATCTGCTTGGCAGGATTACAGGGAGAATGCCCTGTAGGGCAAAGGGTGCCAGGAGAGCTGGTTGGTCTCCAAGGACAGCTGCTTCAAAGCACAAGAACGATCCTTTCCAATGTGCAGGAAGTCAAGCAAGCATAGAAGAAGGGGTGAACAGAGAACTCTTGACTGAGCTCAAACACAAAAATTAAATACACAGCAGATGGCAGTGGTGATGGACTACCCAGGAGGAATATAGAGACACTGGCTAACTGCGAGTGAAGGAATTAATAAAGCAAAAGCTCAGCTGAAGTTGAAACTAGAATGATGTGAGGAGCAACAAGTTTTTTTTGTTTTGTTTTTTTTAAAAGGTCTATCAGCAGCAAAACAAAGATTAAGGAAACTGTGGGCCACTGGTCAATGCAGCAGAGGACCTAGTGACAAAGGACATGGAAAAGTTTGAGATACTCAGTGGCTTCTTTGCTTCAGTCTTCATTGGTAAGGTTTGCCCTCAGGCTTCCCAGGTCCCTGAGTTTAGAGGCAGATTCTGTAGGAGTGAAGCAGTACCCACAATAGAGGAAGATAAAGTTAAGAAACACTTAAGAAAATAGGATATACACAAGTTCCAGATGGGGTGTTCAGGAAGCTGGCCAGTGTTACTACAAGACTGCTCTATATCATCTTTGAAAAGTCATGGTGATTGGGAGAGGTGACTGGTAAAGGCTAACGTCACATGAACAAGAACAGCAAGGTGGAGGACCTGGGAAACTACAGGCTGGTCAGTCTAACATCAGTTCTCAAAAAGATTATGGACCAAGTCATCCTGGATTCCCATCCAGGCACACGAAGGATAAGAAGGTGACTGGCAACAGCTAGCATGGATTTACCAAAGGCAAATCATGCCAAGACCAACCCGATAGCTTTCTTTGCTGAGTGGCTCAGTGAAGGAAGGAAGAACAGAGGGTGTTGCTTACCTTGACTGTAGCAAAGCCTGGGACTTGATCTCCCATAGTATTCTTATAGCAAAATAGGTAAAACATGTACTAGATAAGTGGACAATAAGGCAGACAGAAAACTGACCGGACTGCTGGGCTCCAAGAATTGAGCCATACAAAGTCCAGCTGGTGACCTGTTACTAGTGGCCTCTCTTTGGGATCAAGTTTTTAATGTCTTTATCAGGGGGGTATAAGATGGAACAGAAGGCACCCCCAGGAAGTTCGTCAATGATACAAAGCTGGTGGGGAACAGTCAGTAATACACTGGAGAGCAGAACTCCAGTCAAAGGGACCTTAAGAGGCCAGAGGAATGGGCTGGCAGATTTCTCAGGAAGTTCAGAAAAGGGAAGCACAAAATCCTGCACCTGAAACAGAGTAACTCCAGCAACAGTACAGGCTGGGTGCCAACTAGCTAGTAAGCAGCTTTGCAGGGAAGGACCTGAGGGCTCTGGTGGACAACAAATTGAACAGGAGTTAACAGTGTACTCTCAAGGCAAAGAAGGCATACCACATGCTGGGGCATATTAGCAAGAGTGTAGCCAGGAGGTCGACAGAAGAGGTTCTTCCCCTCTCTTCAGCACCTATGAGACAACAGGTGGAGTACTTGCGTTCAGTCTGAGGCTCTCCTGTACACAAAAGGCGCCAACAAACTGGAGTGAGTCCAGCATGTCACCGGGATAGTTAGGGGGCTGGAGTACATGCAATACTTATGAGAAGAGTCTGAGATAACTAGGTTTGTTCAGCCAGAAGCGAAGGCACAGGGGAGGTCTTGTAGCTGTTTCCAAGTTACCTAATGGGAAGGTATGGAGAAGACAGAGCCACATCCTTCTCAGAAGCGCACACTGATAGGACAAAAGGCAACAGACACAAGTTGCAAAAAGGGAATTTCTGATGACGTTTTAGGAAAAAAAAAAATTACTGTAAGCGTAGTTAAACACTGCAACAGGCTGCCCAGAGAGGCTGTGAAATCTCCATCCTTGGAGATTAATTGAACAAAGCCCTGAGTTACCTGATCTAACTTGGCCCTGCTTTGAGAGGTGGTTTGCACAAAATATCATTCAGAGGTTGCTTCCAACCTAAATTATTCTATGATTCTGCAGTATAACTGAAATTACTAAGCAGAGTGATTTCACTAGAGGTATGCAGAAAAACAGGCAAGATCCATTTATTTTAAAATCACATCAGCATAATAGAACTATGTCAGAACACATCCTTTGCAAAAGTTTTGAATCTCTTTAGAAATGAGAGAGAAGTTTAAGGTTTTTTGTAAAATAGAAAGTACTCTCTACGTTCAGCTTAGAATAGTAGGCCTCATTACAAGACTAACAGCATGAATAACTGTACCCTGATTATTTTTATATAGAACTCTACTATTTTTCACTTTTTAGCCATATGCAAATAACCCCTTCAGGCTATTACCAATTCACTCCAAAATATGTTTTATTTAAATATTTCTAAATGTAAGAAAATAGGAATTTTCAGATGGTATTAGGAAAGTGCCCAGTTAGAACCGTATGCAGTGTCAATATCATATATTTCAGAAGGTGTACAATGCCCCATGGGGGTCGAATGGGGGTCAAATATGGAAAGACTCTCCATTAGGAAGGATTCTGCCCATCCTTATTAATTAATACCTTATTTATGCCCCAAAAGCAGAGATTTTTACTTATTTTTATACTATGGAGTTGTATTTTATTTTTTGTATATGAAACACAGCTATGGATGTTTTTAATACATGTTCATGTATTAAAAAAACCCAAGAAAGATGTTAAGGCTGCAAGTCAAGAACGAAAAAAATACACATCAGATGCCTCAGTTTACTCAGCCTGTGCACTATGAATATCAATACCTTTGTGCACATATATACATCAACAATCTCCAGGTACATGTTCATAAGCTGTTCTACAAAACCCTGCCTCCTTCAGTGACAGTATGAATGGTGCTTCCTAAACATAAATCTGTTCAATATTTATTTTATTGCTGTTGCACACAATTTATTCCTATTCATTATTTTCTCCATACTTGTCTGCACTGACCACAGACACATTAACTTCCTCATAAATTTTTTTGGAGGATATCCCACTATAATATCATAGCCCATGAATTATCTTAACACTTCATCTCACAGTAGTGCCATATCATTACCCTCAGTTTACACTGGTAATTAATACACAAAAATTCCCATATGCTCTGAATTTCTAAGTGACAACTTTGACACTTCTAGGACTTGTGGGTTTTTAAAGTCCTTATCATTTCAAAGCACAGAGTTAAACACAAAATTGAGTTTCCTTTAACGTTAATGTGTTAGCAGTCAGTACTTTTACAAGTCAGACCTCTAGTGTCTCAAGATGGGTAATCTGCAAATGAGAAACAAATGTTGGTCTATGTGAAAATCCTGGTTTGTATAAATGGCATCATGTTTGAACACTGTGGAAAAGGTAGAGAAAAAATCTAGTTCTCCCAAGGTCGCATTGAAATATCTTAACTGAAACACTATCCTTCTCTTCCTGTCATGCCCAATTCTGTTCACCTTGAACTTTTCTACTTTTGAAACAAATACAACAGAGGCCCTGAATGTTGGTCTATGTGAAAATCCTGGTTTGTATAAATGGCATCATGTTTGAACACTGTGGAAAAGGTAGAGAAAAAATCTAGTTCTCCCAAGGTCGCATTGAAATATCTTAACTGAAACACTATCCTTCTCTTCCTGTCATGCCCAATTCTGTTCACCTTGAACTTTTCTACTTTTGAAACAAATACAACAGAGGCCCTGTAGCAACCACCTCTATTTATATAAATAAAGCCAAAGTCTGAATGTAGTCCACTGTGCAGTAAATAAGGCAAGCAACCTGCAAGAGTCTCATATTTTTTAAATCCAGTGTTTATATACTTTTCTTCTGGACTGCTACTAATTACAGACAATGTTATGATGAAGCTGCACACAATGATTTTTCTTTCTCCTAAGAAGGTTATTAAATCAATTTTACTTATTAACAATTGAGACAATCCTACCAATATGATTAATTAGAATTAATTTGTAATGAATTTAGTTTCTCAACACACTGCTTATCCTTTTATTTTTGTAAACTTGCCCTTGAATCTCAATGGTTTTGAAAAATCTGAAGAACTTTAGGACACCTGCAGATTGCATCCCATCACTATTTACCCGCTTCTTTTCCTGATAAATAAAAATTAATATCAGGATGCAACAGTGCTTTAAGTACTCTTCTGTCAAATCTTTTTGCCCTTTTGAAAATAATCTAATTGTCACTAGTTGCTTCAGTAAGAAGTTGCTTTAATTACATTGCTCTAAAAATAACATTCACAAGTAACAGTCATTAAAATAAAAGAACACAATAGTATTTACTCACCGACTGTAATATGTCACTGCTTCCACATAATCCCCAATGGCAAAGGCTTCATTGCCCTTTTCTTTTTCACGAGTAGCAATAAAAATCTTCTCTTTCTCTGTCATGCCTAGAAAAAATATTTATACATAACAACTAACAACTTCCACAGATGCAATCAAAACACTGTCAGCTAAAATAGTTTGAATGTCAATCTGTATATTTTTTTTTTAAATAATATGGCTTACTAAAAGATAAATTTGTATTTTATTTTCTATAATAAGAACCAAATCCTTCTGATATGCATACAATTCAGAATGCAAGATGAAAGTGGTTGGCTAACCTCTACCATTGATTTATAATAGCAGAAGTATGCTTTATTTCTTTATCTAGCACTCTCAACCTAAGCACAACATAAATATTTTAACTCATTATTAACACCAAGACTAGAATTTTTTCAAATATGGCTTCAGTTAACCTCCTAAGAACTTTTAGCATCTCTATAGGCTGAAAAATAGATAAAGACACTTTTACGTCTATAATATGCTTCTTCAATTTGTATTTACACTCTACAACACAGTATTACAATTAAAGAAAAATCATGTTTCTAAGACATTACCAGTTGTGTCTATTTTCTTTTCGATTATAGGTAGCCTTGGCCTACTAAAGAATCTTGCTTTTGAGTTATTTTCTTCACAGCCTTCATCAATTTTAGAACACTCCTTTTCCACATCGAACCTTAAATTAATAAAAATAACAAATTCAATAATGCCGCATAGCAAGACTCTTCTACTAATAGAAAGGCATACTATATTTCCATTATAAACCAAAGGAAAAGAGAGATAAAGGCTGTGTTCAGTTATCCGTGACTAGTTAAGAAAAAGATGTTTAGTCTTATCTCCTTTCCTTGTGTTGTTTTTTTTTTGTGTACTACTTGTGCTTATATATTACCTTCCCTCTTCCTCCTCCCTTCTGGTTAAAACCAAACCAAGAAAATGTCTGCATCACCTCCTCACCATCCCCCCCCCAAAAGACAGGTAAAATTTAAGAAACAGTATCGTCAGGCTCAATCCCAGCCCTATCGATCATCTCTATTAACTTTTGCCAAAATACCTAAGAAACAGCTTCAAAGCAATTATTACTGTAAAGGTGAGAGAGATTTAAAAATAGTCTCAGACACTTCCATGGTTACTCTGAAAAGCTGTGTTTAGGAAGTTATATCGAATAAATATTGCTGCTATAGTCCTATAAAACAAATACAGTAATAACCAATACTACACTATCTAGAAATACTACACTCGCTGCTTTTCTGTTTAGGACTTAATGAAAAATATCCTTTGCTTTCCACAATAATCTTAACAATATGAATAATTTCTATCTGAAATAGGCACATAATTTTGAGAATGTATCCAATTCTAAACCTTCTCAGGTGAAACTAATTGTTCTCCATTTTGATTCTGATCTTTTGCTAGCTTACTTTTACCTATTTATTGTAAATCAACCACATTTCAAAATATGTGCCTTTAAAATATGAAGTGAAACTTTTGAAGGTTTTGAAATTATCTTCAAAATGTTTTGAAAACACGATATGCTTCAAACCGGAAAATTTCTTTTTCAGTATACTGGTATTATCCAAAACAAATACATTACACGGGAAAACTCACAAACTGTAGTATTATCAGCATGCTAAAGCACTTAAAGATTGAGCACATAAAACGGCAAACAAAAATCCCAAAACGATTACTTTAAATGACACAGAGAAAAGAGGGATGAAAGAATAAATTGTTGCAGAAGTTATTTTGATATCCTATTTTGTTTGTCCACATTTGAGCAGGAAGACCCCAATTTCTGAAACATACATGCATGAAAATAACTGATATGCACAACTGTTTGTAAGAACAGCATCTTATGCAGACAAGGTTTTTGTAGTGGTTTTGGGGTAGAGTGAGACATTAAGAGTTTGATTACCCAAACCCCACAGTCTCTAGATTTAGCTCCCCATCGACAGCACTGGAAACTTGTGCCTCCTCACCCTGATTCTACAGCATCATATTCCAGATTTAAGGAGCTAGAGAGAAGCTGCTACAATGCAAAACACAGAAGTATGTGAATTTTCCCCTCTGTGTGCAACAATTCGGGGGCATCAATCTGTCACGTAACTTGGGAGGGTAATATGCCACCATTACATGACCAAAGAGTGTCTTTGTACCAGGGCTCCATCCACCCTAGGAATAATCAGTTACTGTCTAAACCTCTGATTATGTGTAATTGCATCTGAGCAAACTGATGCACCTGCCTCAAGCTCATTCTTTGTGGTCAGCAGGGCTCAGTGCAGGAATAAGGATTCATTAATTTTGTTTTTAATTTAGAATTCTGACTTTAGATACACAGAAGATCAAATTTATAAGCCCACGTTAAACAATTCTAGAAGTGCTTTCAAAAAAACCTGATAAATTAAGCTAATTTTAATCCCTTGGTTTTACGTACCTCCTTAGATTTTGTATCTTGGATGTTGAAAGGAAAAATGAAATCTGAAACAAAATCACTTTTTATTTGTATTTTCTGCCGACTTGTTATATTTCACACAGCTTGAACAAAAGTGTAGACTAAATTGTTTTCAGCTGTTAGCACCACAATGCATCATTTGCATTTTAACAGAACATTATGGAAAACCTACGTTTCACTGAAGTGTTATAATTCCCTGAAATGTTGACCTTAATACTATGTTTCTAGAAAATACTTTAAAAAACAGTATTTAATGATGTTCCATTACTATATAAATAGATAAGATTTAATAAAAACTTAAATATAAGGGATTTAACATACTTGTCCCATTCACTGTAATCCCGTGGCATGTTTTTCTTGTTTCTTTGTTTGGTTGGTAATTTTTTGTTCTGAAAGAGAAACAGCCAGCCTGTAAGACAATTTTTTAAAGTGGAAATTCACAGCCTTTTTTTGTTTTGTTTTGTTTCTGCAAAACATATTCTTAGTAACTAACACTATTCATGACTAATCTCAGCATAGTCTTGAAAACTTAATTCATCTTGCTTTAAAGCAAATCTTTATGTATTTGATGTATCGTTGTAATCTGAGGAGCTCTTCAAGTCTTACACTTTCTCTCCACTGCCCTGTATATGTCACAGAGGCACTGAATACAACTTTCAGATACAAGACTGCTCTTCCTAATTAGTATCTTGTGCTGCCATCTTCCAAACCATACTTTCAACACAAGCAAGGGAGAATTCAGTCTTGGGAAACCCCAGCCTTGTGATGAGGTGTTTGACACCGAGATTAAATCAGTAACCTTGTTTTAGGCTTGCCATTCTCAAGAGAACACAATGCACAGATTCTGATAACCCCTGGAACCCTCAAAACAAACTTACAAATGAAAAATCTGTTTGACTTCAAAATAGTGTCTGTACTTCTTTTGACTATTTCACACTCCAGTCAAGCTAATTCCCAAGATGATTTACACTCATTCTAGCTTTTAGACAAGCTCCATCATTGATATTTGCCTTAACTAGAATTTATCCTTAGGACCTTCCTGCAACAATCAGTCCCAATAACAGATTCGACTGACTTATATTGCAACCCATCTCCTACACTAATGGAACCTCTTTCCATAGCTGGCACCTTTTGCATTTCTTCTACCTCTGTCATGAGACTGTATTTCTGGTATGTCCCTCCCTGCTTGTTGACTTCAACAATACTTAATAGCAAGGTGTGGTTCCAAACAGGTATTCCACAGTGGAACAACAGCCAGTTCAAAATATTCCCCATCTACTCTGTCCTGGCTGTTCAGCCTTCCTCTTACCTTGCAATCCATCACTCACTGAGTTAGATCAATGTAATTGTTTGTAGAGTTGCAGGTTTACAATTATCTGGGTTCAAACAAACAATTTGCTAGAGATACAGCGCAATCCCTAAATATCTGTACCAGTTCAACTGAGCATGATAAACTGGACCAAAGAAACAAGGAGCAACCTCTTAAACTAGCTTTACCAGTGGTGACACTGTAACAAGGAAATACTTCTGCAGTTGGATGTAAACACCACAATTTACATAACGCAAATGTGACCCTTCCTGTAAACATTTCTGACTATCTATAATGTTAGGTTACACAAGCTTTTATAGTATATAACTTCAGAATTACTCTTAACGTTCTCAGTCTTTCAAGAAGCTAGACAAAATGACAAATAAATTTAGTGATCAGTGCATGTTTGGAGGAGGTAACTCCTAAATATGGCTTCCTGAAATATGACTTAGCATTATGTATGCATCCTGGTGTATATTACAAACGTTCTAATTTAATAAATATAAAATCTTTTTTTCAAACCAGAAGTCCTTAACTTAAATGAGCACAAAACCAGTAAAACTCAGAAGAAAACTCATAAGGTATTTATACTCATGCAACTTTAATTTAGGGAGAGAACTACAGCGTGTCCTTTTAAGGAATAAGGAAGAAGTGTTGACTCAAAAATGCACAATCTTTAAAATTCTAGGTCTCATATTCTTGGGACCATTGTAACCAAGTTGCGGCTCCAGCAGAGTCAGGAATTTCTCAATCAGTAATATTTCAGAGCATCTCATCCAAGAGGCTTTGATGAAAAATGTATGTTTGCATACTGTGGAACTAAAAAAAAAAAAAAAAAAAAAAAAAAATCAAATCTCCCCTTGTCATTTTTCTTGCCAGAACTCACAATGCATGGATCCCACAGGGTTTGAAATCTGGTGAACAATTTCTGGACCAAAGATCAAAGCACGGACTGGCTTCAGTTCAGGTGACACAGAATTTGACCTTGGTTCTCCTCTGGGTCCCGTGGGATGGCCTAAGACATTACTATTCTGTGTCAGCTAACCAGTATTCTTTATTAGTTCAGAGTATCCAAAATAACATGAAGGCTATATAGATACCATCACAGTGGATTTTTATAACATAAAACTTGGAATGTGTGTTGCATGCCCTGGACTGTAGCATGAGGAGGTATTTGAGGACAGAAATCTTTCTGGAATAGTATTAGGAAACTCTCTTTGGCAAAGGAACCTAAGTCTGCTGAAATCCCATCCATACAGTCTTTTGGAAATGAGTATCTCTAAACCCATGCTTTAGTTCTGTCCTGGAAAAAATGAGGCAGCAAAAGCAATAATTAAGCAATGTGGACAGTTAGGAACAGAAAAACTCAAGTTGTCTCTCCAGTCCTCTTTTATTTTGCAGTATAGATGTAACCTCGAAGTCCTGAGCTGTGTGAAAGAAAAACAGGGGTGTAAGACAGAAACTTCCATATTTGTTAAAGAGGGAAATATTGCATGAAGTTCACTCTTTATCTATTCATTTTTGGAAAATCTTCCCCATGACTTCACATCAATAAAAAGAAAAGAAGACACCATCTAGAGATACAAGCTATTAGTAGTGAATTAAAACTGTACCTAGATTTAGTATCAGCAAGAATATCTGATTACAGACACAAGATGCTTCCATTTACCAAACCTGTACCCATTGGTGCAATCCACTGTTTTAGGGTCAATAAGGATTTCCAGAATTGGCTTCATTGAAGATACTGAACTTTTTATGCATCAGATCAGATGAACATACAGAGTCTCCAATCAAATAACAACATAAAATTGTGGAAGGGTTTGTGGATTCCTTTCTAGCAGAGAGGAGAAATTTATCATGCCAACTTTATACTTGATACCACATTACAAAATTATGTGATGCCAGTGTAAAAAATAATTACAGTCCTAATTGATTAGCAAAACATGTTTAAAAAGTGTAAGATTACACATAGCTTTATCAGCAAGCAAGAAAAGAAATAAAAACTGATTAAGTATATTAATCTAATTTTTTTGAGATTTCATATTACAGGTATAAATTTAGCGTATACTATAGAAACAGCTTATTTTTATTCAGTAGTCATCTAGTAGTGGTATAACTGCACTGCTACATAGAAAGATTGAACCCTCAAACTCAATTTCAGGCCTCCCTTCTCTCTTCCAGGACAGGTTACAACTACTTCAGAGGCCGTCTGCTTGGACAAAAGGAATGGAAATCATGTACCACAGATAAGGCATAAAGCTGTATCCAGATTTCCTGGGTAATAACGCTAACACCTAAACCTTGTATGGAGAACAAAAGATAAAAACTTGACCTGAAGACTGTTGCATGGTTTAAAGTAGGAGAAAAAAAATATTTTGTCTGAATAAATATTTTGTCTTTGAATGGAGAACACATCCTCTTTAGTAAAACTGTATATCCTAGATTTCAAGCCACTTTCCACCATTTTATACTTATATTCTAATCTGGATTCACTGACTTCACATGCTATTGTATTTACCATTTTCTGTTCTAGAAAACACTTATACAGGACACAAATCAAAAGTAAAGCTACAGTGGCACTCTTCATCTCAGCAAAATAGGATAGTCAAGAGGAACATATATTGCAAAATGTGAAAGAGGACAGATAAATGAAAAAAACCCCTCAAAACAAAAGCACACCTTAGTCTCAATACTAACCACTTATAAAGCATTACACTGGAATTCCCAATCTCTTTGTATACCACATAACGGAGAGTGCCTAGTTATCCCAAATGTCTGCCTTGGTCTGATGTCTAAGTACCCGCTGACAATAAGGAGTAGTTTCTGACAACACAGGAACAGAAATCAGACATTTATTAATACATAATTATTCCAATAAAATTTGTCAAATTAACAATTAATAAGAAATATCACATGACCTGTAAGGATCCTTTCATAACATTTCTCACTTCCAAAAAGAAAAATCCTTCAGTGAATTTGTTGTAACAGTGTCCCAGAATTCCAAAGAAAATAGTGGGAATCAGACTGAAGCCATCCATGATAACATCTGACAATTCAAAAAAGTCCCATCCCGCACCTATATATCCCTCCAATAGCACTGCATTTAGCATTAGTAAGGAAAGCTGGTCACAAACAAACCAGATTTCAGGCAGATAAATACATGGAAAAAAACCATGAGGAAACTAACACCTAGGAAAAAATGTAAATGTTTATTCTGTAGTTCTGAGATTTGTTAAGTATGCTTTATGACTAAAGCTGGAATACCAACTCAAGGTATAAAATAAGGGGAATCAAAGGCTACATATACACCAGTGCAACCCAATACAGAAGTGGCTATAGAGTGAAACAGTTGGTGCAGAGGGTCCAACATCCACACTGTATGTGTTTCAGGGTATTTATTTTGGACTAGCTC
This sequence comes from Aptenodytes forsteri, assembly GCF_000699145.1. Lineage (NCBI taxonomy): Eukaryota > Metazoa > Chordata > Aves > Sphenisciformes > Spheniscidae > Aptenodytes > Aptenodytes forsteri. The sequence goes on along the minus strand of NW_008794963.1, from coordinate 4,872,259 downwards.
CTGTCTGGTCTCATAGAACAAAAACCTACTGGCAGCTGGAGAAAATCTCCTAGCATAGTTTCATTCAAAAGGAACCTAGTTCATATGCTTAAGCATCACTTTGAAATGTGAATCAAAGAACAGAAAAGGGTGTTTAAGAATTTGCTCCAGAAGTTAGTTCTTGATCAGAATTAAAACATTGTTACAAGACACATGCTAGTACTAAGGAGGCTCTTTTGTTTAGGCATTAGTCTCTTGCAAGGGAACTTAAAGGTTTTTATTTTCTGGTTAAGAAAATAAATCTAGTAAGAAAGGCTCAATGATCAGAAGTTTGTACATATAAAATTTCCCGATTTTAGAAAGACAAATAATTACAGACATAAGAAAACTGGAGATACCTGATTAGCAGGAAGACAGCTACTGGAACAACGAATAGGAGGCAAGTTATCTTGTCTTTCATGCAGGGTGTCTGTTCTCAGGAACTGTGGTTTCTTATCATCTTCATTCATTTCTGCCACCCAGCTCTGAAAATAAATAAATAATGTATCTGTACCTTAAAGCAGTAGAGCAGATATACTTCACAGTCTATAATGACCCTAACAACTATCCTTATAATGCACTGCTCTTAATGGGAAAAAGCAATTAAGACAAAAAGCAATCGTGCTTTTTTGAATAAAAAGTAATCTACAAAAAGAAAATCTGTAGAGTTAAAATGGACATTAAAGATTCAGTGACATTAATTTGGTAAAATAATTAAAAAAACCCAACATAATCCTTTGATCATTTCCTCATTTAATCAAATAATTACATTCTACCTATGCACAAAAGATGTATCAATATACATCAAAGTGATTACATTACTGACCATTATAAATTAGAGTTATACCATACCATCAGTTCACCACTAATTGTTTTCCATTCTTCAGCTGTGAAATCAGAAGCTGTGGCTGCAGGCTTATCTTTTCTCAGAGCTCTGCTCCCTGGATCTAAATGCTCAATACGCTTTTCACAAAACAATGTAAGTTCAGGATAATATCCCTCTTCACCAGACCTTTAAAATGCAGACATAAAAGTTACAAAAGAGAACTAAGCTGCACTGCGTCCTCCATATTTTTCTGCATGTGTAGTGTCTGTGTAGTCACCACAGTGACTGCAGAGGACTATTTTCCTGTTACAGCTGAATTCTACTATCACCTAATAACATTTTGATCAGAAAATTCCAATGAGTTAACCTTCAACCATTTTCCAGTGGACACACATACACAGTTCAAAATTATCATCACAGTGCTCATAAAAAAATGCTCGTCATTTTCAGCAAACATTAAATAGGCATGGCATCTGAAATTACCACAGTCAGGCAAGACAGCTTCATAACAGAACCAAAATCCAGCGACAGCATTTGAGAAAAACCTGGCATTGAGTTACTCAGATCTTTTGGATGGCTAAAACAGGACTTGGATTTCTAGCGTTATAATTTGTATCATGGATTTCTAGCATTACCCTCAGCATAAGAAAGACACGGACCTGTTGGAGCGGGCCCAGAAGAGGGCCACAAAAATGATCAGGGGGATGGAACACCTCTCCTATGAAGAAAGGCTGAGAGAGTTGGGGTTGTTCAGCCTGGAGAAGAGAAGGCTTCAGGGAGACCTTATTGCAGCCTTTCAGTACTTAAAGGGGGCTTATAAAAAAGATGGCAGCAAACTTTTTAGCAGGGCCTGTTGCGACAGGACAAGGGGGAATGGCTTTAAACTAAAGGGGGATAGATTTAGACTAGATAGAAGGAAGAAATTTTTTACACTGAGGGTGGTGAAGCACTGGCACAGGTTGCCCAGAGAGGTGGTGGATGCCCCATCCCTGGAAACATTCAAGGTCAGGTTGGACAGGGCTCTGAGGAAGCTGATCTAGTTGAAGATGTCCCTGCCCACGGCAGGGGGGTTGGACTACGTGACCTTTAAAGGTCCCTTCCAACCCAAACTATTCTATGATTTGGACACTTTTAACATGATTACTTTAACTCTGTATTTTAATTTTTCAACTAGAAAGTCACAAAGAGGTTCAAGACAAATAGAGTATTTAGGTACAGGTTCCTTCGAATTTTACAGAACAGGAATATAACTAGCAATGAAGTTAAGAAAATATAATGTTTACCTTAACACCCTGAGAATCTTTTCCAGGTGTTTCACATCTGTGCATTTTTCAATGAACTTGTAGTCCAGATGACCAATAGGTATTTGATATGTTTTAGTGGTTCCTTGGTCCAGCAAAAATGGTACTGACTGTCCACCCATAACTAAATATTAAAAGAAAAAAAATGTAGTGATTTTGTAAGCACTCAGTTATATTTTGAAGCAATGCTAATTTAAGGAATAACCCTGCTCATGCTCCGAAGTACTACTCTGTTATGCAAGCAGACCTACTGCCACAAAAGAAAAATTTCAAATTTGAAGACCTGATCACACAAACTGTTCTTGACAGAGGTTTACTGGCAGAAGTATGGTTATATATGAGATATATTTTGGAAAAAGAATATACAGTATATAAGTACAACTTTACTGTTTCTGCAAGGCAGAACAAGTCAAAAAGACTGCTTAAAGAAAAATTGCCAATTTTTGCCTACCACATTCTCTATTTTTCTTTAAACACAATATGGTATTACCTATTTTAAGCAAGTGTGGTGGGTATGAAGGAGAAGATGGTGCAGGACGCTCTTTTCTTCAGACGGAAGATGTTAACCAACTCAGTGTATCTAATGGAATGATAACCTTTCTCTGTAGCCAAAATAAATCTAATTGTCTTTCCTCACTAACTGCATTTTCTGGGCCCCTGATTATAATACTGTACTAATCTGAATCTTTGCCAGCAAGTCTGTAACTGATGAAGTGAGGTGTTCAAATTGGACACTTCCTGTCTCCCTGTACCTTTGATCTGCTTATCTGCATCCTTTTTCTATTTTGATCCCAAGCTCTGTAGAGCAGAAATTCTTTTTTTCCCCCATGTTATATAGTGCTTAAAGTGATCAGCTATTTTTAACAAGTACGACAAGGGCAGCTACCCAGTATGTGATAACAACTACGTATGGATATAAACCCGATTAAAATAATTGTGTTCTAATGTCTAGCATAATTACACATATTAATTTGTAGTTGCACAAAAACGTTTACAATGCAGTATCACTTAAATAATAACTGGTCACAATTAGGTACTACAAAAATATAGGATTCTGCCCCAAGAATTTACAGTTTCAGTACAGGAAAAGAAACAACATGCATGGAGAGACAGACGAATACAGGAAATAATTAGACAGGAGTAAAAAGCAAGAGAGGCACTCATCACAAAACTGCAACATTTTCCCCCGTTCCAGTATTTCCATAAATGTTGGGAACAGGGAGTTCCCTCGAGTGCCCAGAGCAGCTCTCAGGCAATGCAGTAAGAAGGAGACCTCGATCGCACGGGGGCACAGCACCGCCACAGCCAAACGCGCTCCTCTCCTCCGGCCAGCTGCGGGCAGCTCCCCGAAGCCGCAGCACCGTGCCCTGCTCCGCGGCCGCCGACAATACAACTTTCACGCCCCGGCGTCAGGAATTTACCTTAAAAACGACACCGAAGGCTCCCCTCACACCACAACCGGAGCAGCGCGGCCAGCGCGTGCCTAGCAACTGTTGCTATGTACAACATGGCGGCCGGCGCC